>NW_020837947.1:74157426-74347705 GCF_003676395.1 Aethalodelphis obliquidens | reverse complement strand
TTTTTCCTCTCTTCCTTCTTTCTCTTCCCTCCTCTACCACTCCATCAACCCCCTTCCTAACTGGCTATAAGAGAGAACTGCAGTATGTGTGTGTGTGTGTGTGTGTGTGTGTGTGTGTGTGTGTGTGTGTGTGTGTGTGTGTGTGTGTGTGCATGCGTACTGCAACTCCGTGTTCTCTCTAGTTTTATATAAACACGCACAGAGGTGTGGGTTGTTTTCAACCATACTTATTAATTAGCATTCTGTGCTCTTGGTTCCTAATTTTAAAATCCATTATGTGGCACATTTTATACTTCCCTTTAAAAATAATTAAAATGTCAGCTATTTGTTTATGACAATAGTTGCTTCCATCCCTACCCCCACCCCACTACATAGGAAAGTGGTCCTTAAAAAAAAGTTTTCGTATGTTGCTCTGAAGTTCGAGTTGATCACTGGTGGAACCTATACAATAAGATATCTTCTGTGCACTGAAACAGAAGTTAATGATTGCTAATTTTGGAGAATAAGCTAGGCACTTTTTCTGGTCACTGATATACACTCCATTTAATAAGCCACTGTCTCTGGGCATGGCATTGGTAGATTGAGCCTGGCATACTATACAGACTACAAAGTACTATTATCATACCATGTACTAAAAACATCTAATTAATACACTGCAGAAAGCTAGTTTATTTATAGTTCTGACTTTCCCTTGCTCAGAGAGCTCTCACAGCAGGCATTATTCTCATACTTTTTCCCTACCTTTGCTTTCTAAACTACTTTGTCAATTCTAAGTAATTCTAAGCCCTGACTCAGGGCTTCTGTTTGATACACACAGACACACACACACACACACACACACACACACAAACAGCACCACGTTTCAGTGGATGTTTAACTCCGTGGATCTTAGTCACTTGCGGAAAATATAATATTTGATTTGAGATATATATGTATGTGTGTGTGGGTGTGGGTGTGGGTGTGTGTATATATCTCACAGGTATCATCTAATATAAGTTTTCCATATAACAGTCATGGGGTAGGACTCTTTTCCTCTCTAATTATAAGAAAAAAATATTTTTATAAGATCTGCTGTATTCTCAGACCATTAACTCAACATCATTCCACCCACCTCTCACATCAGTTTTTATTTGGGGGAGTAGAGGCACACCCTGTCCCAAAATATATCTTTCACAAATGTTCAAAGAAATAAAAACAGAAAGTATTATTCATGTGGCATTTCTTACACAATGGCCCCAAAATGTCAGTTTTCTACGCTATAGCTCTTATAGTATCATTTTCAATTTCAGAGAAACAATCACATAATCAAATAGTATATTTCCCCCAAATGGCCAAGATCCATGGAATTAAATATCCATTAACATGTGGCCCATTAATGTACACAATCTTTTACATCTTGCTCTTAAAGATAAAATCTTTAAGTTTTTCCTAATCTCTTACTCAGAAAGGTAATACCAAAAAAATAGTTTTCATTTCCAAGCAATGCAGAACTGCAATAAGCAGTCTTAAAAGAGCACATTAAATGCCCAATGAAGAATAACACAAAGCAGCACAATTAGAAACTGTAGAAATTTTACCTTAATTCTTCTCTCGGTGTCATCTAATTTTAACTCTGCTGAAACGAGTTTCTTTGCTAAGTCATCTCGTTCAGGTAGGTGTCTAGCTTCAGAGATCTTTTTCAGTTTCTGTAAGGAAAGTTTTGTCCTAAATAGTTCACCTTCTGTATCTTTCACCCTTTTCTCAGTTGCCCGTTCTTTCTCTCGAGATTTTCTTAAGCGTTCTTTGAGTGCTGTAATCTCATTGTTATGACGAGCAATAAGTTGTGAGATTTCATTCTCTGTATCTTCAAACTTATTCAGGGCTTTCTCCTGCCGATACTGAAGCCTTTTCAAAGCCTTATTTTCTTTTAGCAGCTCAGCTAACTTGACCTGGAGTTCAGTTACTTCATTCTGCAATTCATTGATTTTTAGCAGTCTTGCAGAAAGAACCCGTTTTGTAACAAGATCAGTATCTTTCCGAAGTGGCTCCCTATTGAGGCCCTGGGAGTGAAATCCCGCTGGGACTCCCCTTCTGTTTGGTGGACCCTTAGGGCTTGGTTTCCTAGGGACTAAAAAAGAAACAGTAATAATGTAAAGTGAAAGCTGTACCAGATGTAGTATTATTTACTCATCCTAACACAAGTGGATCCACAACATTCTTTAGTTATCTTGTTTCCTTAAAAAATGATTTTACAATATTTAATTAGATATCAGGTTTTACCTAGAGCTCTTAATATAATGGTTTTATAAGAAAGGTTTGAAATCTTTTAAGAAAGTTCAAGAATTATATTCTGATCCAGCAAAATAATATCCCCATAGTTTATAGGGAATTATTTTACCATTTTTAACTTTACAGATAAGATAGCCAGCCAGCATTTGAACACAGGCACCGTCAGCACTAGCATGGTGCCTAATAAATACTGGACAAAATATTGTGATACTCAAGTCATTTGTCCCAAGATATTTGGGATCATTATTTAAAATGTGGAAATGTATGGGTTTTTTAAATTAGTTAGAAATCTTTATTTGGGGAAAGAGGATGACAACATGACAGCAAGAAGATTTGCGACTCAGATTTACCACTTAATAAATCCTTGAGCAATTCAACTTAAACCTTTTCCAGGTCTATCTTCCCTACCCACAGAATAAGGATAACAACTCATTTGTTGTCGTGAGGATTAACTGAAGTTTGCATGTAAAACAGAAAGTTCTCCACAAATATTCTCTGTCAGCGACAAAAACTTAATCCCAGGTATCAGTGATTGGAAACAGAAAACACTTCAGCAGTACAGGTGTGATTCTAAATGCTTTCTCAGAGGCTTTCTTTTGTGTGATGTTCGAATCAAAAACATCTGGCATAATTTAAGAACAAGATAAACAAAAAACTCCACCCTAAAAAGTACAAGCATGTGAAATCTTTAAAGTTAACTAATACACATTAATCACAATATTTCACAAAAATTTGGAATGTTTTTTTTTTCTTTTTACTAAAAGTTCATTAAACTTAAGCCTCAATATACAAAGCACCTGCCCTTTAAAAGAGGCATCTGGAAGTCTGCCACAGTTGAGAATAACGAACTTTAATCTCCAAGGTGACTGCATTTTTTCAAGAAGGAAATGCATTCCAGAGGGAAAAAAAAATGAAGAAAAACTAGAAAATCCAACGTTTCCCTACCCGTTTTACCAGCCATGGATACCCTGATTTCATTATGTAAACAAGGGTAAGAGTAATATTTACAATTTAACACTATAAAGTTTCATTAAAGAGATGGAAGTTTTATAGAGGCTATTTTGAATGTGTAACTGATTTGGGATTGCAGCTCTATAAATGCTTGAATATATGAAAGGAAGTGGTAATAAAAAGAAATGAGGGAAAACCTACTTGTAACTCTGAAACTATGCTATCCAATATAGTAGTCACTAGCCACATGTGCCTACTGAGAAACTTGAAATGTGGGTGGTCCAAACTGAGATACCCCGTAACTATGAAATACATACCAGATTTCAAACACTTAGTTTAAAAAAAAAAAGGAATGCAGAATATTCCACACACTATGTTTTATATTAACTATATTTAGAAATGATAATATTCTGGATATGTTGGGTTAAATAAAATATATTATTAAAATTAATTCCACCTGCTTTTCTTTTTAAATGTGGCAGTAAAAAATTGTATATGTGGCTTGCATTTGTGACTTGCATTATATTTCCATTGGAGAGATTGCTCCAGTTTTAAATTGGAGCACCCATCATTTCAATTCTCTTTCTTTCCCAACATACTGAATTAATAGAGTTTTAGTATCTATATGCTATTATAGAATATGTATTCAGCTCTTGGAGTGACAGAAACTTTATACATAAAAATGACTGTACATAAGGAAGAATGTTAATCATTCCAAATCTCTGATTTTTATGTATAAAATTATATTGCTCAGCAAACAAGACTTCATACAAATGGAAACTTAATTTGAAAAGTTAAAGCCTAGATATTATACGAATCAGGATAAAAATTTTCCACTAATATTTTATTGAACAATTTAGCCAGACAGAAAGGGCTTCCACAACCAACTTCTGACATCCTAAAAATCTGAACATTGATTTTTAGCATATTCTATTAGTACATCTACAGACAAAGTACACTTAACCAGAACTCAAAAATATTTCTTAGCGTTCATCTACCTCTTTCATTTTTAAAACTATCAAGATGAAATACAGGGCTAATAGGAGTCAGAACAAAGATGACTTATTGTTGTGTATATCATTCTTCATCTCCCCCTTGTTAAGTCACCACCAAAAAGAGGGTGGGCAAATAACTGCTTTTTTCCTTCCATCAGGTGTTAAAATTACGGTATGACTCATTTAAAAAATATGTAACAAAGATAAACTATGCATCTACCAAAAACTCAGTGTTTATATTACTGATAAAACAAGAAATAGAATAAGTATGTAATATGTAATACACAAAGATGTATAAATTATTAAATTTTATTATAACTTCTGATAGAGCACAAATTTTACTTCTGATAGAGCACAAATAACTTCTGATAGAGCACAAATAAAGCATGCTGAAATTTAAAAGGAGGAAGAATATGTTATCAAACATGAAATTCCACAAATTCAAGTGTTTAAGATGCTTTTTTAATCACATTTGTTCTTTCCTTAATTTAGTCTACACTGATGATTGTGACTTAAACCAAAAGGAATTAACTTAGTGTTTAAGGAAAGTTATCAGTTTGGTTATGTTGTTTGATCAAAGGTAGACAAATTACCACAGATTTTAATTCAAAAGATAATGCAAAGCAGAAAACAGTACAAGTCAGACTGAAGACAATAACCGAAATTTTTCTGGGTGATATTAGAACTGTTTCTCATAGCTTTTTCTCAATTATCTTCTTAAATAAGATAAGGCGTAAGAAGTTCTGACTCCTTAATTGGGTAGCCTCCTAAACTGCTTCTGGGTAACAAGTGAAAAAGTATTCTTGCCAGTAATTCCCAAGGTATGTAAATGATTTCTTGGGAATAAACAGTCATTTTCTAAGGTTCAATCCTAAGGTCTGTTTGTTCTTAATTATATAGCAAAAGTTTAATATCAGATCATGCTCTCAGTCACAAAATCAAAGCAAGAAAACTGCACTGAGACAGATTTGGAGGAAGAGACTAAGAAACCTGCAGCATTGTACTTGCAGGACAAACAGACAAACAGAAGAAGAAAATGCACCCAAATTGTTCAAAGTATCAACATCCCTGGGAAGCTAGATCAGGGATCCATGAGAGGGTTGCTTTCAAAAGGAACATACACTCTTCTAAAAAAGCAAATGTTACTTTTCAAAGTAAAAATCTGTAAAGGCAAATTTAATCAAACTCCTGAATAAAACTTTTCAATAGCTAACTATTCTCCTGTACAGAAACAGTCAATATCTTAACACAAGATTCCAGGTGTTTCATTGCCTTGCCCCTGTTTTCCTTTTCATCTCCCAAACTTACCACTCCCTGCCTTGCAATCTTACCATTCTAAGCTACTGCTGTTATATTGTGCTGTATTTATTAACATATATTATAAAACCTCATTTACCTTAGCTTACTTTTCTATGATATACTCCTTACATATTTTGTTACTAAGTACACATCAGGGTTTTCTTGACCAGGGATTTATTAAGATGAAGAAGAGATTTCTAGAACATTATCTCGTCAAATATATATTAATAACTAGTTCCAGACTAGTAACATTTTAGTAAGAAAAATTATTTCTAATGATTTATGTTGTTTCCATTATAACACAGCTTAATAGAAAACAGACTGGTGGACCCAAGCCCCAAATTCCAATTCTAGGCTGAATTTGAACTTTTGTAATAAGTAGGGAAAGTAATTTTACTCAATCTATAAAAATGCCACTTTATATCAATGCTTCTCACTACTTTTTGAAATTGAAGATAAAGGAAGGTCCACGTGTTTTGTGGGGCTTTTTGTGGTTTTTTTGCCTTTACAGTACCTCACAAACTCCAAGATAATCATTTATTTAGGAACAAGAGAAAACAAAATGAGAAGCCTCAGTTATGGTTCTTTCTTTGGTATACCGTATGACTTTGAATATAACAAAG
Organism: Aethalodelphis obliquidens; assembly: GCF_003676395.1. Taxonomy (NCBI): domain Eukaryota; kingdom Metazoa; phylum Chordata; class Mammalia; order Artiodactyla; family Delphinidae; genus Aethalodelphis; species Aethalodelphis obliquidens. Next base: position 74,341,569 of record NW_020837947.1, on the reverse strand, counting down.
GATAATACACAGTACCATAAGCAACATTTATAAAAATATATCCTATTCTAAATGTAAATCATCCCATTTCCATGCACATATCCATATACATATTAATAGAAGAGTTTCATTCATACATGTTTTCCTTAAGCATTCAAAATGAATTTTCTAGATCTACTGGACTTTTTTAAAGGATGCTTACCTTGATGACGCATTTGGCTGTCTGAAATTTGTTTTTTAGGATTTTTTCCCTTAATACTTGCCGGTGAGGACGGATGGACCAGCGATGACCGGCCAGAAGACTGTGGTGTAGCTCCAAAATCAGATGAACAGTAAGAGTAATAATGTCTGCCTGCCTTACTTTCTTTACCAGTACCTGGACTTCTTTCTCTTTCCCCCATGGCTTTGAAAAATGGCCTCTATTCACATAATTTCACAGATTCTTTTCTTCAGAAAAATCCATGGCAATCCTGAAGAGCATTTTTTAGAGTCTTCAGATCCCGGGGATAATATTCATGTATGTGCAATTTGTTTTCTCTCTGTATCTGTGGTCCACAATTCACAGGAGGGACCAGAAAATACACTTTTTCCCCTACAATTAAGGAAGGGGGAAGGAAACTCATCATATTTCATGAAATAGATTTCTACAGTTAATTACAATGAAATATACTAAAAGCAAAATAATATACTGCTTATAATTTTTAAAAGAGGCTGTAATTTAATTCATCTATATTTTCACACAGTTGTTTACAGTATTTGGAGAAAAGACAAACTGTCATAGCCTAGACAGAGAACATGTAAAGTACCTGACATATACTTGCTTCTGAATAAATGTTAACTGCACTTGACTCCCTTGAATCTTAAGATTTAAAATAAACACAAGTGCTGATTTTTAACAGGTGAATTATGATCAAATCACCAATTTCTTTCTTTTTTGGGGGGGTGGGGTGTTGGGGGATGGTGGTAAAGGACAAGACTGCTAACAAAACCAAAGAAAAATATCTAAAATTGCATAAAAATGTAAAACTGAAAGTATGTAAAAAAATTAATCAAATTAAAGCACTTGATGAAAAAACGTTTGCAGCACGACAGAAAAATGGTTACCACCCTTAACAATAAATACCTCATATCATGCCATAAGAAAAAGTCCATGATATGGAGTCCAAAGATAAATGGGCAAATACATATTAAGACCCACAGCAAGCAATACAAACTATAGGCACATAATAACATTCAACCTCAGATACCATTTTTAAACCTATCAAATTGTCACAGATTTCTCAACACTCAATGCTTCCAGAATGGCTGTCAAGAAAATACTGGGAAAAAAGTTGGCAAAATATATTAAAACTTTAATTATGCTTTTAACCTTTGATCTGATAATTCCATTGCCGGATACCAAGAAAATTACCCTAAAAATAGGGGGAAAGTTTATGCACAAATATTTAATGCAGTACAATTAAAAAAAAAAACAAAAAAGGAAGCAACCTAATCTAACCACTGCAAAATAACTAACAAAATTAAGGAAAGTATTGAAAAAATCAATATAGCCTACTATCATGCAACTGTTAGAAATGTTTACAGAAAGTTTGTGTTAACAACGAAGATGCTTATACTATTACAGTAAAAAGAAAAATTCAAACTGGTGTATAAATATGATCTCAACTACACACAGTCATTGAAAAATACTGAAAACACTGAGTATTCTTTTTAACTGAACTCAGGAACTGAAAAAAAATTGCAAACCAAGGTATACATAATATACCAAAATAACGTCTGGAATTGGATTACTTTTATAATTATAATTGTTCTTAATATTTACAAGAAATGAAAAGCCCATTGATGAAATTAGTGTTAAAAGTATATACTAGTAATAAATGAAAATGACACATGCACAAGGTAGCACTACTACTATTCATGTAGCACTTTTGTAGGGGCAAAGGACTAAAACAATCAAAATGACCATCAATAGGGAACTGGCTGCATACACTGTAAACCTCCACACAGTGAAGTACAGTACTATGAAGCTATTAAAGGAATGCGGATTACCTCTGTATATTCTCTGCAGTCTGAAGTGATCTCTAGATTAAGAAAAGGAAGAGGGAGAAAAGCATGTATAGTACGCTACCATTGAATGAAGAAGGAGGGTTATAAATTTATATACACAACTTTTTATATTTTTAAAAAGTAGAAGAACAAATTAAATAATGAACAAACAATGGGTTCTCTAGGGCAGGGCTGTCCAACAGAACATTCAGCAAGAATGGAAATGTTCTAAAATCTGTTCAGTATGATAGCTAGCCACATGTAGCTACTGAACACCTAAAATGTGGCAAGTGTGAATGAAGAACTAATTTTTAATTATGCTGAATTTTAATTAATTTAAATGTTAAAAGCCACATGCACTAGTGGTTAGCTGATTGGACAGTATAGCTGTAGAGGAAAGCAGGAAGCAGAGTTCAGGGATAGGGATAGGAGTTAGACTTCTTTATAACTTTTGTAGACTCAACTTTGGAAATAATAATTTTTAGAAATTAGATTTTTAAAAAGCATTTCCTATGAATCCAAAGAAAATGAAACAAATAAATGTAACTATATATACAGTTGGTGGCAAAACCACACAGATTAACCAATTCTAATGACTTTAAAACACAATCCCTAGTGAGATATATCCTACTGACAAAAAGGTACAAAATTTTTCTAAAAACTAGTTTCAGTAATCACATTGTTGGCATTGTTATTCTCAGGCTACTACATGTGCACTGTGAGATAAAGCAAACAAGTAATTACATTGGTTCGGTTAGGTATTAGAATTTTCTAAAACAAACAAGTATAAGCCAATACGAGTTTTAAAATTCTGGAGCCCAAAAGGTGAATTTTGAGTATCAGTATGAATTTATAATGGATTTTACATTAAAAAAAAAAAAAACACTGTTTCCCAGCTCTGTCCACTGAAAAACCCTAGAAGCAAGAAACGAATTAATAGCAACAAACATTCCCAGCACTCAAATGTAGTGTCTAAATACCGTTTCCCTTAGAAGAAACTAGAACTCCTTGTAAAACGTCTTATTCCACATCTAAGAGAGGAAACATACAAGATGAATCTAAAAATCTAGAAATTTGGTCATACTAGAGAGCGAGAAAGCTGTGAGGCACTCCTGATGGAGCATCAGAAGGGCGCGGGAGCGCACTCCAAGAAGCTCCGACTAGCCAACAGTGGGACAATTGCATCGTCAATAAGAATTATATCAGCAAAGGATTAAGACACATCAAATATGTTTAAATTCATGAGGTCATATGTTATTTTAAAAAAACTAATTAGTTACCTCTGAAAGACACTAGGCAACCAACTCATTCATATGAAATTGATACATAAAGAGAAAAAAATCAAACATGTATCCTACCTATACTGTTAAGAGCTGTATCTTAAAATAACAAAACAGTAGATAAGGGGAAGTATTGGGTTGGCCAAAAAGTTTGTTTCTTTACAGAATTATTCTAGCTAATAAATTAAAAAGGGAATATCAGAATGACAGAATTAGAATACTGCCACTTTGTAGCCACTAATGAAATAATGAAAGTAGACAGTGCTCACTAATGGCTGCTAACACCATAGAAAAGAAATAATCAGACACTGTGTGCCTTCCAGATAGGACAAGGATACCTCTGAAGTAATCGGCTCCTCCTACAAGAAAAATAAAATCTGATTCCGGTCAAACTTCTAAACTGAAATGACAATTTATAGAAAATACAGGGGACAGAGGTACAAGGAAGCAATTAGCAAAATCCACACTGTGGCAAATCCTATAGGACAAACTGGCTTCTTTAACGCATAAATTGCAAGCAGGAAAAGAAGAGATGGCGAGAGGGTTTCTATATTTTTTAAAAGTCTTAAGGAAAACAAACAATTGCAATCTATGAGCCTTGCTTCAATCTTGATTCAAACAAATTATATAAAAGAAAATTATAAGATAATTTAAACACTGACTGGATATTTAATGACATTAAGGAATTGCTATTGCTTTAGGTGAGATCATGATATTGTGGTTACTTTATTTAAGGAGTCCTTATATTTCAGAGGTAGATGTTGAGATATTTATAGGTAAAATTAAATAATGTCTGGGGTTTGCTTCAAAATAATCCAAGGGGAAGGAGGTAAAAGTAGAGATTAAATAAGACTGGCCATGAGTTAATAAAACTATGTAAAAACTGTGGAGACTTGCAGCTTCACTATTCTACCTCTGCTTTCATATTGTTTCAAATTTTCCTTAACAAAAAAGATTTTTTCAAAATCAAGCAAACAAACTTAGAATTTTGTTTTACTTCCTGGTAGATTATTAGTGCCTGGCAATCTCAGTCTCTGTTACAATTAGCTATCTGATCTGAAATCAGCAACAAGTACTAATATTAAAAAATATATAAATCAGTCTGAATCTTTCACTTTGCAATCATGACAGAAAATATTTACACATTTAAAAAACTGTCTAGGAAAAAAGGATGATGGATTAAAGCAATTAAGTGGCTCTATCACTTATTAGCTGCGCAAACCTGGAGAAGCCACCTAACTTCTCAATCTAAATCTAAATCTCAATTTTCTCAGCTGTAAAGTGGAAATAATAATGGTAACTTCCTTAAAGAATTGTTGTGACAATTAAATGGGATAATTCAATAACTATCACACAATAAGCACTTGGTAAATATCAATAACTGTATATTACAATTCAAACATACAAGATGCTCAGTAAATTCTGATTAATACTCTTTGTCAAAGACTTTCAGTTTTAACAGTATAATTAAAAGTTGATTATATGATATGGATGAAGATTATTTCTGTTTATATGCACATAGCAGCAGTAGCTTCCTATGACCTAGCCCATGTAAGTCAGGGGTCCCACCTAACTTTTTCTTGCGAAGGGTAAGAATCCACAAAAACATTACCTGCCATTCATCTCATATACACCAACACTAGCTCTCTCCCCAACCCCTGCCCCAAACATATACATATTTTAAAAAAAAAAAAAAGGAAATATCCATTGCCCTGTTATCCAAATCCTGTTTCCTGGGACAACTATTTTAATGGCTTATACTTTTTGCTTATACTATTTTTTTTAATTGAAGTATAGTTGATTTATAATATTGTGTTAGTTTCAGATGTACAGCACAGTGATTCACTTATGTGTATCTATATATATATATTCCTTTTCATATTCTTTTCCCTTACAGGTTATTACAAAAATTGAGTATAGTTTCCTGTGCTATACAGTAGGTCCTTGTTGCTAATCTATTTTATATATAGTACTGTGCTTATACTATTTCTTGAATTAGCAATTTTAGACTATGAAAGATGAGGATTTAACTCACACCTCATTTTAAATGGCTGCAGCATGCAACTACATGTTGGTTACGCAGAGGTTTTTCTCTAGAATTCCTAATTGTCCTTTTTTCTTGAGAGGAAAAAGCATCCTTCTTATCACATCACTGATATCTATCAGTTTCTTAGTCATTCTATCTATAGCCTGAAATCCATTATTCTTCCTCCTAAAAGACATTTTTCTTGGACACCAGTAATTTCCTATTCTAATGTAAACCAATAACTTTCTACCCGCTGCACCACTGTCATTCTGGAATAACTTTTACCGTACTTCTGAGTTAATCTACCATTTCTAGTGGCCCATGTCATCATCTTTATTAGTTTTCATTGTATTTTACTGCTCCATATCCTCAAGTAGCTTCTTCAGAAAGGGTTATCCGAGGTAAAAGTTCTGAGTCTTTGCATGCCTGAGAATGTCTTTATTTTGCCTCATACTTGGTAGTTTTCATAGGTTCCAAATTCTAAGTGACTCTCTCAGAACTTTGGAGACACTGCTCCACTGTCTTCTAAACCCTCAGAGCTGCTTATGAGATGTGACAGTCATTCTTTTACTCAACATATACTTTTCTTGAGCTCTCACTATGCAACAGTAATGAAAAAACAACAACGAAAGATCCCTGCCCTTATGGAGTTCACACTCTAGTTATGTTCATCTGATTCTCATTCTTCATAGGTAATCTTTTTTTTTTTTTTAACTCCCTAGGAACTTTTAGGATTTTCCCTCTTGCTATATTGAAATGTCACAATGATGTACGTAGGTGTGGTTCTGTTTTCATTGTGTTGCCCTTTTCTTTCCCTCTTCCTTTTAATCTGGAAACTTGTGTCTTTAAGCACGAGAAATGTTCTTAGGTTTCTTTTTTGATAACTGACTCTTCCTTTACTCTTTTTGAAACTTCTACTGGTTAAATAACAGACTTGCTCTCTTTGTCTTTTTGGACTATTTTCAAAGACATTTACTCACTCTATCTTCTAAATCATCCAGGAATTTTTTTTTTTAATTTGTGCAAACATCTTAATTTGCAAGAACTCTTTCTTGTTCTGATTTTTTAAAATAATTATTGTTCTTACTTTAATGCGGCAATACATTCTCTTTCCCAAGAACACTAAATAGACATTTTGTTTGTTTTAAGGTCTCTTCTGATCCAGAAATTATCTTCGTTTCACACAGTTACAGTTTTTCAGTTTGTTCATCTTAGGTTTTTTTATACACTGCTGATTTTATTTCTTTGAAGATAATTTTTAATCACCCACTGATATTTAGGAAAGAAGAAAAAGAATGAACGGAAACCATGTACATGTGAGCGGGGCCTCCTGACAGGCACATGTTGCTTTAGGATGAACAGCAAAGAATCAGCCATTATGCTGGGGTCTCCCTAAAAGTTAGCAATGAGGAGGGATTACCTCCAAACACAAATGTCCACCATGGCAACTCTACTTCTTCTTTAGTGTCATCTTTGTTTTTATTTCCAGAAGAAATTACTTCTATGTTTTTTGATGGAAAAGAGAGTGAGGGGTGAAGGGCAGAGAGTATTACACTGACGGTCGCTGTGCATGAGCTTGGGTGGAAAAGGAGGCACAACTATTCCATTTATAGTTTTTTAATTATTCTTCCTCCCCATTTTCAATTTTCTTTTCTGACTTTTTAAATCCCAAGATACTCTGAGACTCTGTTGGATATATCAGAATATTTCTTTGCTGCAGTTCCCTCTTGAATATCTTGGGACATAGTTCTGTTCTAATCTATTCCACCCGTCATTTCTTTCATGTTTCAGAAATGTGTTGTAATCTCTCGTCTACTGAGAGTATTCTATCATTCTTACAATGTTATAGGTTTATTCTCTTTTTTTCTTTAATATGATTTTAATGTTGTCTCCAAGTAGAAGAGACAAATACATATGGTCAGATCTATATCTTTAACAGCAAATATAAGTCATCTTTAGGTTAATTATTCATAACAATTATTCTCGACCTTTCAAGACAACTTGATATAAGCAATCACTTTTCCAAAGTTCATGAAACTACTATTCAATTCATACACTTATTCAGTCAACAAAAATTACTGATGATACAGACGCCATTTTAGACAATGAGGAAACTAAAATGAGCAAAAATACACTATGAGTTCTTTTAGAGCAGCGTCTGGCTCTTCCATCAAAGAGAGACGATTAGAAAAAAAGAGAGACGATCACAATAAATTATGTATGTATCCTTTATATATTCCCTGAAAATATTACATGTTAATTACACGAGAACACTTTAAAAGTGATAAATTCAAGAACAGCCCCCAGGACATATATGTGGAGAAAACCATAATTCAAAAAGATACAGGCACCCCAATGTTCACTGCAGCACTATTTATAACAGCCAGGACATGGAAGCAACCTAAATGTCCATCAGCAGAGGAATGGATGAAAAAGATGTGGTACATATATACAATGGAATATTACTCAGCCATAAAAAGAAGGAAATAATGCCATTTGCAGCAACATGGATGGACCTAGAGATTATCATACTAAGTGAAATAAGTCAGACAGAGAAAGACAAGTATCATATGACATCACTTATATGTGGACTCTAAAAAAAAAATGATACAAATGAACTTATTTACAAAACAGAAACAGACTCATAGGCTTCGAAAATAGAAAATAAACTTATGGTTACCAAAGGGGAAACGTTGTGTGGGCGAGGGATAAATTAGGAGTTTGGGATTAACACATACACACTACCATATATAAAACAGATAATCCACAAGGACCTAGTATACAGCACAGGGAACTCTACTCAATATTCTGTAATAACCTATGTGGGAAAAGAACCCGAAAAAGAATGGATATATGTATGACTGAATCACTTTGCTGTACACCTGAAACTAACACTACATTGTAAATCAACTATACTCCAATATAAAATAAAAAATTAAATTTAAAAAAAAGGAGAATAGTCCCAGGAATGCTAGAGAACATTTTGTTACCTTTGCCAAACTTCTGATTACTTAGGATCTATGCTGAAATAAGGTAGGTATTTCTAATCCCATATTATGTTACAAACCTTCATGACAACAAACAAGCATTCCTTAGAAAATAAAGCAACCCAAAGATCTAAGCCTTCCTAGAAAATGGAAATTTAGACACTTGTGAAAATTTTCCTTTATAAAGTTAGTCCTTAGTCCTTGTAAGAACACCGTTGCCTGGCTGTCAGTGGCTGCCAGAAAAACTGTTCAAACAAGCAAACAGGAAAACAAAAGTTAACAAGTTAAAGAAAAAAGAAAATGCATGAAATATTAGACCAAAATATGAAAGGAAGAAATGGATAAAGATGAGGTAAGACAACTATTAGAATAATAACTAATAATGTTTTTACGAAGTAAAAACAAATGAACTACTATAGTTCAATAAGATTACATAACAATTTAGCACTGGAAGGAACCCTGGGAAATCACTCCTTTCTTTGAATAGATTAAGGAAACTAAGACCCAGAAAAACAAAGTGACTTACCCAAGATCCCAATTTATCTAAGGTCACAGACTTAAGTTAGTAAAACTGGAAATGGACTACAAGTTTTCTGACTCTTGGTTGAGGGACCTATTCAATATTTCAATACCAACCATCGATGAGAACTACCTCATCTTTAAAGCCACCTCCATGTGCATCTATTCCATAGTGTGGTGCTCCCCCTACTAAAACTGAAGCAGCATTTCTGCTCCTTTTTAGAGCTAAACTTTTCACCTGTCTTCCTTCCCACTCCTCTCCATCTCAAGGACTGTGCTCCTGCAATTCTGCCCTCTCTACAGGATCATTCCAATCAACAAAGAGGTTCTAGTAAAGCTGCTGCTTGACTCCATGGCCTATTGCATCTACAACCCAATTTCTCCACTCCAATTTTCCAGTAAAAGTTTTCGAAGAGTAATTTATAATCTAGAATGTCATCTCTACTTCCTTTCCAACAATGTTTTTCTGAATCCACACTAGTCAGGTTTTCATCCCGACCATTCCGCTGAAATAGCTTTTGTCAAAAGAGACAGTGACATTCAGCCTGGTGAAATCCAAGAACCAATTTTCTGTCCTCTTCACCCCTGACCCCCCAGCAGCATTGGACGAGACTGATCAGTCCCTCCTGCCTACAACACTCTCTTTTCTTACTTAACTTCCATAGCCACCTGCCTTCCTGGTTTTCTCATTACCTCATTGGCTGTCTCTTCCCAGTCTTCTTTGTTGAATCCGCCTCCTCTTCCTGACCTCTAAAGGTTGGAGTACACAAGGCACCACATATTTGGCCCTCTTTTCTTTTATCTACGCTCTCTCCTTAGGTGATCTCACCTAGACTTCATTTACCCTGCCTTTCGGATTCATATATTCACCTTCCTATGTGACAACTCCAGCTAGGTATCTAAACATCATTTCAACCTTACACGCCAGCACAAAATCATGATCTATCCCCTTTCTACTCCTACCCACTCTTTCCTATTTTTCTGATCACATTAAATGGCATTTCCATCTACTAAATTATGCATTTCACAAATCTAAGGATCATCCCGGATTCCTTCTTACTCTCACATCCCACAACCAAACCATCTGTAAAACCAGGCTGTTTTATCTCCAAAATATACTCCACATTTGATGATTTCTTACCATCCCCACTGCAACTGCCCTGGTCCAAGCCACCATCTTTTCTCACTTGAACTTCTACAACAGCCTCCTAACTGATATCCTGCTTTCATTTTTGTTGCCCCAGTTAGAGAAACCTATTGAAACTTGACAAAGAGATCAGACAGCATGACTCTCCTGCTTAATTCCCAATTTGTTACTAATTGATAGTTGTGGTTTGTCTGAGGCCACAAAGTGAATGAGAGGTTTAAACTCAGGTGAAAGTCAATGAGAGGGGTTTAAGCTCAGGTGGAAGTCAGTGAGAGGGGGGTTAAGCTCAGGTGGAAGTCAGTGAGAGGGGATTAAGCTCAGGTGAACTGGACCCGTGCTCTTCACTACTGTTAAACACTACCCCGTGGTCCTGCCGACTTAAAACGCCAAGTATCTGAGCACCCACTCCGATTCACCGATGCCAAGAAGGCACTTTTTTTTTTTTTTGCCAACTCTCCCCTCCTCTCATCCCATCTCTGAAGGATGTGTAAAAATTTCACAGCCTGCACCAAAGAGCCGTTCCACTCTAATCAGTCTTAACTTCCTATCATTTATTAATTCCAGGGCTACAAAGAGCCTCACAGCCTCCTTCCCCTTCTTGCCCCGTCCCTCCTTTCCCATCTTCAGTGTCTTTAGGCCCCTAGGGCTTTCTAGTAACTCCGAACCCCTTCTCTAGATCCTCCTGCAAGGCGCTCCCTTCCTTCTTTGCCTGATCTCCCAAAGCAACCCCTCCCGAACTCGTTCTCATCCTAACTTCCCAATCCCCCATCTCTCGGTCAACCTCCCCTCCGCCCAACCCCCTCCCAGCCGCCGGGCTCCAGATTTGTTTTCCGAGGACTTTCCTTCTCCCCGCGTCCCCCAGTCCTCCTCCATCCCTAATCCTTTAACAACTCCACTCGCACGCCCCCAACCTGCTTGGCGGGTCCCGCACAGCCCGGCCTCAACTCGCACCCTCAAGTCCCCCCTATCCCCACGCCCACCCCAAAGCCCACCTCCAAACCGCTCCCGCCCCTCCTCAACGCGGACTCGGCGCCCGCCTCCTTACCTTCTGTCCGCGGGGCCTCGGCGTCTGGCCGCCAAAGAGGGGGTGCCAGACTCGGCTGCGGGGCGGGCGCTCAGGGGGCTGGGGTGCGGAAAGTTTGAACACGGGGCTAAGGTAGGGGCAGGGACGTCAGCTCCTGGGTTGCAACGGCGCGGCGACCTCGGCTCCAGGGTAACGGAGCGGGGGGCCCAGACTGCACTGCGGGACGCCCGCAGCCAATGATAAGCCCGCCCCCGACCTCCCATTGGCTTCTGTTGTTAGAGGGCTCTTTCTATTGGCTTCAGTGGAACCGGAAGGCGGGACGATGAGTACGAGACTAGGCGGCCATTGGTTGACCGCTCTGGCTGTAGAGGCTACGGAGAGTGGCGAAGTCGTGCGCACCGAAGCTCGTAGAAGCGCGCCCGGCCCTTTAAGCTGAGCGAAGCCAGGGGCGGCCGCAGAGGATCTAGGCCCCTGGGTGGTGGGAGGTGAAAGGCGCGGGCGGAGAGGAGAGGGGTTACTTGACGTGAATTGTAGAAATGAGCAACTGCGTAGTTGAAAACATTGAAAATTGTCTCGAATCGTTTTTGGAAATCGCTTGGTTTTAAATTAGAAACAAATAGCTAGTCGCTTCTCTGTCTTAGCACTGAAATTGCTGATTTTCAGGAGGATGTGGAATAAGTGTACTGATGCGCCTGCCTCGAAGACCTGGCTTTAGTGAAGCACGAAAGTGCCCCGAATTAGGCTTAAAAGTGATTGTTGGGTTTTGGAAGGGGTTTGAGGTGGAATGACATTTGTGGGGCATGTCAGTAACCTATCGAGAGCTGCTTTAAGGCATATTTTCCCTTCAAATATAATTGACAGTGTATATTAAATGGCATTAATTGCGGGAGGCAGGGAAGGTAAAAAGAAAATCCTCTCTGCGATGAAGTTTCAAGCCTTTCTGAGCCTTCTGATTATCATGATGGTTTAACACCATACTCCGGTGTTCTCGCCTTTGTTAATTTCTCTAGCACCTTCATTCTGCAGAGAATCTAATTCTTGAAGGCAAAGGCGTTCTAATCAATCTTCTGACCATGAATTACGGTAATTCCGTTTCTTGCTTGACCATGTTTTCGACTTGCACTGTTCCAAACCTTTCATTTTACCCTGTCAATATATTTTACTTCAAGTTAAAGATTAACCCACCTAAACAATACCATAATTAAATACAATCGTCTCTATGCGCAATAATCGGGAGAAGATAGTAATCATCTGTTAGTAAAAAATTAAGATGAGTAATACCAGAAACTGCACTGAAATAGCTTTTCATTAATTTGTTTAAATCTGCTAATACTCTTCATTAAACTAGTTCACTGGTTATTACTCCGTTAAAGTTAATACTATGTAGCTGAGTAAACGCATTGATGGATTACTTTTAAAGGAAGTTGCTATAAAGAGTCAAAAAACATCCTGTAACTAGATTAAAAAACAAAAACAAAAAGAGTCTCTCCCCAAATAGTCAAACTGGGGTTTGCTAGCACTCAAGGAGAGCTCAGAATGAAACGGTATTTATTTAGCACTAACAGTGTGCTAGTCAGTGTAATATTCTGGCTTCATTCAGGTTCTAGACTGGTATTGTTATTCATCGTTCTACCTGAGGAAACAGATTCTGAAAGGTTAAAGGATCTACCACTAGATACTAAAGTAGTAAGTGGTGGGGTCAGGATTCAAGCCAAGGTCAGCTAAGTTCCAGGTTTCAAATTTAAGGCCTTTAATGTGTTTCACCTACAGGTTAATAGAGTTGCTGGCGAGCAAGAAAGAATTTAAAAGATCAGGAGTCTCCACAAAATTGTCTAATTGTATGTAACACATTTTCAAGATCTTTACAATGTACAGTTTTATTCACTCTATCGTATTTGGAATAACAGTGACTATCAATTTGTTGGACCTAGGAAAAAGACCAAAAGAATTTATAAACCTACATAAGTTAAGAATCAGTTTATTGAACTAATTTTTTAAAAGGTTATCCCAAAATAGGAGATAATTTCAAATGTTTTTATGTGATTTTACATGGTTTTGATATGATTTTGATAGGGCTGGAATTTCCTAAGATTATACCATTTGCCATTTCATTTCACTATATACTACATAGAATTCTGCTTTTCAAAAAAAAAAAGGGAAACAAAGCCAACAAAATCATATCTTTACATTTCTGCCACTTGAAATTATAAGCAACAGGAACCAGACTTATTATTTTTAAAGATTATGTTTATGAAAAAATTTATGTTAATAATTATTAAGCACTTTGGAGTTTTATTTTTATTATTTTGGGGCTTATATTGTTATTGCAATATCTCCAGATTTAACTGAATGTTAACTTTTTGCAGGACTCTGATTGCCTTGTTTAATACTATGTGGCAACAGTGATACAGATGATATCAATTAAAATCTTCCTAGAAATGCTTACCAGTAGACTTATTCCCATTTTGCATATGGGGAAACTTAAGTGTTTGAACAATTTGTTAGAAGCTTCATAAAATTAATAGACTAGTAAGTAGACTTTCCAACTGTAGACAATCCAGAAATTACAATGACTATAATTTAAAATGGGCATACTAGAAATAATCACAACTTAGAAAGTACACCAGCATATAATTATTCTTAGCTAAAGTTCAGTTGTCCATTTAATACAATTCTTAAAAAAAAGAATATATATATAAGAATATATATATTCTTATATATTTTACCTTTTGTGATAAGTAGTACAAAATTCGAAAATTCTAAATCTAACTTTTTGGTGTCCATATTGCTAGAAAATTTTAAATTTATTTATAAATTCCAGGTAAATAGTGGGTTGCCAACACATAATATTAACTTTTAAACATTATCTAATACACCAGATGTTTAAAAAAATGGAATGGCTTAGGAAAACTTGAGTAGGGTATAAAGAACAGTAAAACTGGGGACACAGAAAGTAGTCTGCTCTTATAAAAACAAATTTAGTCTAATTGATTTTTGTTATTATTTGCCTTTGCAGTACAGAAAGCTGATACTCTTTGACTATTACTTTCTTTAAAGGATAAATCTTATTTGATCGCTTGATGAAATTTACAAGTTAATTATTTTGTTAGTGGAGAAAGAAATAAGGCTATTGAGATGTTTACTAGTATTTTTCTTTCATAATTGGTGAGAAAATCATTAATAGTTTCTCAATTTCTTAGAGTTTATTTGAATTTGGGGGGCTTTTACTTTTGTTTTGCATAGAAAGAACTAAATCAAAAGCTGGTTTAAGCTAGTTTTTAATACATGTTTTCATATTTTGTTACTCCACAATTACATCTTTAAGTAAATTGACCTACAGGTCAAATGCTGTCTCCAACGCAGTAGGACTAACACTGAAGGAAAATGTAATTCTATTTGTATTCACATTGTTAGATTTGAAAGGGAGAATGTTAGTATAGTTTTCTTAGTAGATGATTGCCTGTTCTCAACTGAAAATAATCCACAGGAGATTCTATTAAAATCAGTGACTGTCTTTTTAATTGACAATAAATATCCTAGGTAAAGAAAAAAGTGTTTTTACTACTTTGGAGTTCTAGCATAATAGACAGGTATTTCTCCAGTGAAAACAGAAAAATGGCATAGCAGAGCTGCAATGGGAAATTTCTGAGGTAGAAACCTTCGTTCATTAAATACATATTGAGTACTTGGGGAACACAGAGATGAAAAATGAAGTCCTTGTCTTCCAGCTGCCTGCTGTCTAATGAACAAGAAAGATAAGGTTTTCTGATTGCAGGTTATCTATGTAATAAGGGCAATTATAAAGATATACCTAAGGTGCTAAGGGGACTTGGAGAAGGGACTCTTAACTCAGCCTGGTGGCCCAGATATGATTCCAGAGGAAATAACTCTTGAATTAGAGCTTATGCCACATAAAGCTAACCAGAAATGGGAAGATAAATAAGGTAGAAATAAATCAGTATATCCCCAGGCAGGGCAGTATATGCCCAGAGGCAGGGCAAATCGTTTAGTAAACATCATGGGGGAGGGTATGGGGAAAGGTAGAGCATACACTGAGAGAGGGAGTAGCCCCTTCTCTCTCCAGTGTATGGTTGGATAGGAGGCAAAGGCTAGAGATGTTTAAATGCTTTTTTAAGCTTGTATTTAATCCCAAACACCATAGGTAGTGACTGATGAATGTTTGGACTGATATGACTTGATCTGCACTTTAGATAGATTATCCCAGCAGGGTGAGACTAGAAGCAGAAAGGTCAGGTAAGACCTTTAAAACTTCAGGAAGGGGCTAGTAACATAGGCAAGAAATGAGGAGGGCCTGAATCAACTAATATTGATCAAGGGAGCAATATTGACCAATATCAAGTGAGCATCTTCTATTCCTGGCCCTAGACATACAGTTTTACATACTCAATTTAATCCTTGCTGCAACCCAATTTAATCCCTACTACGACTCTGATATAGTATTATTTTTGTTATTTGTTTGTTACAAGTGAAGCCTGGGGCTGAAAGAGGCTAAGTGTTTTGCCCAGTGTTACAGTTAGGAAATAGCAGAGTAGGGATTTAAACCCCTGTCTGACTCTAGGACCCGGGCTTTCAACCACTGTTATTGTGGTTTATTAATGAATTATCAAATCAATTTATGGTTTGTAACCACATTTTTTAATGGATATAGAGGAGAACAGAAAATACCAGAGTATATTGTGTACAGGAAGGATAAATATCATTTTATGAAACTTCTGTTTCAGTGATTTTTATATATCTATTATGTGGTATTACTATGTCTCAAAGTAAAAAAAAAGAAAGTTTGAAAATGACTGTACTATGTTATACTGCAATTGTAGTAGGGAGAGAAAGAAAATGGGTGTGTATTACCTATGTTATAAGTTTGGGTGACTGATTGTATGTGAGAGGGTGATGGGGAAGAAGAATCCCAGGTTGACCCCAAATTCCTGGAGAAGACGCCTGGTACCCTTCACCAAAGACGGTAAGTACAGAAGGGCAAGCGTGAGATAAAGGACAGTAATAAATGTTTTGGGGACCATGTTTGAGATATCTTGGGACATCCAGGTGAATGCAGACAGCATTTCTTAGGAAGTTAAACATACATTTATAACATGACCCAGTAATTTCACCAAGGTATTTACACTAGAGATATAAAAAAAAGTTCAAAAAATACTTAATCAATAGCATTTATAGCAGCGTTATTCATAGGCAAAACAGGAAACAACCCAAATATCCATTAACATGAGAATAATACTTTTAAATACGGTATTATCCTTACAATGTAATGCTGGTCATCAACAGAATTAACTACTGGTCAGCATGGATGAATTTCAAAGGTATAATGTTGAGCAGAAGTCAGACACAAAAGCATATATTCTGTATATTTCCACTAACAATCAGTTAAAAAACAGGCGAAGTTCATCTTAACTGGTGAAAATCAGAACAGTAGACTATGGGGGTGGGGTAGGGACGGACTGGAAAGGAGTGAAAGAGTGATGTGAATATACTATATCTTGACTGAGGAGGTAGTTAAGAGTGTTTCCTTTATCAAAACTCATCAAAATTTATAATTAAGATAGGTGTTTTTCACTGTATGTGAACTTTACCTCAATTTTTAAAAATGGCTTAGTAAAAAACAAAGAATAGATTGTTTTATATGATAGAAAAATCTAGAAGTAAACCCAGCTCCAAATATGGTTGGATCCAAGTGCTCAGTGTTATTGATATTAAATTTTTGTTTTCTCTTTGTCTCTTGCATGTACTTCTTTATGTGTAGGTTTTATGTCAGGCAGGCTTTCCCTGCCAAGTTTGACCACCAAAGCGCCAAACTTACATTCTATTCATCTAGCAACGCCGTAGGAAAAAGAACACCTCTTTTCTGATTGGTCCAGCAGAAATCCTGGTATTAACTCTGCTCGTACCTGAACATGAACTATTACTGTGGCCAAGTGGCTCCTTGGGGTGGAAAGGAGGTGGAAAGGGTATGATCAAGTCACCTGTATTTTTATGTTCACCCAGAAGAGCTGAGAGAGGTGCTTCTCCAAAGGAAAACTGGAATGCCGTTACTAGAAGAAGGAATACGGGACAAAACCAACAGATGTCCCCAAAAGTGATAATAATTTTATTCAAATAGGTTCGGATGGTCTGCTGTTTTTTAAAGTTCTTTTTAGAAAAGCACATGTAATTCTAAGATCCCCAGTCTGTAAATACAGATCAGATCAGCCAAATTTTGTTGTCCTTTGACCCCTTCTGACTTATAGTTGACCCTCCACTGTCAAAAGACTTCCCCACCAGTAATTTATGGGACTTCCCAGAGAGTGTCTCATACTTACAAACACCGTTACCTTCAATGGTAATCCTTCTTAGGAGAGACAATAGGACCACTGCCCTATCATGGTTAGTCTCTCCCCTTTCTCTCCAGAACCCGGCAGTTTCCACTGGTGGCTGTTACTGATTCACTAAGTACCACCACTATGTCAGTGCCAAAGTTGAACTGGAATAGTGCCAGTTAAATGCCTATTGTTTCTCACTTCCTAGCCTGCCTTTCTGTATTCTATTATGTGATGCTGGTACTAGGACTTGGCTATCTGCATTTCCCAGACTCCCTTGTGAGTTGGCTCCCTGTCAGGTTCTGATAGCAGAAGGCACTGGGGAAAGTTTAGAAGGTTGGTGGTGAGCAGAGAGACATTCCTTCTTCGTGTCCCTGTTCCTATCAGTATTGCTCCAGCAGCAGAAGCAGTTGGCTCTAGTCTAACATGTCTTTTGCTGCTCCCAGGACTAGATACCTAGAGCTCTCTCCTCTGGGTGTAGATACCAGACCTGTGGGGCCTTCTCTCTGAGTCCCTAGGTTCTAGTGACCCCACCTCTGTGTTTATTCCTTTAATCCATACAGGTAATTGCTTTTTGCAGTTACAAATATCTGGGTTATCCTTTGTGATCTTTCAGCCTTTCAACACCTGTGTACCAGTTCCCTGTATTAAATACTCTCATTTATTTTATTTTATTTTATTTTATTTTATTTTATTTATTTATTGCCACACAGCACGGCTTGAGGGATCTTAGTTCCCCGACCAGGGATTAAACCCACGGCCTCGGCAGTGAGAACATGAAGTCCTAACCACTGGACTGCCAGGGAATTCCCAAATACCCTCTATTTAAACCTAGTGCAGTTTCTATTTTCCCAACAGCATCCTGACCTAGTGTTCTAGAGCCAAGTTTTGGAGGTGAAAGTGATATGCCCCCTTCCCTATGTGTCACTCTCTGTTACATGGATCCCAGTTAAGTGTTTCTTGCTGTTATAGACTGAATGTTTGTGTCTCCCTGAAAATTCATGTTGAAATCTAATCCCCAATGTGATGGTATTATGAAATGGGGCCTTTAGGAGGTGATCAGGTCATGAGGGTGGAGCTCTCACAAATGGGATTAGTGCTCTTATAAGAAGAGGCCAGAAAGCTAGGACTGCCATGTGAGGCTACAATGAGACAGCTACCTGCAAGCCAGGAAGTGGGTTCTCACCAGACACCAGATCTGCTGCCATCTTGATCTTGACTTCTTAGCTTCCAGAACTGTGAGAAATAAATTAATGTTGTTTAAGCCACCCAGTCTATGGTACAGTATTTTTGTTATAGCAGCCCACACTGACTAAGACACTCATTATGCCCAGATGTTTTACATAATTTAATGAAACAGTGCTTTCATTTCTCTTGCCTTATCATACAAACACAGTAGGGAGCTGGACTGGCATGGATTTGAGTGCTGTAGTCAGACACTACCTTCTCTGACAGCTCTTGATCAAGGTAGCTGTACTTTACCCTTTTCCCCTTGGAAAAGTTCTTTCCCAGGAGGATTCTGAGGTCTATGGCTCAAGCTGAGATCCTCACAGCATGTAAGTATAGCATCTACCATTTATACGGTTCAGTACTGAGGCTGAGTTAACAGACTCAGTGCACACACAGAATATAAATGAGAAGACTAAGTGAATGTGCTCATTATTATGTTTGTAGCCTACACTATTACTTTACCTCCCCCTGCCCCACCCTCCAAAAACATATAAACAATAACAAAGAAAAAACTCCACAAAACTTTCCAAGGAGCAACTAACACAATGGGTGACCCAACAAGCATTAAAATGCCTTGGAGTAGGATCTTAGATTTGTGTAGCATTTTGCATAGCACTTTCACAAAGATTACCTCATTTGATTTTAAAACAATCCTGAGAAATAGAAAGGGCAGATACTTTCCCCTTTCAACAGATGAGGAAACTGACCCCAAGGTTAAGTCAGATTTGTCTAATAGACCCATAATGTGAGCCACATGTTTAATTTTAAACTGTCTAGTACTCAGGCTAAAATAAGTTTTAGACAATTCATTTAACATAATATATCCAAAGTATTATCATTTTCAACATGCAATTGATATTTGAAAATTATCAATGAGATATTTCACATTTTTTTCTACTAAGACTTTGACACTTAAATGTCTATTTTACAGTTACAACACATCTCAGACCAGCCACACTTCAAGTACTCAACAGTGGGTTGTGGCTATCCTATTGGGCAATATAGGGTTAGACTATTTACCCAAAGGCATGTAATAAGGAAGGTAGTCAGCTTCTGAAAAGGGAAATAATAGTCTGAAAACTTAAAGACCTGAATTTTAGACATGACTCAGCCTCTTACTGGTTGTGGGATAGAGGACAAGGAATTCTTCTTCTTTAAAACAAAGCAAATGGCATTAATCACTTGTCTTTACTCTGTTCCCAGTCTTCCTCTTTCCCCCATACACACATTGGAACCCTTTCCTCAAGGGAAATCTTGAATGGAAAGCCAATATTTAAAACATAAGATGTGCTTCTCTGTTGAAGGAGGAATGCCAATGGGGAGGGAGGGGTACAAGTGGCTCACAACCTGTTTAGCATACACACGTGTTTGTGCATACACATGCACACACACACAGAGCATCTTCTGAGGGGACTTGGATGAACCCCTTGGGCATATTTGAAACGCTTGGAGGAAATCACCTCTAAGTTCTTCTCATTTTAAAGTCTATGATTCCATGGGTACAACTCCACTCAGGTATGGTTGACTCTTTCAGCCACTGTTTAGTTTAAGATTTAACCAAGAAAAAGAAAGTACTATTGTGAGTACAGTACAATCCACAGACATCATTATATTTGTGTTTGACTCACATTTTTAGTTTCATAGAATCGTCAGTTTTCATAAATGGAAGGGAGTCTTTAAGATCAATTAGTCAAGTGGCTTTCTGATTATTTTCCCGTAGTAATAGAAGCTTCTTTTCAAACAGTAGGTTACACAGAAATCTAAAATATACTCTATGAGAAAAAGGAACCCTTCTACGCTGTTGACGGGAATGTAAATTGGTATAGCCACTATGGAAAACAGTATGGAGCTTCCTTATAAAACTAAAAATAGAGTTATCATATGATCCAGCAATCCCATTCCTGGGCATATATCCAGAGAAAACTATAATTTGAAAAGGTACATGCACCCCAATGTTCATGGCAGTACTATTTACAATAGCCAAGACATGGAAACAACCCGAGTGTCCATTGACAGATGAATGATTAAAGAAGATATGGTACATATATACAATGGAATAGTACTCAGCCGTAAAAAAGAATGAAATAATGCCATTTGCAGCAACATGGATGGACCTAGAGATTATCATACTAAATGAAGTAAGCCAGACAAAGACAAATATCATATGACACCATTTATATGTGGAATCTAAAAAAAAAACACACAAATGAGCTTATTTACAAAACAGAAAGAGACCCACAAACATAGAAAATAAACTTATGGTTACCAAAAGGGAAGGGGGGGGTGGATAAATTAGGAGGATGGGATTTACATATATACACTACTATACATAAAATAGATAATCAACAAGGACCTACTGTATAGCACAAGGAACTCTACTCAACGTTATGTAATAATCTATAAGGGGAAAGAATCTGAAAAAGAATATATATATGTATAACTGAATCAGTGTGCTGTATACCTGAAACTAACATGATATTGTAAATCAACTATACTTCAATTTTAAATAAAGGAAAAAATATATATATATACTCTATGATAGAGTCAGGAGGATAGCTGTGCAAAGGGGAAGTGCATATGAGGATCTCCCAAACCCCTCCCAGAAGCAGGCCCCCAAGAATCCTCTCTCAAATCACCAGGGCAAACCAACACAGAATTTTAACAACCAAAGTTTAAGTCCAGTTCCAACCCCTTCATCCCATGAGGAAACTGAAGTCTTGTGAGATGCTTGGAGTCCCAGGACAAGCTGGTGTCAGAGCTGTCACAGAAACCAATCAATGACCTGCGAGAGCTCGCTGGTACTGGCTCCCAAGAGCCAACTGTTAACATTTTCAGAAGGTTTGTAAGCCAGCTGACATCAGGACAGTAGCCGGAAATCAGGCATGGCGAAAATATTTAAACCACAGAAATCAGCAAACACTACAAATCAGGGCTTTCCCCAGAGAACCGATTGTTATACCTTGACCAGCACACCTCCCAATCCAGAGTTTCCAAGTCCAGGTCTTTATATGCTAGGCAGCAACCTGAGAACAAGATGCACTCGTTGTCGCTTTATAGGAAACAAAATTTTAAGTTAATAAAAAATTTTAAATAGTAAAAATTGTGTCTGTTCATGAAGAAGAACTTAATACCTAGCAATTTTTTTTTTTTTTTTTTTTTTTTTTTGCGGTACACAGGCCTCTCACTGCTGTGGCCTCTCCCGTTGCGCAGCACAGGCTCCGGACGCGCAGGCTCAGCGGCCATGGCTCAAGGGCCCAGCCGCTCCGCGGCATGTGGGATCTTCCCGGACCGGGGCACGAACCCGCGTCCCCTGCATCGGCAGGCGGACTCTCATCCACTGCGCCACCAGGGAAGCCCACTACCTAGCAATTTGTCTCAATATTTACCACTTTGTATTGTCCTGTGGGCACTGGTCCCATTGAGTCTTTTCAGCTGTTATTTGGAGATTTCAGCTACTTTGGGGATTGAGGTGTTTTTGTTCTTGTTTGTTTGTTTTGACAGAGCCGCGCGCGGCATGCGGGATCTTACTTCCCGGACCAGGGATCAAACCTGAGCCTCTGCGGAGTCTTAACCACTGGCCAGGCAAGTGAAACCTTTAGAACATTAGTTAAAATTAAAGTCTAAAAATAAAATAAGGAGAACAAATGAAACTATCGAAATTGCCGTTTGAGTAGCGAATGATCTGATATACCTCTTCTCAGTCTTCCTCTGGTTCTGTTTCTGGCTAAGAAGGTATTTAAAGGTCATTGTAAACAACCGCTGGTCTCCAAGCTTCTCAGCTGGCCTCGTGCCTCCACCCATTTAATCCTCCCAACCGAACTTCTGATTTATCATTTTAACAATAACCCATTCCCTCTGCCTCTTCCTCCCCTCCCTTCGTGGCTTTTCTTCCAGTCCTTTGTGGCTCCGCTCCCCTCCCTGGCTTGTCTGGACATGCTTGTGATGTCAGATGCCTGCACTTGAGCTGTCCTTTTGTATCCATGGTGATGGATGAAAAGTAAGCTGCTTTGCAGTGATTTGAACTTTAATCCGTTCAAATGATGCATGCTTTATTACTCAGGTGATTTTTTTTCCCCAATACTTTTGGATCACTGAAATCTTGAATTATTAAAGAAGAATTAACATGCTTTCTCTTTTCTTTCTTTCCTTTTTTTTTTTTTTAACCTTTTTTCCCTCGGTAAATTCGAAGAATCTTTTTGATCTCAGCAACTGCACTTTTTTCTTGATAATTAAATCAATAGGAAGATAATTTCAAAAATATGATTCCAAAGGAAAAGGAATTATAAAAGATATTTAAAGTTTCTTCTCACTACATGTATATAAGGACCTTATACTAGGTTAAATAAAGTTTGGAGAGCCTACATAACACTATAAGAAAAGGGAAACAGACTCACAGATATAGAGAACAAACTAGTGGTTTCCAGTTGGGAGAGGGAAAGGGGGTGGGGCAAGATAGGGGTAGGGGATTAAGAGGTACAAACTATTAGGTATAAAATAAGCTATAGGGATATATTGTACAACACAAGGAATATAGCCAATATTTTATAACAACTATAAATGGAGTATAACCTTTAAAAATCGTAAGTCACTATATTGTATACCTGTAACATATAATCCTGTACACCAACTATACTTCAATTTAAAAAAAAGAAAAAAAGAACAGAAAACAAACAAAAAAAACCATAAAAATCTGGCACTCAGTGATCAGTGTAACCAGAGGTGAGTAAGCCTTGGGGAAAACATTAATACCATATGAAATATCCAGAATAGGCAAGCTCAGAGAGACAGATAGTGGAACCGAGGTAACCAGCAGCCAAAGGGCAGGGAGAGAATGGGAGTTACTGTCTAATGGATACAGCATTTTTGTTTGAGATGATGAAAACCTTCTGGAAATAAACAATGGTGATGGTTATACATTTGAATTTACTTACTGCCACTGAACTGTACACTTAAAATGGTAAATTTTAGGGCTTCCCTGGTGGCACAGTGGTTGAGAGTCCGCCTGCCAATGCAGGGGACACGGGTTCGTGCCCCGGTCCGGGAAAATCCCACATGCCGCGGAGCGGCTGGGCCCGTGAGCCATGGCCATAGGGCTTGCGCGTCCGGAGCCTGTGCTCCGCAACGGGAGAGGCCACAACAGTGCGAGGCCCGCGTACCGCAAAAAAAAAAAAAAAAAAAGGTAAATTTTATATATATTTATGTGTATTTTGCTACAATTTTTAAAAATACTGCAATTCATAGCTGTTCTTATCCTTGGTGAAAGAAGTTTTAGTGAACTGGCATGGGCAGAAGCTAGTGATAGGTCACAATCTAGCATTAGAGTTTAGGGAAGCTGACGTGCACAGGATGCCCTTCCTGAAAATTCAGAGGCAAAGCAGGACACCCAGGGCAAGTCCAGGCTGTGGATGAGCATCAGTAACAATGCAATTCACCGTACCGGATCCTGAGATAAGAACGAGGGACCTGGCTGTGAAAGCTCAGGTAAGAAATCAGACAGCAGGGAGCAACATCCCACTTGTTCTGTTTGGCAACCTTGAACTCTATTTCTTCTTGTCAAAGGCATAGTGGCGGGCTTCCCTGGTGGCACAGTGGTTGGGAGTCCACCTGCCGATGCAGGAGACACGGGTTCGTGCCCCGGTCCGGGAAGATCCCACATGCTGCAGAGCGGCTGGGCCCGTGAGCCATGGCCGCTGAGCCTGCGCGTCCGGAGCCTGTGCTCTGCAACGGGAGAGGCCACAGCAGGGAGAGGCCCACGTACGGCAAAAAAAAAAAAAAAAAAAAAAGGCATAGTGGCCAGTTGCCTGCTCCTAGTGACAGGACAAGAGTGGGGTTAAGGTCATGGTATCTGGACCAGGTAGAAGGTTAGGGAGAACAGGGTAGCCATTTCATAAGCTTTGGTCCAGTCTATAACACCAACATTAGTAACTGGGAACAGACACCAGGCAGACTCTGACACTAGGACAATACCTAAGACATTTAAGAAAACTGCAAGAGTTGGATGAATTGAGAAGACTTTTCTTTTCAGATAATAAAAATTAAATAATACAAATAGTGGGGTAAAAGTTATTAAACTTGAAAGTGTCTCTAGTCTTCCCCTTACCCACTTCCTGCTTAGTGACATGTTGCATGGGATTTTTTCCTGTTAGTCCAGAATTGTGGCTACTTCCCAAAGCTGAGATCATTCTCTAAAGAGCCATAAATAATTAGGACTCAAAACCTTCTACCAGCGCTTTTTAAAAAGTATAGAAGCAATCTTACCACTACCAACCACCACCCTAGGAAACTCCTTTCTTTGTCTTCATCTCACCAAAGGAAAGGCCTTTGGGCCTTTGGGCCTCACCAAAGGGGTGAGGGGAAGAAATCCAGGAGAACAATTCACAGGTAACTTGAAGAAGAGGAGAGTAGCATCTTGCTCCCTGACTGACGCCTGCTAAGTTGCAGCCCCTTTGTAACTTTGTGCTGCCATTGGAATAAGGCATTTGAGATGGCTGTGGGAGTATCTTCCATTGTTTATGGGGCATGCCTAGAGACTAATGTCCATTTCTAGTCTGGAAATGTCTGAAGCTGAGAGTAGAAAAACCACTCCCAATAAGGCTTGAAGATACAGTGTGCCTAGAAGAAGGTGAAGGCTCCTGCCCCCAATCAGTTGGCCATGATTTTAAAGGACATGGCAGGGACACCCGAAGTCTCATTATTCCAGGGAAGGAGTGGAGAGTTAGAGGAGAAGCAGAAGAGCATGGAGGCAGATGTGTGGTAGATGCACAACCCATAGAAGCTGGGAGGGCAAACAGCTGGGCGACCTGAAGGAAGTCTAGTTTGCCCTTCTCTTCCCCACAGCAACAGAGGGGACCTGGGGAAAGCTGAGCATTGCCCCAAGGGACCCACACTTCACCTGTCTGGAGACCATCTCAGCCTCTGAGGCATTGGTATCGGACAAGAACACGACGAACCAGAGAGAGACAAGTGATGTCTCCCCACCTGTGACCCATGGGCCATTCACAAAAGGAGGTGGATGCTGACCGCCTCCATTGTCCAGAACCAGCTGTACGGCCTCCCCTACTTCTGTTGTGTTCAGAGTTCCAGCTTCTACTGTACGAGGGAAGGAAAAGAAATTGAATCAGAAATGAAACTGAAGGTTTAAAACTAGACTATACTTCAAAACCTGAAAGTAACCACAGTGTTATGGAATCTGTCCAAGATGTTAATCTGGAATTGAAGAGAGCACAGTTGAAAGCAGTGATACTGTTGTATTTTTGAATATTGAGACAGCTTAATTAACGTACAGAATCAAACTATGTACACAATTTTATACGTGATTTTTTTACTTATAACAATTTTCTCATCATCTTAAAAAAATCTTCACATGCTCAAAAAACTTTATAAATATTATTTATAATAGCTGCATATTTCCATTTTACAGGTATGTCACAAGTTTTTAACCATTACTCTGTTGTAGGACATAGATGTTGCTTTCAAATTTGAATTACAATATTTTTTGTTCTTTTAATGTGATTATTATTATTATTATTTTTTTACAGTATGTGGGCCTCTCACCGCTGTGGCCCCTCCCGCTGTGGAGCACAGGCTCCGGTCGCGCAGTCCCAACGGCCATGGCTCACGGGCCCAGCCGCTCCGCGGCACGTGGGATCCTCCCGGACCGGGGCACGAACCCGCGTCCCCTGCATCGGCAGGCAGACTCCCAACCACTGCGCCACCAGGGAAGCCCAATGTGATTATTTTTATCATTATTAAATATCCACTGACTACCTAGTAATTCATTAGAACAGTTTGGGATATCAGTAAGCCAGCCAGGAGTTTCGATGATGTGTTTACTAAGCTGGCAGCATTACACATTTTATCCTTCTAGTGTTTGCCAATTTGTGTGGAGCTGATGGCTGCAGTCCTACAGGATATAACATGTCTCTGCCTTTTAGAATATAAGCACCACAAGGGTGGGTGTTTGTCACTGTTTCATCCTCTGTCGTATGCCTGGTACCTTGAACAGGGCCCAATAAGGGAAGGTGCTGAATAAGTACTTAAAAATAAATTAATGTAGTTTTAAGTAGGAATGGGACATAATTACTCCTCAATTTCCCTTCAGTTTTTGCAGAGTGCATTTATGGGAACCACATAGGAGGCGGTTAGGATAAGAATGGATCTAACAGAAGAAAATGAGAGGAGGCAGAGCCACTAGCAGAAGACAGAGACGAAGGGGAAGAGGGAGCTTTGGGTCCTGGCATCTGAATAAATATCGACATGATCCTACGTGACGTGATCTTGTTTCTATTAAGATCTAAATTAAGTTAATTCAGTTAGTAAGATATTAGGTTTACCATAATATGGCTGAAACCACCCATTGCCATACAGGGGAAGTTATTCCTAGTGTTGCCAAGTGGTGGACTGAACATACACATTGAACCCCCTGCTCCCTGAAGTCCCAGGGAAATAACAGAAGAGCCATCACATAGATTTTTTAAAAATATTTTTGAAGATTAAAAACATAATATATCGGGCTTCCCTGGTGGCACAGTGGTTGAGAGTCCGCCTGCCGATGCAGGGGACATGGGTTCGTGCCCTGGTCCGGGAAGATCCCACATGCCGCGGAGCAGCTGGGCCCATGAGCCATGGCCGCTCAGCCTGCGCATCCGGAGCCTGTGCTCCACAACGGGAGAGGCCACAGTAGTGAGAGGCCTGCATACTGCAAAAAAAAAAAAACCAAAAAAACATAATATATCTCCATGGGATGGAGATAGCTAGCAGCTGACCAGAAGTTTGCAGAAGTCCTAGAAGACAGAAACTAATTAGGATCAGACTGAAGGGGCAAAAAGAGTGAAAAACTACAGTCCAAAAGTTCATAGGTAAGAGGAGTCCTTTCTAAAGGAGGCCCAGAGAAATTCCAAGTTCAGAGGCAACACTGGCAAAAGTCAGTTCAGGATGGGGATATTATCAGTGTAACTAATTAAAGAAGTACTGAGAGGACTTCCCTGGTGGCGCAGTGGTTAAGAATCCGCCTGCCAATGCTGGGGACGTGGGTTCGATCCCTGGTCCGGGAAGATCCCACATGCCGCGGAGCAACTAAGCCCGTGTGCCACAACTACTGAGCCTGCGCTCTAGAGCTCGTGAGCCACAACTACTGAACCCCTAGAGCCTGTGCTCTGCCACAAGAGAAGCCACCGCAATGAGAAGCCCATGCACTGCAACGAAGAGTAGCCCCCGTTCACTGCAATTAGAGAAAGCCCGCGCGCAGCAACGAAGACCCAATGCAGCCAAAGATAAAAATAAATAAATAAATTTTAAAATAAATAAAAAGAAGTACTGAGACTGTTGGGTCCTCTCCACTCCCTTTTCCCTGTCTTTCCCCTGGGTTTATATTTCCAAACTCAACCTATAAACACAGCATGGAAGATCTCCTTAAAGCCACGAGACAATATCAACATTATAAATGTCAACAATTTAAAAAATTTAACAAACTCAGGAAGGACAAAGGCAGAGTATCCGTAGGTGTTCAATTTCCTCATCTTTCATGACAAGTTGATGAATACTACCTACAATTAATAAGTCAAGAAATACAAGTGATGCTGTACACCTGGAACTAACACAACATTGTAAATCAACTATACTTCAATTAAAAAAATTTGTTTTTAAATTTTAAATAAAAAAATAAATAGAAGTGAAATGTATTATTTGAGGTTAAGGAGTAACCACCACAAACAAACAAAAATCCCTTACAAACAGTGAGTGGACTACTGATGAAAATGATTATGTCCAGGAAGTGACACTTGGCATAGGAGGTGGGGGGAGTGGCAAGGAGTCTCAGAGAAGTTTGTATAATTTAAAAGGTTTTCTAAGTTTTTATATTGCTTTAATAAAAACAAATGTTTAAATGCTTAGTAAGAGGAAAACAGCAAAAGTACACTAAACTGTTAATAGTGGTTGTTTTTGAATGATAAGAATTATGGACAATTTTGGATTTTCTACAATTCTACATTCTCCAAGCTTCCTATCTCTATTTCTTCTGTCATAGAAAAAAAAATCATTATTAGGAAAATGTCATGCCTACCGTATAGCACAGGGAACTATACTCAATAGTTTATAATAACCTACAAGGAAAAAGAATCTGAAAAAGAATAGAGATATATATACGTATAACTGAATCACTTTGCTGCACACCTGAAACTAATACAACATTGTAAATCAACTATACTTCAATAAAAAATAAAATTTTAAAAAATTTAAATAAAAATTTTAACTAAAAATAAATTTAAAAAAATTTTAAAGATAAGAAAAAAATAGGCTCTCAAAACACACACACACAAAGTAATGACCATGGGCTTGCTGTAAAGTATTATACATTCAGATAAAGAATTTAAAATAACATGTATCTGAAGGGAGGAGGCCAAGAGGGAAGGCTGGACTTTGCAACTACCGGTAGCTGGAAGAGGCAAACACTGGACCTGAAGAGAGGAGGCTGGCACTGGTTTCAGAAAGGAATGATTTCTGCACGTACACAAAATGGAGGGTGTGACCAGCCATGGGTTTACTGAGCCACTCCTGGATTTTCCCCCACTGAGATCCTCTGCTTCTCTAGATTTTTCTGTAGGATGAGACATGCATATCCATTTCCCCCCCTTATTTAAAACAACCAAGAGAAAAACCTGACCACTGCAGAGACCACCAATGAGACCTTCCCCATTAGGACATACTCTTCCTGGAGCTGCTGCTTCCTGCTTTTGCACTGGCTGGTCCTGTCTCACACAAACCGGACATGATCTTACAGAGTTAGCTCCATGACCACCTGACGGCTGTTCCTACAAGTGGTCAAGTCAAGACCGTGCAGGCTACGGTCTTCTATGGGATGGTCACCACATATGGTGTGGTTAATGCAGAATATTATCAGAAAGTAACTGATTACCATAGTGGGTGCCTTTTCTAGCAGTTTCCATGCTGGCACAACTATCAGTGCCTCCAGCAAACCTGTCTTACTGGGACTTCAATGTCATGACCATGGCGTCTATCTCTGAGCCTTTCTTTTAATACTTTTTCTGCCAGTGTCCCAGAAGAGCATATTCTTTCATGCAAAATCCAGCAAAGATTTTCTACAAAAGTCAGTAGTCAAAGATGCAGTGTTAATTGAACATCAAAAGGGAAGCATGTCAGCCTACTACAAAGAGGCCCTTTAGAAATATCTATCATTTCAAGGCACCCTGATGAAGGCCAATTGAGAATATTTTTGCAATGTTTCAAAATTTGAAGGACTGTTACGTTTTTCCCCCATTGCCAAGACTTTATTTATTTTTAATTTTTTTATTAAGGTATAGTTGATGTACAACATTATGTAAGTTTCAGGTGTACAACATAGTGATTCACAATTTTTAAAGGTTTTACTCCATTTATAGTTTATAAAATAATGGGGACTGTTACTTTTTTGAAGGACTTTTTTACTGATCCTCTGGTGTGCTTTTTTCATTGCAGTCTATAAAGAGATTTTAAATTATGTGCAAGTTCTTAGGAGTTACAAAGCCTCACCCCTCAAATTCTTTGCTATATAATGGAGCAGTAGAAGTTATTGAAATACTAAGGGAGTCATGACTACCTTCTCAGTGGTTTATCTAAATGTCACCTGGGATTCTTTTGGCCAAGATCTTGCTTCTCAAAGTGGAGTCCACAAACAAGCAGTGTCAGTATGTCTGCACATCACTTAGAATCTCAGGTCCCACCCCAGACCTACAGAATAAAAACCTTCATCCAGGTGATTTGTATGCACAGTAAAGTTTGAAAAGTACTGGTTTAGGAGAATCCAAGCCTGCTTTGGGAATGTTCTCAGCTGTCAAAACAGAGGATCTACGTCTATGAATTTTACGACTAACTTCTGAGCGTGCTCTAATGGTTATTTGATATTTAAAATAGGTTACATGATTCTCATAATGATTGCAGTATTTCAGATTGCAGTTACTCTAAGCATGAGATGCTATACCAAAAGATGTGCAATCAACCCCTCATTGCCTTGGTGATTCAGACTCTTTTAATTGTGCTGCGGTAGACCAGAGAGACTCCCATCTCCCAAAGAGTATTCAGTTTGGGTATGGAAGCCACTTCTCAGTCACTGCTGGAATTTTCCTTTGAGAAGCATTTATAGAGTCTAAACAACCAAGTGAAGAAAGAAAAGGTGGAGTTCATAGCTGATGCAAGTCAAGCAACAAAGGTCTAGTTTTACCATCTAATCTGCCATGGCCTCTGAGTTCGTACCTGCCAGTCCCAATGTTTCTCTGATCAAAATTACAGAATGTTGAGGAAGATAGTGTTTGTATGTTTTCTTACACGTGGAAATATTTTGCAAGACTGCATTCTAAAGAATCTGTTCAAAATCACAACAAAACCTCAGTTTTAAACAAGATACACACATGTTCAGAAGAACCGAGTGCAAAAGAAAAAGTTGACCATCTAAATAAAGATAATCCGGGCTTCCCTGGTGGCGCAGTGGTTGAGAGTCCGCCTGCCGATGCAGGGGACACGGGTTCGTGCCCTGGTTCGGGAAGATCCCACATGCCGCGGAGCGGCTGGGCCCATGAGCCAGGGCTGCTGAGCCTGCGCGTCCGGAGCCTGTGCTCCGCAACAGAAGAGGCCACAACAGTGAGAGGCCCGCGTACCGCAAAAAAAAATAAAAGCTAATCCATACTTGTGGCCCAGTGAAAAGAAGGGACACAAAAATTCAGTGTATGTTTTGGTTTGTTCGGTTTCTTTTTTACCACGTGCACAAGCATGCAAACATGATATATCAAAAATAAGAACGGTGACTTTTGCAGCCATGATGGACAGAAGCCATCAGAATACCAAAGATCCTGGATGACTTAATCTTGTAACACGGAGCCATTTTCCTTCCTCTTCCATTAAGTATCTTTGATAATGAACAGGTTTCTGAGAAAATTATAAGGTCTGGTCCCATTTTTTAAGGACTCTTCTTCATTCTGAAGAAATGCTACAGTTATTGTTCAGAAGCTATTATTTATCATGCATTTCTTAATGGTCATTTTAAATTATGTGGTCAATTAAGCTGTGTTGAGCTCATGAGTATAATTTTCAATGGCCTTTGAAGAGGCAGATGACCTGTCTTTCCCTCTTATTTCTCCTGTTGTGACCATAGTAGGTATATTAATACTGTGTCATTATGATAGCTGTCTAATGTATAACAAAAAATTAAATAGGAGTTTCTGGAAGTGTCTAGAAGCTTTTTGTATATAAGAAATTCCAGGGGTGGGAGAGAGAGACAAAATTTTTAAATCACAAAGTTTGTGCTAAGGACATAATACGTGCAAAAATATTAATAGAGCCTTTCTAATCTTCTTTTGATAAGTTCTACTGACAGTCATTTGAGAATTTTTGTTTCTGGAGTATTCTTTGAAATTCAGTAGAGATTTATTGAGGAGTCTGCAACAGGGAATAAAGAATGCTGACTTGAAATTTGTAAGTCAAATGTACTTTCCTCTCAATCCTAAAATTCAGTCCATCAGAGTATAAGTCAAAAATATAAAATGGAATAACTTTCCTACTGCAGTGTGGTGTGGTTAATAGCACAGACTTTGAGGTCAGAGGTCAGAGAAACTTGGCTCTGTCACTCAGAAGCTGCAAACTGGGGCAAGTTACTCAAATGCTCTTAAGTTTTAGCTTCCTTACTTGTAAAATGGAAACCAAAATGTCCACTTCCTCAGACTTTTTTGAAAATTAAATAACATAATTGTTTAGTAAACCCCAAGTAAACCTCAGTGAACATAGGTATTATTATATTTTTATTAGGGACCTGGCAATATCTAGTTGGACAATGAAAGAGATAGATATTATTATATAGATAAATATTGTTATTACAGATATTGTTATCAGATATCTACCAATATCTGGCTAGATAATGTAGAAGACAAGATAGTTCATTCACAATAGTTACATTTCATGACCTACATAAAGAAAAAGCTAAAAATATACCATGTCCCTGGAAAGGAAAACTGAATAATTTAAAGGTGTCAAATCATCCCAAATTGATTTATAGGCTTACTGATAGTCCAAAACCATTTAAAAATTTTTTTCAAAAGGATCTTAAAACATATTTAGATGAATAAACATGCAAAGTAAGTTTAAAAATGAAAAATAATAATTATGAGGAGAAATATAACATGTTCAAACATTAAAATGTTAGAGTCCTACCACAATTTTTATAATAGTACTAACACAAATTAAAATATACGATAAGGAAAACTTCTCAAATCAAAAAAAGAAAGATGGGGCTTCCCTGGTGGCGCAGTGGTTGAGAGTCTGCCTGCCGATGCAGGGGACACGGGTTCGTGCCCCGGTCTGGGAAGATCCCACATGCCGCGGAGCGGCTGGGCCCGTGAGCCATGGCCGCTGAGCCTGTGCGTCCGGAGCCTGTGCTCCGCAGCGGGAGAGGCCACAACAGTGAGAGGCCTGCGTACCGCAAAAAAATAAAAGAATTATTCATTAAATGACTCTAGGGAAAGTCACGGGCTTAGAGATCATTATTTATAACCCATACCTTATACTATTTCATTAAATGCATATCAAATGAATTTACGAATTAAATGTAAAATTCAAAATATAAAAAGCAAGCATAAAATGAAATATTTATCAGATTTCTGCAAGGAGGAAGCTTTCTAAAATTAAAAATAGTGAAACAAGGGCTTCCCTGGTGGCGCAGTGGTTGAGAGTCCGCCTGCCGATGCAGGGGACACAGGTTCATGCCCTGGTCCGGGAAGATCCCACATGCCGCAGAGCAGCTGGGCCCGTGAGCCATGACCGCTGAGCCTGCGCGTCTGGAGCCTGTGCTCCGCAACGGGAGAGGCCACAACAGTGAGAGGCCTGCGTACCACAAAAAAAAAAAAAAAAAAAAAAAAAAAAATAGTGAAACAAGTCTCCAGTAAACATATAAACAAAAGATATGAATAGACAGTTGCCCAAAGAGAAATTAATGCATGTTAGAAATATAGAAAAGTCTAATGTCATTAGAAGGCTTTAAAATTTTTTCAGAATGAAATGATTAAATCCAAGTAGATTCTATTTTCATCCCTCCACTTATTTCTTATTTCAAGAATAAAAATACTGAATGCTGGTAAGGAGGTATTAAAACAGGCACTCTCAGACTCTCTGGTAGTATAAACTGGTTTAAACCATTTTGTTAGCAGTACATCAAAAATCTTAAAATGACTGTATCTCTCAACCCAATAATTCCACTTTTAGAATTATTCCCCTTGAAGAAATTCCTATATACAAAACTTGTAATGTGCAAATGTACAATAATCACAAAAATATTTTAAAAAGAAAATTGAAGATACCATAAATACTAATGTGATTAAATATCATGGTATATGATTAAACTTTGGAAACACTAAAAATGTAAAATTTACAATGAGGAGAGGAAATAATATGATAATTTTTAAAAAGAAACAAACTTCAATACAAAAGCATAATAAATGTGCAAAAATATTAACTGTTTTTGGATGATGGAACTACTGGAATTTTCTGTATTTGTTTTTTTTAATATATGTTCTGATTTGTCTACTATGAACATGTTTAACTTTTATGATTAGAAAAAGATAAAGTACTTTTGAAAACTCAGAAAGTAACATATTTGTTTTTATAACAATTCATGCTTTTCTGCCTATGTGAGAAATATATAAAATAACAATTGCCAATTTATATTTCTTCTCAGACCACATGCATAATTATAGACTCCTAGGTGTCCAAGTAGAATGCTATTATATACATTGCAATAAACTTTGATTAAAAAACATGATTTGGGGCTTCCCTGGTGGCGCAGTGGTTGAGAGTCCGCCTGCCGATGCAGGGGACGCGGGTTCGTGCCCCTGTCCGGGAGGATCCCACATGCCGCGGAGCGGCTGGGCCCGTGAGCCATGGCCGCTGGGCCTGCGCATCCGGAGCCTGTGCTCCGCAGCGGGAGAGGCCACGGCAGTGAGAGGCCCGCGTACCGCAAAAAAAAAAAAAAGATTTGTTTGTTTAATCAGTAGATATAAAAGAGTACCTGCAATTTATATTTATAATATTTTATAGATAACTTCAAAATTAAATCATGATAAATAAGATGATTGGGAAAAGAAGATACACAGAATTATAATGTGAGTCACATTTTAATTTTTATTAAAATTAATACCTATTTATTTTTTTTTCCTTTTTAGTTCATGATCATTTTAGTGGTTCGTGACACGAAAAATTAAAATTGATGACTATGGAGAAGATGTTGAGTTTTCCAAATTATTATTAAAGTATAAAAGGTTTAAAATTCTTATTGAGCAACAAAAAGCATCCAGCAAAGATTTTCAAAAACATCTGTAAAATGGAAAAAAAAATGTGGGGAGCTATTAATAGAGAAATAAGAGAACTGGAGCTATCCCACTGGGAATGTTCCCAGATTGTAGTAAACATTACCATACAGTAACCTTCTGAGGGTAATTATGTTTGGAATATTTACATTTGGACTAAATGAGCACTGAAGGAAAATGCATTGTAATTAGTAGTGGATAAGCTTGCTAGGACACAACTTGCTTCAGCCAGCAAACATTAGATATCCAGAAAATACTATAAGTCAATTTTAATATTTTACAAGACAATTATTCATTTATGTGTCCCATTTGGCATGCAAAACTTTTTCCAGAATGCTTCCAGGAGAAAAGTTACCCTGATTGTGGGGAGTTTGGAATTAATCAGGCTGGAATGGACAATTATGTATACT
This sequence comes from Aethalodelphis obliquidens, assembly GCF_003676395.1. Taxonomy (NCBI): domain Eukaryota; kingdom Metazoa; phylum Chordata; class Mammalia; order Artiodactyla; family Delphinidae; genus Aethalodelphis; species Aethalodelphis obliquidens. The sequence continues at coordinate 74,306,252 of NW_020837947.1, read as the reverse complement.
ACAGTTTATTATTTTGAACTTCACTGATTTAAGACATGATCATTCAAGTCTGACTGGGCTCTTGTTTTCCTTGGAATCATCAAGGGAGAAAATGTTTACAAGGCAAATGAGTATCATAAATGAGAATCTCCTAAATAAGAAAACTAATTTTAAACACATCAGCGAATTGACTTGCTATGAGGGTCAAATGAGTTTCACTCGAATGAGCCACACCTGCGAGGAAGGAGACAGCATAGCCCTGAGGAATGAACAGCAGATGAGAGGATGTGTGTGGAGTCTGCTGCTTTAACTCCTGCAGACAGCTCAGCTCTGGAGATGGATGGACTGGAGAATCAGCATGGGTTGAACACAGGTCATCTACACACAGAAGGGTCCACCACTGCCAAATAGGCAATGGTTGAGGGTGTTGCAAATGTAAGGATAAAAACTATATCCTGGTGTCAAGACCAGCCTTCCACGGTTGCATAAATGCATAATATAAATGTGAATTTTAGAATCCTTTTTGAAGGGAGGAAGCAATTTATTTGAGGATACTTACATCACAGAATCTGTTAACTACATATAGTCATATATTCACTTTAAAAAATGAAAAAGGAACTCTCCTACCCTGTTGGTGAGAATGTAAATCGATGCAGCCACTATGGAGAACGGTATGGAGGGAGGTTCCTTAAAAAAACTAAAAATAGAGTTACCATAGATCCAGCAATCCCACTTCTGGGCATATATCCAAAGAAAACTCTAATTCAAAAAGATACATGCACCCCAATGTTCATAGCAGCACTATTTACAATAGCCAAGACATGGAAGAAACCTAAATGTCCATCGACGATTGAATGTGGTATATATACACAATGGAATATTAGCCATAAAAAGGAATGAAATAATGCCATTTGCAGCAACATGGATGGACCTAGAGATTATCATACTAAGTGCAGTAAGTCAGACAGAGAAAGACAAATATCATATGATATCACTTATATGTGGAATCTAAAAAAATGATACAAATGAACTTATTTACAAAACAGAAATGACTCACAAACATAGAAAACACACTTATGGTTACCAAAGGGGAAAGGGTTGGGGGGGAAGGATAAAGTAGGAGTTTGGGATTAACAGATACACGCTACCATATATAAAATAGATAAACAACAAGGTCTTATTGTATTGCACTGGGAACTATATTCAATACCTTGTAATAACCTATAATGGAAAAGAAGCTAAAAAAGAATAGAGATATCAGGACTTCCCTGGTGTCACAGTGGTTAGGAACCTGCCTGCCAATGCAGCAGACACGGGTTCAATCCCTGGTCTGGGAAGATCCCACATGCCGTGGAGCAACTAAGCCTGCACACCACAACTACTGAAGCCCAGGTGCCCTAGAGCCCACACGCCACAGCTACTGAGCCCACGCACCACAACTACCGCAGCCTGCACATTCCAGGGCCCACATGCCACAACTACTGAGCCCACATGCTGCAACTACTGGAGCCCGCAAGTCTAGAGTCCGTGCTTCGCAACAAGAGAAGCCACCGCAATGAGAAGCCCGTGCACCACAACAGGTTGATAACAAACTGAGGTGACTTTATAAGATGCATTCTTGGCACTTGGGGTGTTTTTTAAATTTTTTATTATGAAAATGTTCAAACATACAGAAAAATAGAGAGACTAGTATAATGAGTTTCCATGTATCTATCACCAAGTGAAAACAATGATCAATATTTTGGTGGCATGGACTTTGATTAGAATTACCACTGCAGGGTGTGTCTCTTTCACCTTATTATCTGGAATACCAAGCATAGTCATGACACATATATAAATGAGTGACTTAATGAACAAATTTCAAACTAAAAGAAAGTAAAAGGGAAATTCCCTGGCAGGCCAGTGGTTAGGACTTCGAGCTTTCACTGCTGTGGGCCTGGGTTCAATCCCTGGTTGGGGAACTAAGATCCCTCAAGCCATGTGGTGTGGCCAAAAAAAATAAAAAAATAAAAGTATTTAGTTCAGAAAATTGTAACAGGAAAAAAGAGCTAAATCACTACTAGAAGAATACCGCACTCTAGCAGACCGATTTGATATAAGAACTGGAGAGATGAAAGTGTGAAATAGAGTAAATCACAATCCAACCATATACCCACCAAAAAAAAAAAAGAAAAGTAGGCTGATCCGCTTTCCAGAGCCCAGAAGGAAAGAAGAAAAGAAATAAGTTAACATGTAACAACTTTCCTAAGAATAACAGACAAACTATTCTGGATCTGTAGAAGAAGGGCAAATCAGGAATGAGGGTTGGGATTGGTACAGTAATGGTGTACTGCAAGTGCAAAAAGAAAGCAAACAGGATGAAAGAATCAGAAGCAGGTAGGGATGACTCAGATAAATGGGAGAAGATGGATACTTTTAAGGAAAAGAAACAGGAAGAGCTCTGTCAAGTGAAAGGGCCCTGGAAGCAAAACAACAAGTATAGTGAGTGCCAAGACCTTGTTCTCTAATGTCATTCCCTACAGAAAGGAAGGAACCAGGGCTTCTAAGAGGAATGACTGATTCCAGGGCTGGCGTGCTATCATACTGAATCATATAGGCGTAGTCTATTCCCCTTGTTTCACAGACTCGTAAATGTGCACCCAGGGAAGTTATGTAACTTTTAAAAAGTCATAAAGTTGTTCAGAGGCAAAAATCAAAATTAAAATCCACATCTCCTGATTACAAGAAAGTTGCCTTTGCACTATGCCATATTATTTATGTGTGTATGTTTATATTTATAATATTGATATTTATTTTATTTAGTTAATATTTTATTTTATGTTTATATATTTTATATTTACACTATTATATTTATTTATTTAAAAACACATTTAAAAATGAATACTATACTATCAATACAAGCTCCTTGAGAGCAGGGTTTTGTTTTTTTTGATTCATTCACTGACATTTTCCCAGTGCCTATAAAAGTAATGACGTATATTCAGTGCTTACGAAATATTTCCTGAACAAATGAATGTAGGGGCAAACAGTTGTAAAATGTCAAAACCATTAGTTATGTGATATTTTAACTAAGCTGGTACTATATGAAGGCAAGTACTATCTTTGTTCACTGTCCTATCTTAGGCACCTTGAACTTGGGCTGATATCAGATATTTAATTAACACTTTGAAATAGCTATGAAATGGTGATTGATTTGTACCACAAACTTTATTTTGACCAGAGGCAGCATGATGTGGTAGACAGCACTAGTCCAAGATGGGTGGTCTAGGTTAGGAACTCAACTCTTCAATTAACTGGCTTCATAGCTCTGGATAAGTTACTTCAGCTCTCTGGACAGTGCTAAAATGAAAGGGTGAACCATATTTCCAGTCTCTAATTCACCTCTAATACACTAAGATGAATCTCCCCACATCTTTGGCAAAAAAAATATTAATAATTTTGCAAGACTCTAGATGTAACAGCTTAGTAACTCACTGATTTTCAAATGTATGACATTCTTCTTCTGAAAACTGTCATGTCAGATAGGTCGTGAGGGAGCGAAGATATAAAGTTGGGTTACAACTGCTCTGAGCAATTTTCATCATCTAGATCACAGAGGTAAAATGCTGAAAAACAGACACCTTGGCAGTGGCATAAAACAGATCTAGTAGCAAAATCTTCTAGCCCCTGCAGTTAAATGTGAAATGCATCTAAACACAGATGTTTCTTTCAATTACAGAACATCAGAATATGGAGAGTTACGGAATGTCACTTAGGCATAGAATAGAGTACATAACAAAACAGGTCAACTACTATCACTGGCTAAACCATTTTCTGCATAAAACCGACCATCACCAATAAACTTTACTTAGTCATTGGTTCCCGTTCTACTCAGCTACGTAAAATCCATCATAGGCCACAGAGTCCATTTTTTCAAGGGTTTCCACTGGTGTGCTTCACGGGTTTCATATACCGCCCACCACCATCGCCACTCCCAATCTGACTTGTCTTGAATGGAAATAATATTAATCATTCATTTATTATGTGTCTGTGAGTTGAAATTTTATCATATTTAGAAAGTGATGACAATAGAAGTCTGAAAGGCAAGGTGTGTCAACTCTAAACATTGCATTTTCTTACTGTCCTCTTCATGATTTTTAAGACTTCTTCTATTAGCATAGGCAAATGGGTTGGAATTCAAATTTGACATTTAAAAATATAATCTAAGTTCTATTTCAAAGCTTGACACACGCAAGGTTGAACGGTGGCACTATGAAGAAAAGGCAACATCACGTATTTTCAGAGCAGGTTATGATGTTTAGTCCTCCATGGCTTTGAACATACTGCTCCCTCTTTTTGCAATGAATTTCCCTCCTGCCTCTCTATCTGTAAAATCCTGTGCATCCAAAACCGAGCTCAGGCATCACCATCTGTCACAGGTCGTTTACAACATTTCTCTCCTTACACCTGGTGGTCACCTCCCACACTAACTTGCTTGGCCAGTGAGAATAACAAGTGTGGCACAAGCAAAGACTTGAAAAGGATTATGAATTGAAACTTACTTTCTCTTGCTCTTTTGGGTACACAGCAACAGTGTCAAGAAGCCTTGGCTTCCCTGCTACATGTTGGAGACATGTAACCCAATTGTTCCTGTGGCTCCTGCCATCCACCACACATGTGAGACCGTTCACAAACAACCAGACCCCAGTGACACACCAGCTGAACATAATCACATGAGTGAGTCCAGGTGAGACCATGCAGATACATCCGGCCAAAATCGCTGGTCTACAGATTTGTGAGCTAGTAACCGATGATCCTTTTCAGGGACTATGTTTTGGAGTGATTCATAACAAGCAAAAATGAGCTGATAGAAAACTTTGTTTCTATAAGTGAGGTGTTGCTATAAAAAATATCTAAAAGGTGTGACAGCGGCTTTAGGGGTAGGCAGCCAGCGGAAGCTGGAAAAGCTGTGGACCAAGGCTGTTCGCAAAGACTGGAATAGTAGCAAGAAAGCCGTTAGCAAAGGCTGGAAAGAATGCTGAACCAACTATTAGTGAAGACTGGAACGACAATAAGTAAACTGCTGCAGCAGGCTGAAAACATGGTGACCCATAGTATAGTAGTCCGACAATTCACAGCTGTCACCTGTGGTACTTTGGAAGATAGCAAATATACCTAACAAACTTGTGGAGCTCTTATGGAGATTTCCAGGCAGTACCAACTGGTTTCTGCTAGCTATCTATTAGAAGGTATTGTAAGTCTGGAAGAGAGTGGATATATGTATATGTATGGCTGATTCACTTTGCTGTACAGCAGAAACTAACACATTATAAATCCAACGTATATACTCCAATATAAAATTAAGTTTTTAAAAAACTACTGTTAAGAGAGAGATGAGCTAAAGAAGGAACTGCTCAGTTTGTAAATAGAATTTAGAAGACAATGACCTTCATGCCCAGCAGGAGAAACTTTAAGAAAGTGGAAGTGCATTATATTTTATTCAATTTTAAAATTTGTTATTCAATATTAATTTGTACTTCCCTTGAGTTTGCAAGTTCTTTTACTAATTCTGCCATGATGCTTTATTAGAAAAAGCGAATCTCTGAGGTTACAGATGAGGTCACGGAAGCTATTTACCCAATTACACAGCATGTAGTAAAGCCAGGATTTGATCTCCAGCTCTCTGGATTCAAAATTAGTACTCTTTCCTTCTTCCCTGTTTCCCTAATTCTATCAATCAAGAGAGCCTTCCAATTTATGAGTTATTTAACTTAAAATAAAATGTATCCTATTTTTTTCATGTATAATGATTCTCAAAATATACACAAGAGTTTCACAGAACTGAATCTTTTTAATATTCAAGATGGGTGATAGAATGATACATTATGTATGAAGGGCTGTAATATGCTTTTTTAATTATAATAGAGAGGAAATTACTACGGTGTCCCGATAGCTTGTGCTGTTGAAGGTGGACTCTCTTTGATATCTGACCCGTAATGCTCCCCTGGTATATCTTCTGCTGTTTCTGGCTTAGCTTCTTCCTCTTTTTCTGGATAAGCTTTTTCTCTGTTTTTTTTTATTTGGAAAATTCCCATTTAGATTAATGAAATGGAATTTTCCCTGGCAGGAGAACAAGGAAGAAATGAATGTTCAACAGCAGGAGGATATAATATTAAACCTACTCAGAAAGGGAGGAATACATTCAGTTAAGATGATTGTTCCCTTTTTTTTTTCCCTCCACACAGAGAACTCTATTCTTGGAACAATTTATATGTTATTTTCCCTGGAATCAGGGAACACATAATAAATTTCTTTAAGTCTTTTATTCTTTGAATTTTCTCACAATCTCCGTTCTCCTGGGATTTGGAAATGAGAAAATTCTCCATCTTTTAAAAACATGAATACAATAAGAATTAAGCCTCCTACAATGACCTTTATGTGTGGCAGAAGAAACTTCAAGAATATAAAACTGCACTGTATTTTATTTAATTTTTAGAATTTTATAATTCAACATTAGTTTGTACTTGCCTTGAGTTTGCAAATTACGTCTTTTACTACTTTTGCCATGATGTTAGATTTCAAAATTAATGCTCATCAAATGCAGTTGTTTTTGTCATGTATCAAATATCTTAAATATTGTAGAAGAAAGAGAATTAGAACATAACTCATAGTTTATCATATTATTTGGTATCGTTATAATGCACGGTTTCTCACTAGAGGCACTATTTAGTAGCATTTTGGCCAGAAAGATAATTCCCTGTGTGAGATTGTTCTGAGCATTGCATTAGTTTATCACGTCTGGTCCCAACACACTAAATGGCTACAGGACCCCAGAGTCATTGGGAGAAGCAAAAATGCCCATACACATTTACAATTACCCTTTGGGGGTGTCGTATTGTCCCTGAGGATATTCATTGATACAGTGCAGATCTGAGACATCCCAAACTCTCTCTTTTTCCCCTCTACATCTCTCCCAATGAATTATAGGAGTCCCTAGGGGGTATCTCACTTGTGCTCATGGAATAGACCTGTCCTCTCCTACATGGCAGCAGCTAACTTCCTTCCTCCTGCTTCAGCTTTCTGCAATGATGTCCATCTCATCATTGCTGGTGCTTTTTCCTGCGACAGCTCTTTCCAGATACACACTGGTACCACTGGCTTCTCAGAACCTGCCTGTTTCCTCCACATTCTGACAGTTGTGAACTAAAATATCACCTGCCATATCAGTAAACAAAGGATGTTGCAGCCATCAAGCCTGACGATGAGCCCTGAGGGAACTCAGGGTGGAAGCAGGATGCCCCCCCATCCAGCAGTCAGCTGCTGCAGCCACCCCTACGTTGCACCCTGAGAGGACTCAGGATGAGAAAACACAGGATACTGGCCACAGACAGCTGAGGTGCATATCAAAGGAATAATTTCAGTGAGCCCAGACTCTTGCATCTTCCCATATATAGAAAAGTGCTAAATTTCTTAACTTGAGATGTCTGGTTTTCTTTTATTAAGAGTAAGCTTTTAACGTTCCAACTACCTGGTCTTTTGTTGCAAAAACTCTGATGTATCCTGGCTCCCCCCTTGCCTCTTCAGAACAGTTTCTCAGCGTTATTTGAGATGCTATGTCCCGGGCTTGAAGTCCTCAGAGTGCCCACCGAATAAAACATAACTCTCAACTTTTACGTTGTGCATTATTTTTCAGTCGACCTAGTATTAAGTGAGATGAACGGTACGCTTTGGTAAGTTTCGGGGGGAGGAGGTTGGAGCTGAGAGCTCTAGCCTTTCATCCCAGAACCTGTATGTAACACTCTCCTCCCTTAGAATGAGTTACTTCCCAAGAGCATCTCAGCCCCTACCGGATTCTGGATTCCATGAGAGCAGGGAGTGTGGAGGAACAATACCTGGCTTATTGCCAGTGTCAAATATTTAGAGCTTGGATTTATCTTGAACTCGTGTATTAAAGTTCCTGAATTAAGCAGCAGCCTCTGCTAGACCTCTAGATATACTCAAAAGTGTCGCATCCAAACCCTATTTAAATTCCCAGACTGAGACACTCCTCTATAATTTTAGCTTTTAAAAACTTAGTTGAAATCTTAACTGTGTGCTCATCTTATGCTTCCAAATGCTTGTATTTTTCTGTTGTCCCAAACTCAATATGTCCAGAACAGAAGTATTATCTTTCCCATCAAACCTGCTAGAAAGTCTTTCCAACTTCTTAAATTTGTGGAGGAGGGGACAGGAATCAGTAGTATAATCATACTTCATGAAAAACGTTGAGGTAATCTTTGACTCTTCCCTTTCTTATTTTTATTAGATACTAATTATTACATGTTAGTAATTCCTTCTTAGTGACCTAATATGTCACTAATTTCAACGATCCCTTTATAAATTAAAAAAAAACTTTTAAAATTAATTTATTTAGTTTTGGCTGCATTGGGTCTTCGTTGCTGCGTGTGGGCTTTCTCTAGTTGCGGCGAGCGGGAGTTACTCTCTGTTGCAGTACGTGGGCTTCTCAATGGGTGGCTTCTCTTGTTGCAGAGTACAGGCTCTAGGAGCACGGGCTTCAGTAGTTGTGGCACGTGGGCTCAGTAGTTGTGGCTCATGGGTTCTAGAGCGCAGGCTCAGTAGTTGCAGCATGCGGGCTTAGTTGCTCCGCAGCATGTGGGATCTTCCCAGACCAGGGCTCGAACCCATGTCCCCTGCATTGGCAGGCAGATTCTCAACCACTGTCCCTCCAGGGAAGCCCCCTCCTTTATTAATATTTTCTTAATTCTCCAATTACATTCTTTCCACGTTGCCATGACACTTTTTTTCCGACCTTTATTGCCTTGAACTGGATTAATCAACTACCTGTGACTCAGTTTCTCCTTGATTTATTTTGCCCTCTACCCTATCAAGTGAATTTTCCATCGGACCATATACAGCTCTGTACCTACTTGGTCAACTATTCCTTGATGTCACTCATTTTACAAATATTTATTGGACACCTATTATGTACCAGACCTTGCTCTTGCTTTCCTTATTAAAAAAAAATCCTACTTATTTAATATGAAATTTATCCTGATTCCTTTAATCCACAGAACTCTTTTCTCTGAACTTGTATTCCACAATAGCTCATAGTCGGAAGTACAAAGCTCGGAATTTTATTAATAATCAATTGTTTTCACAATAAATTATAAATCCTTGGAAGACATACATCATATTTTACTCCATTTACATATTTTTATATTATCTGGAACAGGGCTAGGTACATTACAATTGATTATGAATAAATACTTGTTCACAATTTTTATTGAAAGCTTAGATTCTCCCAAAAATGAGCTATCTGGTATAGAACATATAAAATCTCCATTCATTGATCTTGGCTGGTTTCCTATAGGCTGTGATGTTTCTTGTTTTTAAACAAAATAAAGTCTTGCTAATTAAATTTTTTAGGATGGATGTTACTGAGTTAACTCATTCCTTAGTCTCTCAGCACTGCTTTAAAATGATTTAACACTTATTTGTGCAGTGTCTAACACTTACTTAAGTATTTAACATTTATTTTCCTCCTATGTTATAGAAAAATTATAATTAATGAAAGTACACCTGCAGAAAAAGTTTATTAAATTGCTTTTGTGAAATGTGATAAGTGAATTGAAATTTTACACGAAAAGAGCAAAAGAATGAGAATAGCCAAGGAGAAGAAAGAATAGCCAATACACTACTGAAGAAAAAATGTGCATAGATGGAGAAGAGAATTGACCTACTAGACTTTGAGGCTTACTTAAAGTTTCACAAGTGTCTTAGTGGTGCAGAGATACACAAATATACCAAAGCAACAAAAATAGGAACCAAACCTCAGAGACAGACCTTCACATATGTATATGAAAGAAGTCAGAGCTGCAGTTTTAGAGCAATGTGGAAGGAATGGACGACTTAATAAATAATGGATGGAGAGTTTGCTTTCTATATGGACCCGCATCATAACCAAAAAATAAATTCCTGATGATTAAATACACATAAATTTCTAAACTTTCTGAAGAAAATATAGATTATCTTTGCAAACTTGTGTCACAAAAGGGACTTCTTAAGACCGAAAAACAGCAAATACAAGTCTCTTAGAATAAGAACTTCTGTTGATTGGAAGACACCATTTTTAAAATGTAAAAAGACAAGATATAAACCAGGGTAATATATTTCCAACACATTTTAGTTAGAACAAAGTGTTAGAATCATATACATCTATAAAACGTCAGTTAAAAAAAAAAAAAAGCCATGCAAACCAATAGAAAAATGGACAAAAAGCATGGGTACCCATTTCATAGAAGATGAAAAGCCAATATTAAGTAAACATACAAAAAGATGTCCAGCTTCACTTGTAATCAGGAAAAGCCTGAAATATCATTTTGCACCCAAAATATTGGCCACAATTTGAAAGCCTGACAGACCAATGTGCTGGTGAGGATAAGGGAAAACAGAAATTCTTAAATACGGCTCATGAGAGAGTAAATGCTTCCAACCTCCTCTGAGAATAATTTGACATTATCTAGTAAAGGTGAAGATGTACTCACCTAACAGCTAGCAATTCCAACTCTAGATAAATACCCTAGACTACAGAAACTCTCATATATATGCAACAGTACACAGGGGCTAAAATACTCATTGCAGTACTGGTTTTAATAGTGAAAATCGGAACCACCTCAAAAGATCATTGACAGGAGACTGGATAAATAAGTTGTGGTAGATACATAAGGTGGAATACTTAATTTATAGCAGTGAAAACAAATGGACTAGAGTTTCATGCAGCCAGATGAATGAAACAATGCTGATGAAAAAGAAAGTGACAGAAGAATACATAGACTGCAGTTCCATTTATAAAAAATGTATATCGAAACACATACAAAACCCCACAAACATATCATTTAGTGATACATACGTTTTTTGGAACTACGAAGAAAAATAAAGAAATAACAACCCATAATTCCAGATAGTGGTTACCCAGGAAGCCAGGAGTGGAGTAAGTTGGAAGGCTGGTGATGCTTGGTAATGCTAGGATCAAAAATATGTCACGGTTTTCATTCTTAAGCCGCGTGGTACGTAGAGGTGTGTTTATTTTATTTTTCTTATTTATACTGTGCATGTGTATATTATATATTCTTTACATATATAAATAATTAAATGAATTTGTTGTTACCATATGTAATAGGCGTTTAGTGAACTAACTATGTTCCTGGTTTACAACCTGATTCTAAAGTGGGTTTGTTTGCCTAAATTGTCTGGATATGTACCTGCAGTGGTCACTTTAAGCACAATTTCTGCTTTGTGTGCATGGTTCCAATAACCGAATGTAAAGAGGACTCGCTCTTTACGGCTCTGTCTTACTTCCTCAAGAATTCACATCCAGACTCTACGGAGTAAGTCCATCCATGGGAACAAGCAGAAAGTCGGGGTGGTTGTGATGAAACTGGGGACTGGGATTATTTCTATTCATTCTGTATATCAATAATTTGGGAGATTTCCACTTTGCTCTATGCTGAGTGGTAACGGTCTACATGCCTACAATTTCAAAATAACATTTTCAAAAATAATCCCCTTCTTTTTTACAACTCTCCCCACACTCCGTATCTTCAGGAACATATGGTAGTTGCCAGAAAAAGCCAAGGGAATATCTGAGACATTAATGCGCCCTGCTGCTATGATCACAAGAATAAAGAAAACTGGGAATCCAGCAATCTCCTCACACAACCACTGCCTCCTGCCAGCTCTTATAGCAAATAAAAACCATCACTTCGGGGAAGGATGGTTGCACGGTGACTAAGCAGACAGATGGCAGGTGTGAGTCAAAACACTCTGGGGCGCTAGCTCAAAGCATTCTGCATTACTCACTGCTGGAGAAAGGGAGAAGCAAAAAATCCATCGCCCAGTGGACGAGGAGTAAAGTGCTCAAAATCCAACCAATAGACACAAATACAAAAGGTAGAGGAGACAGCCAAGGTTTTAAGCGTTGTAACTTCTTACCAAATTCTTCAGTCCTGCCCTTTGATCTTTCTCTGCCTTCCTCTGATTTAAGCCTCTCCCACCTTGCTGGCTGGTGTTCCCTGTGAGGCACAAAGAGATTATTGTTTCTCCCCGTTACTGCCCCGCCTGGGCTGGGACCACCTGTTAGAGAGGTTAGCCTGCTGCATTCCTGGAGGGCACTGTCCCAAGGCCACAGGAACGATGTGAACCACATCCTCGCCTGGTCAGCATCCCCCATGGCCATCAGAGCCTTAGCTTTCCGTTCCTGTCGTCGGGAGGGACCAAACCTAATTTGTCTGTGCTGGATGCTCAGAAGAAAACAAAGATTCAACCACTCTCTCTAATTTGCATAACTGTTTTTCCTATTGCCGTCCCAAAGATTAGCTTTCACGAGTATGAATGTAATTACAGAAAAGGGCCCTAGGTGGAGCCTCAGTACTGGTCGCCACAAATGCAAGAGCGAATGAGAAAGAACATACATCAAAGTCCTCTAAAAATGCCGCAAAGAATGACAGCATTTTATCCCCAGACTTGTGCGTTGTTGATATTGTGCTTCCGGTATAGGAAAAAGATGAATATAGAAAAATATATGTTTCGCTTAAGAATAACTCTCAAAAGAGTGTGTTCCCTAATAAAGAATGAAAGCACATTATTCTGGGGTGAGCGGATGTAAGCTATTATGTATAGGATGGATAAACAAGGTCCTACTGTAGAGCACAGGGAGCTATATTCAATATCTTGGGATAAACCGTAATGGAAATGAATATGAAAAAGAGTGTATGTATGTGTAATTGAATCACTTCGCTGTATAGCAGAAATTAACACAACACTGTAAATCAACTATACTTCAATTTTAAAAAAATAACAAAAAAACAAGCACATTCATGCCGCTGTGGGTATTCTGTCTCAGGGGGTTTCTAAGAGGCAGTGTTTGGGCGGGAGGGACTGTCCCTAACCTCTTAGCATGGTCTCCCCACCATTTCTCCTTGCTCCTTAGAGGGACACCACCACTAACTTATTTTTAGGGTAAAAAATCTCACATTATAAGAGAAATAATCAGAATTATTTTAAACGACTTTAATAGGTTACAAACGGAAACCGCAAGATGTCAAAATTACCTTTTTCTGGGGGGCTTCCCTGGTGGCGCAGTGGTTGAGAGTCCGCCTGCCAATGCAGAGGACATGGGTTCGTGCCCCTGTCCGGGAGGATCCCACATGCCGCGGAGCGGCTGGGCCCGTGAGCCATGTCCGGAGCCTGTGCTCCGCAACGGGAGAGGCCACAACGGTGAGAGGCCCGCGTACAGCAACAAAAAAAAAAAAAAAAAATTACCTTTTTCTGTATTTTTTTTAATCTTTGTCACCATCACCAAAGAATCCAGACAGACTGATTTGATTTTGAAACCTTATTGTATTCTGAGGAATCTATACAGCACTTAGACAGAAAAACGTATTTGTTATCACATGTAGAGATTATTCATGCAAAAGTGAGATTTGGAAGATTTTGCCAGCCAATGACAAATAAGTGGTGGAAAAGTGGTAAAGTGAGAATGCCTGCCTAAATGCAGGATTTCTGCATTCCGGGTAGAATTCTTTGGGTCTGCAGTTGGCATTCAGGACATACATACTGATCCTCTCTTTATTTAAAAATCTTGATATTTTGCTCATCATGATTCGTTTTGCCTTAAATTTTAAAAATGCTTTAAATATTGTAAATATTTTTGTAAAATTTTGATTTATTAAACATATTAAAATTCTTAAAAATATCTTGATAACCGAGTTTTTGGGTGCTCCTTAAATTTTGCAGTTGAGGTGGTGGCTTTACTCACCTCATCCTGGTGCTAGACCTGATCTACAGACAATTTTTTTTTTTGCGGTACGCGGGCCTCTCACCGTTGTGGCCTCTCCCGTTGCGGAGCACAGGCTCCGGACGCGCAGGCTCAGCGGCCATGGCTCACGGGCCCAGCCGCTCCGCGGCATGTGGGATCCTCCCGGACCGGGACACGAACCCGTGTCCCCTGCATCGGCAGGCGGACTCCCAACCACTGCGCCACCAGGGAAGCCCTACAGACAATTATTATTTTCAAAAACTTCGAATTAAAACTTAGCATTTCCTTTTCCTTTTCTCTTTTTTTTAGCATTGTCTTTAACTATAAACTTAGGCAACAAACTATAACAGTATAAGTATTATCTGTGACTTCGAGGCCAGTAGAAATTATAGACGACTTCATGTGACATTATGATTGTTGCAAATATCACCAAATATCATTTATGTTCATCACTACTTTCAAATTATGATAGCTATATCTGCAGTATATCTTGTTATTCAATGCCTTAATAAGCACACATTAATATACTACAAAATTTTTTAAATAATTTATAATTATATTTTAATATAATTATTTTCTTTTATAATCTAATGTAATTATTTTATTCATTTAAATGCGCTATTCTGAAAAGGGATCCACAACTTTACCAGACTGTCAAAGGATGCAAAGTACAAGAAAGTTTAAAACCCATTATAGGATAGCTACCTAGCTGGCTAATAATCTCTTGGTCAAGTTATCTCTCAGCTGGGACTACTCATTAATTCAGGTAACCTATAACTCACATATACAGACATTCATACTCACATAAAGTATACAGATAGCTAGATAAAGAAAGAGAGAGAGAGAGACATAGAGAGAGATAAATAAGAAGTTTTTTTAAATCATTCATGCTAAAATAAACCAAATCAGTTTAATTACGTAGACATACTCTAAATGGTATAAGAACACTTAGTATGCTAAAAGTCCAAGTTCTAGGTCTTACTTGAACTCAAATCTCTTGGGGTCTTGGGCCTAGAATCAAACTTCTTTGTGAGCTTCCTTGAGTTTCTGAATCAGATGGTTGTTGTCCTAAATGTGCCTCAAATTCCAATCCTTAGAGGTTACTATGAGAGGTCATCAAGACTTCCAAACCATTTAGAAAAGAGTATTTTTAAAACTTTCTGTACTTAGTACTGCTTCCTTTCCTTTCCACTTTTCTCTCTCCCTCCATCCTTCCCTTCCTTGTTTCCTTCCTTTTAGAGAAACTGGCTTTTAAAAAATTATCAAATATTCTAAATAATTTAAAGGGAGAATTTCATAACAAAATCTGTATGTGTACGCACCATCCAACTTAAGAAATTAAACACTGAAAATAAAGTTTAAATTCTGTCATTAACTTTTCTGGTCATATGCCACTCCCTCACCTTCAAGAAGTAATTAATATTCAGAATTTGGTGTTTATTATTCACATACATATGTACGTCTCATTAAATAACACATAATACGCTGAATGCTTTTACATTTGTCTATTTGGACATATTGCATGTGTCATCTTCAACTTGCTATTTTCTCAGCATTACGTTTGTGAAATTTATTCATGATGATATAAGTAGCTCTATTCATTCTTTTTTATAAACTCTTTACTTATTTATTTTTTGCGGTATGCGGGCCTCTCACTGCTGTGGCCTCTCCTGTTGCGGAGCACAGGCTCCGGACACGCAGGCTCAGCGGCCATGGCTCACGGGCCCAGCTGCTCCACGGCATGTGGGATCTTCCCGGACTGGGGCACGAACCCGTGTCCCCTGCCTGCATCGGCAGGCGGACTCTCAACCACTGTGCCACCAGGGAAGCCCAACTCTTTATTTTGAAATAATTTTAGACTTCCAGAAAAGTCAGAGGGTAAAGAGACTACCCACACATCACCTCCTCAACTTTTCCCAGTGGGTATTTCACACAACAATGGTACTTTGTCCAAATGAAGAAATTAACATTCATACATTACAAATAACTAAACTAGAGACTTTATTTAGATATGACCAGTTTTTCCACTAATATCCTTTTTCTGTTCCAGATTCTAATCTGGGATACCATATTGCATTTAGTATCTTCTTTTTCTACTGCATGATTATACTAAAATTTATTTCTCTGTTCTTATATTTATAGACGAATAAGTTGTTTCCATTTTTTCATTAATATACCTGATGATATCTCTGTGTACATGTATGATGTCCTTGTGCACATACATGTAACATGTATTCTTCAAAGCAGTTACACCAACATATATCTCACAAAGAAGTGAAAGTTCCCGCTGCTCCAAATTCTTTCTGGCGTTTGGTATCTTCAGCCTACGTTGTTAACAATTTATGGGTATAAGATAGCACCCATTTTTATTTAAATTTACATTTCCTTTACTACTGGTGAGACTGAGTATTTCTCTTGTGTTTCCTATTTTGTGAAATGCTTGGTCATATCCACTGCTATTTGATTTTTTGGTACTGATTTATAGATATTTATATTCACACACACATACTCTACAGCTCATGAAACTGAAAAGTATAATTTACTAAAACTGACTCATATATAACCGTATAAGAAATAATCTCTAAACATTAAGGAAACTGAAATGGTAATTTAAAATTTTTCCCAGAAAAAAAATGCCACGCCCCATAAAATTTACAGGTGAATTCTATCATATGATCCCAACTTTACACAAACCCTTCTGCTTATGAACATAACTGTAAAATCTTGGCAAAGTATTGATGAACTGAATCTAGGTGAGTATTAGATTTATAATATATTATGACCCCAAATCACCTGAAGATGATTAAGTTTGGGGGCTATATGACAAAATTTAAAGTGAGTGGTATTGGTAAAGCTACATAAATGGATCAATGGAACCAAATATACACATTTGAAACACACACATTTAGAGAAACTTGATTTACGGTATCATAGGCATTGCAGGTTAAGTGAGTAAAAGAGAGTCTAAGATAATTATCTTAGCCCGGATTCTTGGAAACCAGAGCCTAGGGGAAAGCTTAAGGGCTTTTACTTTACTGGGAGATCTAATCCTAGGGCAGCAAAAAGTGATTTTAAAAAAAACTGGCCAGGGGGCGGGGGAAGCAGTGAGGCTGTGAAGGAGGGGAAACGAATATATTTCTGAGCTATCCACAGCTTCACATAAAGACATGGTTGTTTGCTCACTGCTCAGTGATGCTGGACATTTTAAGACAGGTTATTCAGATCATCATGGATGGTTCACAGTAGCCTATCAGTGGGAAGACTGGGGAGAGAATTGATCTGCTGGTTCTCTCTCGTCTTCTATTCCTCACTGGTCAAAGTTTGTCTCCGAAACCATGAACCCCAGCACAATTGCAGGCAGTATCACTTGACCTCTTTGGGCCACCTCTAGAACACTCACGCCAAGATCTCATACCTTGCAGTGTTGGATTTTGTCCAGAGTGGGCAGAGGCAGGAGGAGCCAGAGACTCTATGGGTCCATTTGGTTTGGGCCCGTCTTGGGCTGCACCCTGCAGGCCTGCAAGCCCTGTACTTGCCCAGCCTCAAGACCAAGAAAGAGCCCAGAGTCAGCAACAGAGACATTAATGGTTTAATGGATGGGAGATCTTACATGTCTAAAGCACGGTCCTGCAGCAACACCCCACCGTGTGCAGCAGACGGCAGGCAGGACGTGGCAGTAGTCTTTGCTATGGGGGTGGTGGGGCGGGGGTGTGTACAGGGGGAATTGACATCAGGTTGGCTCATCTATTACCAAGGAAACCGGCCAAGGAGCTTGCCCTTCACCATCCCTTTGATAAGCTATCGTGGTGGAGATGTTCTGATCAAAGATCAGAACAATCACTAGCTGGGCCAGGGGCAATGTATTGAGAGGGAAGGTCAGTCATGTGAGCAGGATATAGGTGAAGCAGGGACTGGTCCAGCAGGGGATGTACAGAGAGCAAGAGAACAGCCATCTTGAGTGGCCTGACCATACAGCCCGGGTTCCAGATCTACTGATGTTCCCACAGCAACAGACATGATGGGGGCAATGCTGGAGCTGCCACTCTCCATGGGTAAGGTCAAGACAGCTGCAGTGCTGGTAGAGGAGGCATTAGGAACAGCAGACGAGGAGCTCCCCAAGCACCAGCAGCGGAGGACCCTGGGCAAGGTGAGGCTGAGTGAATCTGAGGAGCCCCACTTATTGGCCCCAAACAATGGGACAATATGACATCTGATCTTACCTCACACCTAAAAAAAAAAAAACAATTCTAGGTGGAGTCAAGATCTAACTGTCAACAGAAGACAATTCAGGAGAATACACTTATTTCCTGAAGAGACAGATTTCTTTAACAGGTCTCCAAAAGTACAAACCATAAAGATTTAAAAATTGTATATAACATTTATGGTTAAGAATCTACTGTTCATCAAAAGACTTCAAAAAAAGACAGAAAAGACAAATGACAAATGTGGAGAAAATTTTTGCTACACTTTTAACTGAGAAAGATATTTAGGCTATATTAAAAAAGTATTAAAATCAGTAAGAAAAGGACAAACAACCCAGTAGAAAAAAAGGCAGATGCTATGAACAGTATTTAATAGAAGAACACAAACGGCCTGTAAACAAATACTCAAACTTAACATCTGAAATCAATCAATGTAATACATCAAACAATATGGGACAAAAACCACATGATCATCTCAATAGATGCAGAAAAAGCACTTGATAAAATTTTATCCTTCATGATAAAAACACTCAATAAACTAGAAATAGAAGGAAATTCCTCAATTTGATTAAGGGTATCTACGAAAAGCTTCCATCAGACTTAATGATGAAAGACTAGATAGATGCTTTCTCCTTAAGATCAGGAACAAGAAAAGAATGTCTGCTCTTACCACTTCTATTCAACATTGTACCGGCTGTTTTAGCCAGGGCAGTTAGGCAAGAAAGAAAATAAAAGGTCTCCCGATTGGAAAGAAGAAAAATTATCTCTATTTGCAGATGATATGATCTTTCTTGTATACAGAAAATCCTAAGGATTCTATTTAAAAACTATTAGAACTAATAAATGAATTCAGCTAGGTTGCAGGACACAAGATTTATATACCACAAAAATCAATTGTATTTCTAGGTAGTAGCAATGTACAAACCATAAATGAAATTAAGAAAACAATTCATTTTACAATAGCATCAAAAAGCATAATATATTTAAGAACAAATTTAACAGAAGTACAAAAAATATACTCTGAAAATTAAAAATCATTGTTGGAAGACCTAAAATAAATGGAAAGACATGATGTGCTCACAGATTGGAAGGCTTAATATTGTAGTGATGGAAGTACTCTCCAAATTGGTCTACAGATTCAATGCAATCCCTATTAGAATCATGGTTGGTTTCTCTGCAGAAATTGACAAGCTGAACCTAGAATTCATATGGAAATGCAGGGAACCCAGAAGAGCCAAAGCAATGTTGAAAAAGACCAGAGTTGGAGGGCTCACACTTCCCAATTATAAAACTTACTACAGTCCTGCAGTACGCAAGACATGCGGCACTCAAATACAGGTCACTTGAATAGAATTGAGAGTCAGAAATAAACTGTCATAGTCAGGGCCAACTGATTTTCAACAAGGTGCCAAGACAATTCAATGGGGAAAGAGCAGTCTTTTCAAGAAACAGTGCTGGGACAACTGGGTATCCACAAGCAAAAAAATGAATTTGGAGCCCTACCTTATGCCATACACAAAATGTAATTCAAAATGGATCAATCTAAATGTGAATGCTAAAACTATAAAACTTTTAGAAGAAAGCATAAACATAAATCTTTAGGACCTTGAACAAGTCAGTAGTTTCTTAGCTATGATATTAAAAGCTCAAGCAACAATAGAAAAAAATGATAAATTGGACGTCATCAAAATTTAAAACTTTGTGCTTCAAAGGACACCTCAAGACAGTGAAAAGACAACCCACTAAATGGTAGAAAAGTTTTGCTAATTCTATATTTGATAAGAGACTTGTGTGGAGAATATATAACAAACTCTCACTACTCAATAATAAAAAGACAGTTAACCCATTTTAAAAATAGGCAAAGGCTCTGAATAGACATTTCTCTAAAGAAGATATATATATATTGCATATATAATACAAATGTCCTATAACCACATGAAAAGATGCTCAAGATCAATAGCTATCAGGAAATGCAAATCAAATCAAACTGAGATACCACTTCACATCCAGTAGGATGAATATAATCAAAAGACAGATAATAAATTGATGAAGATATGGACAAACTGGTGAGAATGTAAAATGGTAATGGCAGCCCCCATGGTAAAACAGTCTGGCAGTTCCTCAAAAGGTTAAACATAGAGTGACCATATGACCCAGTAACTCCACTCCTAAGTGTATACCCAAGAAAAATGGAAATATGTATCCACACAAAAATTTGTACATGAATATTTAAAAGTATAAACAGCCCATATAGTGTATTTCCATTTAACATTAACTGATGAACGGATAAATAAAATGTTGTACATCCATACAATGGAATATTATTTGACAATAAAAAGGAATCAAGTGCTGATACTGATACATGCTACAATATGGATGAACCTTAAAAACATTACGCTAGTGGAAGAAGCCGGTTTATATGATTCCATTTATAGGAACTGTCCAATGTAGGCAAATCTATAGAAACAAAAAGTTACCAGGGTTTAGGGTCTTGGGAGGAAATGAAAAATGACTGCTAAGGGGTACAGGGTTTCTTTTAGGGGTGATGAAAATATTCTAAAATTGCTTGTGGTAATGGTTGCGTAACTCTGTGAATAAATCAGAAAGCACTGAATTGTACACTTTACATGAGTGAATTGTAAGTTGTGTGAATTATATCCCAAGGAAGTAGTTATAAAAAATTTAAAAGTGCTCAACCTCATTCAATATCAGATAGATACAAATTAAAACCACAATGATATTTTATTGCAAACAAGTTGGGAAAATTCAAATATTGGAAAGTGCCAAGTGTTAGCACGATCACAGAACAATGAGACTCTCATCCACGGCTTATGGGACGCAAATTAGAAGCACCACTTTGGAAAAAACTTCGGCAGTAACTTGTTACATATCCTATGACCTAGCAAATCCCCTCTCTTGCATATAAACACCAGGAGACCTATGCAATAATGTTTATAGCAGCTTTTACCACAACAGCAAATGACTGGTACGACCCAAACGTACACCCACTGGGGAATGGATTCAATTGGCTGGGACAAGGCAGACACCTTACCAATCGTCCCATGGGAACTGCCCACAGTAGTAGAGGGGACATTCTGTAAATGGAAATTGGGTGCTATTAGGAAAGGAGAATGGCCAAAAGCAACCATCACCACCACCATGAAACAAATACCCTCTACACACCAGGGTGTCTTTTTTTTCAATTGGTTCAGAACCCACAGGTAATATGGGTATGATTACCTAACTCCCTCAAACTCCTAAAAAGCAATGCACCCTATTATTAGCCCAGCATAAGCCCGGAATCACAGAAAGAATTAATGAGGGTAGAGAAAATGGGGGCTTTGTTGACTGTTTTCAAAGGTTCAAGATGGGACTCTGTGGGGTGAAGGCCCCCCTCTCTCTTGCTATGCATAGAGAAAAGGAAAAGCAGGCAGAAGGCAGCTCTCTCTCTACTTGTCCTCTGGCTACACCACCCTGTCCCGGAGAATCAGGAACAGGGACAGAGGAAGCCACTGGTCCTTCCGCTCTTGAGCTGGTTCAAAACCTGCATTACACACATTAACCACACTCCCCCAGGCAAGGGAGAAAACCACACTGACCCATTCCTATCTCCTCTGGTACAGAAGTAGATGCTGTGTGTCTTCTTACTGCTGAGAAAAGTACTTCCTTCTTTCACCTGAAGTGGGTTCCCAGCTTCTCTGGCCACTAATCATTTGTTTTCTGAGTGGGACATCTTCCCAGTTGTCCTTTCTATTAATAGATCCTCAACTTGTCCCACAATCTTCCCAGGTGACACTGGTGTCACTGATTTGCTCCATCATCCCAGCTTCCTCTGAAAGCATCTCAGGAGTTCACCCTAAAGCACCCACTCCTCCCCTCCACCAGATGTAAACAGATCTCAGTGTCAGTTGAAGGTTTTCACGCCCTGAATCTGCAAACTTGGATCATCTGGCAACACTGTTCACCTAAGGTGGTAAAACCCATGAATTGTGACTTTTAGGCAGGTTTTTCTTCCTTAAAAAAAGGTGGCAGGGAACCCACTAAGCCACAGAGAGAAGGAGTTTTAAGTGGGTCTGCAAGAAAAAAAATTATATATATGTGTGTGTGTGTGTGTGTGTATATATATATATATATATATATATATATATATATGTCTTGTAGTAAAGTCATGCTTCAGCAATTCAAGTGGATTTTACACTTTAAAAATTCAACTATTTCACAGATAAATGTCATCCGTTGTTTATGAAATATTTACTTATTCTCACTCAATACTCTATGACAGCTATGTCACAGGCCTGTAGAAAGGCCTTTCCAATTTTCTACAAATACATTCAAAGTTTCTTTGGTCACCGTTCACATCAGTGTTGAGAGCTAACCATTCATACTGCACATCATTCTCTCTGTGAGATTCCTGAAACATCATTTTACTATGAAGGACCCTATCTTTATTTATTTATTTATTTATTATATGGTACTTGCTTTCAAGAAGATTTTTGAGGTGGCTTGAAACATAAAACATAAAAATAATGCAACTACAATAGTAAAAGAAATTAAAAGCCATGCAAAAGAAAGGAAACAAATATACACAAAAGGAAGCAAATACAGCTACACCGATTGAGCACTAACTTGAGCTTTCTAGAAGCTAAAGTAAAAAGGGAAACAGAAACCACACCAACACTTGAATTAGAAAGACCGGTTTGGTTTCGTTTTACAAGCAAATCTAGAGGGAGTTTATCCAAAAGGAAACATTCATTAACTTATTTGAAAAGTATTTATTTAATGCTTACAATAAGCCAAACCCCGCAGAAGATAATGGGAATATAATTTTAAACATTTCCAAATGGTCTCTTCTCTCATAGAATTTAGAGTCTCTTGGGAGCGACAGACAATAAACAAGTAATCAAATAAGTAAAAATAAATCACAATTGAAGACATGTACAGGGAACTGAGAATAGCCAAGATTCAATCAGGAAGTCCTCCCTGAAGGGGTGACATTTAAAAAACAAGTAAGAACAGACTTGCAGTTGCCAACGGGGAAGGGGCGTAGGGGAGGGATGGATTGGGAGTTTGGGATTAGCAGATGTAAACTGTTATATATAGGATGGATAAATAACAAGGTCCTACTGTAGAGCACAAGGAACTATATTCAATACCTTGTGATAAACCACAATGGAAAAGAACATGAAAAAGAATATATATATTTATAACTGAGTCACTTTGCTGTGCAGCAGAAATTAATTACAACGTTGTAGATCAACTATACTTCAGTAAAAATTTTTTTTTAAAGTAAGAAGAAAAATGTCATTTCTGCATAGAGGAAAGGCCCTAAAGTACTTTTACAGAAGATAGGATTTTTAAGGGGCAGAAACTCAGAGTGTGATTGTCAGATATATCCTGCTTAGACACATCGGAAGACAGGCTCTAGATTTTTAATTAACATACCTATTTATTTTATTTTTATTTTTAAAAATATTTATTTATTTGGCTGCATCAGGTCTTAGTTGCAGCACGCGGGATCTTCGTTGTGGCGAGCAGGCTTCTCTCTAGTTGTGGCATGCGGGCCCCAGAGAGCACGGGCTTAGTTGCCCTGCAGCATGTGGGATGTTAGTTCCCCGACCAGGGATAGAACCCAGGTCTCCTGCACTGAAAGGTGGATTCTTAACGACTGGGCCACCAGGGAAGTCCCCATACCTAAATATTTTAAATTAATATACCTAAAGATATACCTAAGTATATTTGTAATATTAATATACCTAAATATTTTAAATTAATATACCTAAATATATTTTAATTAATATACCTAATTTTTCATTAATATTCCTAAATATGGGATTGAGAGTCAAGGGAGACTTTTAACGTGAGGATGGCTGGAAGTTAGATTTACCTAAAGAAGGAGCAGAATCTGTTTGCAAGAGTCCTAAGGGTACATGTCTGCTTACTTAGACTTAGGTGATTTTGCCTGAACTCAAAGGTTAAGAAAAATGGTTTCATTTTGGTAACTTCTTGCTTTAAAATTGCTTTCCTTCCCCTATCTCCTCCTTAAGTAAAAGAGAGATAAGTAAGAAATGCAGTTTTACGATGGAAACATTATAATTCAGATTCATATTTGAAGTTTGAATAATTTAGAGACTGAAAAACCAAGAGGAATTTATATGAAATGTCTTCATTCTTTTTTAGGCTGCTGAGAGAGTAGGGGCAGAGAGGGAGAGTGCAGGGGAGAGGAGAAAAGGGGGAAGAGTAGGAAGAATATGTGTGAGAGAGTCTCTGCTTTAGAAGGAATATGATGCTGAAAAAAGCTGACAGGCAGAAAACACGCCTAAGTGGTGTTGCTATAGTTACCGTACCATCTGTGTTCCTGCCTACCCCACGCCAAAGAGTTACATAACCTTGAAACTAGATAAATATGAAAATGGACTTCACAGTGAAACCCGTTATTTTTGTTATTTTTAAAAAGGGTGGTCCTAAATCAAAATGAAACACTGCACAAATGCTTTTTACGTCTACTTCCACGCGAATTACTCTAGGAGGCAAGAACAATTCCCCTTGAGGGCATCAAGGAATCTCTGAAGTACTGCAGTGGCCCTGATTTTAAAGTCTTTGAGAGGCTATTGTGCTTATTCAATTTACAATTAGGTGATGTCTCAGCAGTTGATATATTTATATGTTTTCAACTGCAGTTGATTTACAAATAAACCAAAGGTAAACTAAAACACAAGAACTGTTCTCTACAAGGAAATGAGACTCCATTGACCCAAAATCCAATTTTCCTCAAATGTGGGAGTGTCCAAAGAATATACTCTCCCAGGCACAGGGAAGAGAATATTCTAAATTCATATCTCTCACTAGAAATGGAGCATTTTTGTGCAAGTTTACAGGAACTGTGATCCAAATTGTTGTATCACAACTGGCAGAAAAACCATCCCTGACCCATCCCCCCTACCCACGGGTCCACAACATGATATTGATATAATAGAAATGCCAGCCACAAATGAGCAACTTGCAACCATGACAAGTGAGAATTGGGTGGCTGTTGGATTTTGTCAGAGTTTCATCCCCAAACTGCTTCTCAGTCTCCCTGGGAAAATTCGTGTTTGGGTCCCATGAAGGCCAATCATTCCTAAGACTGTATTTCCAGCCTTTAGCTTCTCCCAGTAGATATCCTGCAGGGACCTCAAAATTCACATGTCCAAGGATTAATTTTTCCATCTCCTATCACTTGTTCCACTTTCCCTATCCCAGTTAATATCCAAGCAGAAAGTTCAAAGCTACCTTCAGCTTTCCCACCTCCAAACACTTG
This sequence comes from Aethalodelphis obliquidens, assembly GCF_003676395.1. Classification (NCBI taxonomy): domain Eukaryota; kingdom Metazoa; phylum Chordata; class Mammalia; order Artiodactyla; family Delphinidae; genus Aethalodelphis; species Aethalodelphis obliquidens. The sequence continues at coordinate 74,280,979 of NW_020837947.1, read as the reverse complement.
AGCCATGTAACTTAAGTGAGTTATCTCACCTGTCATGACTTAGCCTGAGTTTCCCTCAGTTGCCAAAAAGGTACCTTTCTTCTCAAGTTAGTGATGAAGGTTAAATAAGAAATTGTGTGGAGAGTGCTCAAACAGTGCCTGGCACTAGTAAATGCTCAGGAGATGGTGGTGGTTTCACGAGTATTCCTCACTGGATGACTGCACGGGATTCTAATCCATCGTCCTGAGGGCAGAACTTTCCCACTTTTTCCATGCTTACTCTCTGCTCCTTTTAGGGCCTGGGAGGCGGCACAGTATATAATCATTTACCTATTGTAGTTTTCCTGTCCTTGTGTTGTCACTGTGTGTTGGGTATGTGGGGAGCAGAAAACTTGTCTATTTTTTTTAATCAATTTTTTTTTATTGAAGTATAATTGATTTACAATGTTGTGTTAGTTTCTGGTGTACAGCAAAATGATTCAGATATCTATATCTATATATTCTTTTTCAGATTCTTTTCCATTATAGTGTATCACAAGATATTAAATATAATTCTCTGTGCTATACAGTAGGACCTTGTTGTTTATCTATTTTATATATAGTAGCGTACATCTGCTTTTTTTTTGCCACACACAATATATTAAATGAAAAGTGTACATTATAAGACAGTATAAATAGTATAATCCATTTTTTAAAAGTTTGTAAATAAGCATACTTATGCATACAGAAAATCTGAAAAGTATATATGCCAAATATAAAGTGATAATTGCTCATGGGGTAGACTGTGGGAGATTTTTTTTCCCTTTCTGCTTCTCTGTGGTTTCCTAAAAAGACAGTGGTGCCCCTGGGCTGCTCTACAGCCCCAGGTACTAGAGGTGTCCTGCTGTGGAGCCATCCAGGCCCTGCTTACCCAAACCCAAGTCAGGTGGCAGGGACATCTGAGGCCACTGGGCATGCAGCCCTGGGAGATCCAGGCCAGGGGGGTCCTTTCCCCACTCTGCAGCACCACTCCCTTTCCTCTCCTAATTTATCCCTCCCACCCTTTGGTAACCATAAATTTGTTTTCTATGTCTGTGACTCTGTTTCAGTTTTGTAAATAAGTTCATTTGTATCATTTTTTAGATTACACCTATAAGTGATAGCATATGCTATTTGTCTTTCTCTGACTTACTTCACTTAGTATGATAATCTCTAGGTCCAACCATGTTGCTGCAAATGGCATTATTTCACTCTTTTTTATGGCTGAGTCATGAGCCATGGAGAAAAGTGGCGACTAGTGTATTTTGCATGGGGCTGGAACGTGAACTGTGTTAGGAGGTGGAGTATAGTAGATGGTTTCCCAAAATGGCGGCATCAATATTCCCCATCCCACGAGCTTTTCACAATGTGATTCTGCCACTTCTCTCCTCAAGAGGTAGTGCCTATGTTCTCTCCTCTTGAATCTGGGCTGGCTTCGTGACTTGCTTTGACCAATAAAATGTGACAGAAGTGACATAAATCTTATCGTTTCACGTAAAAGATTTTATAGCTGAAATCCTCCAAGAATGTTGCCTTGACCCCACCATACTGCAAGCAATGTGGAGAGGCTGCCTGCAGTGAAGATCAATGTGCCATGGCCGACAGCCTCCGCTGAGCCCAGTCCCCAGCCCATCCGCCATATGGGCACAGCCCCGTGAACGATGCTGGGAGAGATCGGTGGAATCACCCAGGCAACCCACAGAATCGTGAGAAAAAAAATAAGCTGTTGAATGATTAGTCATGTGAATGAATACGTCCATTATCTTGTTCCCATCTTCTTACAGTTTAATTTCCTACCCCTTGCCCTTGACGTTGCATAAGGAATTATTTAGACAAATATTAAGATTTTAAGTTTCTTCATAGAGTATTATCCAAAACCACCTTGAATTTTCAATGTTTTGGTAAAGCCGTAATATTCATAGCGAATTTTTAAATGTGGGGAATGGAGACAATGAATACCCAGATGTTAAGTGCCAAGATGAAATCTGTGGCGTGGGAGTTCAAACAGCTGAACAAGCAGGGTTATCATCCATTGACTGTGGGCACCCAGGAGAGTCAAAATGTGAAGAAAACTTTGAACATGTGTCGTTGATTATATCAGTTTGATCAAACACACTCAAAAGAGAGATGATTCCTGCTGAGCCAATCAGGAAACGAAAACAAGTGTCTGAAAACATTACGGCAGAGTTGGTCACTAGGAAGCACATTTCACCTTGAGATGCAATCTTGGTGGAAAATTTTAGTTTGTACTTCTTCTCCTGGACATAAAATTGCTGACTTAATCATATTAATCCCCAGTGGAAAGAAACCAAAGGCTTCTCATTTAAAATAAATAACAATGTAATAAATGTTTTAGAGTACTGTTGACTTGGTCTTCAAAACCTGACTTTGCAGGTTGGGGAATTGATGCTGAAAGGCCTTTTCAGAGGTGGGAGATGGGCGGGTAGAGAGGCTGACTGAGAAAGCGCTCACAGATCACTGGGCATTCCTGTTGATCTGGGGTGGAGGCTGCAGAGAATCCTTTCTGCTATAGGAGAAGACAAGTCTGCCCTGCCTAGATCTCCGGGTATCCAACCCGGAAGGCTCAGGACAATCATTACACAAGATTTTTAGGTTTTAGTTGGTGGGGCATGTATTTTGTTTTCTTAACTCTTCTTAGACACATACATACCTGTAGCTGCCTTCTTTCCTATTCTTGGGTCTCTGAAAACTTATTTTCTTCATGTTGGGCATTAGATACCCTTGCTGGAAGAACTCAGACCTTTCTGCTGTCACGATAAGGCTTACACTGCATTTCCCTTGCCATGCTGAGAGCTGCTGAGTAGTTATAACTGGGGTGAACGCTAGTGCATCAGAAAAACAACCTGACCTTCGGTGTCTGGCTGGCTGGCTGGCAGACCCTTGAGAAGTCATCTGCTTTTTGGTTAAAATGTCACAAGTTACTGTGTCAAGGAAATTTGATCTTTGGCTTTTTTGAAATCAGAAACCCAGATTCCCCCTTCTTTTCACTAAGTACCATATTTTTTGGTCAGGAGAAAGTTCCTTTTTCAGATGAGTTTATATAAATGAACATCTTTTGTCATTTACTTACACACCAAAATCTGGATGGGAAGCTCTGCTAGTAGTAAACGTTAAGTAATGCCATTACTTATTACCACATTTTTTTTAAAAAGAAAAGAAAACTATTTCAGTTTTGGACGTTTATTATTTTCAGAATTAAACTTTGGGCTCCAGTTTTGAGATAAACATAAATTTTTTTTTCTAATTGTTTAAAAGGAAAACACACATTGCTTCTTTATTGGAATAGAGAGAAACAAGCACCCCTCTATCTTTAGAATTCTTCAGGCCTTTTTTTTTTTTTTTGCGGTACGCAGGCCTCTCACTGTTGTGGCCTCTCCCGTTGCGGAGCACAGGCTCTGGACGTGCAGGCTCAGCGGCCATGGCTCATGGGCCCAGCCGCTCCGCGGCATGTGGGATCTTCCCGGACCGGGGCACGAACCCATATCCCCTGCATCGGCAGGCGGACCCCCAACCACTGCGCCACCAGGGAAGCCCCCTTCAGGCCTTTTAAAGAGACTTAGCTGCTAACTTTACTATGAGAATCCCATCCATCTTTCCCCAGCACTCGTTTTATAAGAATGTAAATAACCTTGCTTCCCAACACGCCCTTCTGCACAGAGGCCTGGGCAGTTCCCTGACTCACTCTGATCTCTGTTGATGCAGTTTGGTTCAGCTGGTCTTAAAATTCCCTGCAGTTTGGAGCTTCCTCCCCTTGGCTGATTCCCTGTAGTTTCAAAACCACAGCAGTGGACCTCTAGCCTTGCAACAGAGCATGCATAAACAGAAAGCCAGCAGCCTGATGGACAGATCCAGGGACGGAAAGCAGAGGGCTGGAATCTTAGGCTCAGATGCACAGCTGGACAAACAGCACATGCTGGGCTCCCAGTGTACCTGGCAGAAGGGAGAATTCCTGGCTCTCCTGATTTCTTTTTCTCTTCATTAGCATCATCTTCCTCCCTTCTCTAAACCCACAATCCTGTTGAGCACTTCCTCCATGGACCTATGGCCTGAATGGCTATTCCAGCCTTTCTTCAATTCTTTCCTCAGAGGCCGGGAGGCACTTCCATACAGCTCAACCCTAACCTTCCTGGGACAGCTGCACCTAGCACACAGGTACTGCACCCTTGGGCATTTCATCCATTATGAGACAAGAAAAGTAGCAGGAGACTGGAAAAGGGTCCTCCCTGGCCTCCTAGGAAGACAGCAACATCACCTGGGTCAAGGTGTGCCAGGATCAACTCTTCAGTACCTCTGGCTCTTTCAATCTGTAGTTCATCATCTGATTATTCATGTATAAGAGTCTCATTTTCCATAGTCTAGATTCAGTGTCAGCTTCCTGTAAACAGGAAAATTGTCTAACCCACTGAGTTGCCCAAAGGGCCTGGCATATGGTAACTGTTCAAGGCATTCTAACTTAACAGGATCCAGAGACTCCTCCAGAAAGACCACAGTGTAAATTGAGAGTAGGACCGTAATCACATGCAGCATCACAACAGCGGTTTTTATAAAGATTCCTAAAGTGTCTCAGCCGTCATTACTCAGGGGGAAAATTCTCTCATGACTTACAAAATCTTTCTTTCAATTTTACTTTTTTTCTTTTTTTGTCTCTATTTTTTTTTAATTGAAGTATAGTTGATTTACAATGTCGTGTTAGTTTCAGGTATACAGCAAAGGGATTTATCTATATTCTTTTTCAGATTCTTTTCCGTTATACGTTATTACAGAATATTGAATACAGTTCCCTGTGCTCTACAGCAGGCCCTTGTTCATTATTTATTTTATACAGCTTTCTTCTTTTTCTTCCCCACAGAATTCAACCTAGGAATCTGGCTTCCCATCCTGGCTGTAGGTCAGAACCACCTGGGGTACTTGCCAGAACCGTAGCTGCTCTGCCCCGACCCCCATTCCCCTCACCCCCGATTTTGAGGCGTTAGATATGGGATGCAGTTGGAAAATACGCATTTGTTTTAAGCTGCCCAGGTAATTGTCTCACGCCTGGCAAAGGTTTGGGTCCACTGGCCCCAGAGAACGCTGAAATGCAGAGCCGTGTGCTAAACCTCCCACGGCCTGCAAAATTGCTGGGGAGGCCGAGGGTGTAGCACTCGTAACAATCAGCTTCCTATCAGGGTTGGCACAGGGAGGGGTGGAGATTCACGTTGATCATTTACACTAAACATACATTTACTGTTGGTGCCTCCTCACGGGTAGGCAAGAGAATTTTCCCTCGTGAGATAAGCGCCTTTCCAATTCATGGCATTGGACATTAGGATGTGTATTTGAAGCTGGTGGACTGAGTCAAAGGAATGAGTTAAGGTTGGTTGCAAAATAAAAGTTCTATGAGGAGAAAATGTTTATGAAGGGCAGGAAGCATGTACTATTTGGAAAGTCTCTGTTTGCCCACCAAGGCAAACTACTTAGACACATCCAGCTGAGTCTGACTAGAAGATAAGCGATGGCCATCCTGGCTTTGATTCCACAGTGTGCCTGCCTTTCCAGGCCCAGGGTCCTAACCAGCAACCGGCCCTGGCCTCTCCCTGCTGACAGGCATCTCTCCCAATTAGAGGAGTCTCTTTTTTCATTCCTCATATTTCTGTCCAGCCTCATCCATCCCTCAACAGCACGGTTAAGTCAAGAGAGCCATCTGAGTTGGCGCAATGCTTTTTCTATGGTGATTATTAATGATTCGTTCATACACAGTTGACCCAATAGCCGTATTGATCTAAGCAGTCACACAGCTCTATGTCCATTAGCTGTTAGGATTCCCAAACACTGAATCAGTCATGTCTCAGCCTGGCAGCCTTTATTATATAGTCTTATATTCCACTAATGCAGCAAATATACTTGTGGACACAAAGTTAAAAGAGACTGGCTAGAATCTTATCATCCATTTATCCACCCAAAAAAGGCAGGCCAGTTAAGTCTCATTTCTCATGTAGCCCAGCAAATGGAGTGATTATTGCATTTCTGCACATGGAAGCCACATTTCCAATGTCAAATTAGAGAATTTTAGAAATGTCATTATGCAACCTGCTATGGTTTTAGAGATATGCTGCCTGAGTTAATGTCTGCCTTTCCATACCCTAACTTTACGTTTGCTTCTGCAAAGACTGCAAGACATTTTGCTGACATTCTTATTCTGGAGCAAAGGAGGGCACAATATTACTACTCTTTTTTATACTGTTGAAAGATTCTGAAGCTAATTGGGAGAATGAAATAGAAATTGGATGGAAGTCTACAAGTCCAAGTGTTCCCAAGTCCAAGCTCGTACTGCTTGCTGTACAACAGGCCAATAAATCAATGTGTTGGGACAAGGAATAGTGATTTTATTTGGAAAGCCAGCAGACTGAGAAGATGAAGAACTAGTGTCCCAAAAAACCATCTTACCTGAGTTAGAATTCAGGCTTCTTTTATACTAAAAGGAGGGGACTAAAGTCAAACATTTCCTAGTTCTGGTCAGCCTCTGGAGGGGATGTGTTCATTTCTTCCTCCCTGCAGTTATTCACAGGTGGGCCTGGTCAGGATGTTTCCTGCACTGTAAGCAAAGGTATTTTAGGGCTTCCCTGGTGGCGCAGTGGTTGAGAGTCCGCCTGCTGATGCAGGGGACATGGGTTTGTGCCCCGGTCAGGGAAGATCCCTACGTGCCGCGGAGAGGCTGGGCCTGCGAGCCATGACCTCTGAGCCTGAGCGTCTGGAGCCTGTGCTCTGCAACGGGAGAGGCCACAGCAGTGAGAGGCCCACGTGCCGCAAAAAAAAAAAAAAGGTATTTTAGCTTAATGTTCATTACCCGGGAGGCAGGCCTCCCAGCAATGGGCCATTACCTATATTTAAGCTTATAGGCAATGTCCCTCTAGCAGTTAACTTATAATAGAATACAATGGTTCTTCCCTATTACACAAGACTGCTGCTAACTAGTTGTTTAACTTTGGATGGTTACTTAACTCATTGTGCTCACCTTTCTCAGTCATGCATTTTTTTCATTCAATATACATTTCTTAAATTATGTGCGAATATTTAGAGCCAAAAGATCTCATAAATAAAGTGGTTCAGGGACTTCCCTGGTGGTGCAGTGGTTAAGACTCTGCACTCCCAATGCAGGGGGCCAGGGTTTGATCCCTGGTCAGGGAACTAGATACCACATGCATGCCGCAACTGGGAGTTCGCATGACACAACTAAGGAGCCCACAAGCCACAACTAAGGAGGCAGTGAGCTGCAACTAAGCCTGAGAGCTGCAACTAAGGAGCCCACCTGCCACAACTAAGACCCAGTGCAACCAAATAAATAAATAAAAATAAAGTGGTTCAGGGGTTCACGTGGAAGGACATGGAAGGACAGAGAGGGTCTCATGCATTTGAGACCAATGTGGAGGCTGCACCCTGGGCCTGCCTTGTGCCTGGTGAGGTCACTCTTATCTTCAGAAATGTTCCCAGCAGTTCACGACTTGTGAACTTGATGAATATGGCCCTTTGTTATAGAAACAGATGCTTTTCCTTATTCTTATTAATTGCACTGAAATAAATCGTCCAGTGAGGTTCCAGTCAAAAGGCTCGGACTTCATTTTGTGCAGGACAAGTCACTCCAAAAAGTCACTCACAATGGTATTTTTAACATTCCCATTTAGGATCAAGTGATATCTGATGTTCTGGCTCCTCTCTGGCTTCACAGCAGGTCGAAAATGTTTCTCACTAATTATGTCTCAGTCCCATGACTTAGAGCTCATGGTTTGGCCACGTACAGCCTTCTTATACAATGTCTGACATGTCCTGTCTTCCACACAAGGCCTGATAGTATCCAGGAATTGTGTGCGTATCTGTCGTATTTCACAGTTCAAGAAAGGACCGGTGTCTGGCACACAAGTAGACCCCCAACAGTGCTGGATAGTATGAAGGAGGAGTGCATGAATGGACACAATTCCTGCTCCATTCCCTGTCACCACCTGTTTCTTTACTCTTCAGGCCACAGGATCCTCTCCTGCAGAAGGAGGGGTGAGCTTCATGATCTTGGGCCCCATGTCCTGCTTCTACACACAGTCTGACAGAAAATGTTCTGGGTCTGGGAGACGGGAGACCTGGCCATGCATAGCACATAGTAGGCATGCACATGAAAATGGATTCACTGAATGGAGCCTGCATTCTAGTCTTGGATTTGTAACTAACTAGATCTTATGTGATTTGGGGTGTAAGGTTCTAAATCTAAGTTTTCCCACATGTCAAATAGAGGAGTTAGACAAGGTCACCTTGACTACATTTTTTGGCTCTAAGATTCTATCATTTTATGATTTTATATCCTATCTACCCACAGCTTGGATTCATGGCCTGATCTTCCTGTACGGAGCCTGATAGCCAGTGAACTGCTGCATGAGAGAGTACTAGGGAACATCTCTGAGTCTCATTATTGTCGCGTACGAAGGTGGACAGCAATCCTTCGGCTGTTTTGTGGCTTGAATGAAATAAGGGACATGAGGTTCCTAGAAACATTTGTGACACATAGAAGGTGCCCAACAAAGGAGCGTTGTTGCTGTTTTCATTATTTTTTTATTTTATTTTATTTTTTTTTGCAGTCCGCGGGCCTCTCACTGTTGTGGCCTCTCCCGTTGCGGAGCACAGGCTCCAGATGCACAGGCTTAGCGGCCATGGCTCACGGGCCCAGCCACTCCGCGGCATGTGGGATCTTCCCGGACCGGGACACGAACCCGTGTCCCCTGCATCGGCAGGCGGACTCTCAACCACTGAGCCACCAGGGAAGCCCAATTATTAAATAACCGTCTTTCCTCCGCTCTTTTAGCTAATAGAACTTTGCTAAATCAACTGGCCTTAAATTAACTAGAGTATATAGCTCCAGTCTCTACCCTAAAAATATTCAGTCATGGACTCCAATGTTGGGCAAATCCAGATTCTAATAATAGCTCAGCCACTTACTAGCTGTGTAACCTTAGACAGCTCAGTTAACCACTCAGAACCTCAGTCTCTTCATCTGTAAATGATGTATTATTATGCTTCTTCTGCTGGTTTTCTGTGAGGATTAATGGTATGTAAAGAATCTGGCATAGGAGTGGCTCAAAAATACCAGCTATAATTGCAAGTCCATGGTGTTAGGCAAGGCTGGGCTCAGGTGTTTTAATAACTTCACCACGCATGGGAGAAAACAAGTGTAGTCTATTAAATTCCATTCGTCTTACTGCAGCCTGCCTGCAATGATTTCTAGCAGCATTCCACATGATGGTTTTATTCCTCTCACACCACCTTATCTGGGAACTTCCAGATTATTGTCAAGGATCTGACAATAAGTAGGTGAGAAAATTTAACCAGTTCCAACAATAAGGATAGTTAGTGCAACCTACTCCCCGTTACAACGCCTAAGTAATCCAAACCAGTTAGTAATACAAAAAATCATTTTGATTTGACTTTGACACGAAGCTTGGATGTTATGGCGACAAACTTCCTCTCTCATCAAGTTCTGCTGGGTATAAAATCAACTGTCATTTCCTGAGTTCACAGCAACTGAAACAAGGAAGCAGCAGTTCAAAACCCTACTTGGTTTCAGAGAAGCCCAGCTTGCTCCGTGTTAAATATTTGCTACAGAAATCCTCCAGCAATCCACGAAATGCACAGAACCAAAACTGTTTACTCATCAAGTGGGAAATGCGTGGAGAATTGACTCTATGAATTCAACCAGCGCTGGCCAGTCCCACTCACATGCATGTGATCTTCCTGGCCATCTAGAGCCCTGGGGGCAGCCATCAGGGACGGCTGTGAGCGGCTTTGCCCAGGGGACCTAAGGCTCTCTGCTGAGAAAGGCCAGGTTTACTGGGACTCTCTTTACCTGAGAGGCGGGTGCGGGGATACCTCTGCAGGGCGGGTAACCCAAAGGCAAGCAGCACTCTGTTTAGCCCGCAGCTAATAAAAGATCAACCAGGCTGCCCTTTTTTAGAATCATAAATGAGAAGAATCAAGTACATCTCTCTTCGTTCTTATGACAGCCTCAAAACCCACATCAAAACCCAGCTGTTCGAATAAAGATGCAGACATAGAGAATGGACTTGAGGACAGGGGGAGGGAGAAGGGTAAACTGGGACAAAGTGAGAGAGTAGCATTGACATATATACACTACCAAATGTAAAACAGACAGCTAGTGGGAAGCAGCTGCATAGCACAGGGAGATCAGGTGTTTTGTGACCACCTAGAGCGGTGGGATAGGGAGGGTGGGATATGGGGATATAAGTATAAGTATAGCTGATTCACTTTGTTATACAGCAGAAACTAACACACCATTGTAAAGCAATTAATCTCCGATAAAGATGTTAAAAAAAAAAAACCCAGCTGTTCAAGTGCTGGGAGAAAGCCTTTGGTCCTGAAAGTGCCTGAAATAGTTAAGCAAGGACCTAGAGAAGGAAAGAGCCACATTCCCTTAAGTGAGTGAGACTGACTCTTTTAAAAAACATTATGTTTTAGTTTATAGTATATTAAATTATAATCCATAATTTCTGAGAATATTTGGGGGCAATAATGTACAGAAAGAGTCATACTCTTTTTAAGCACCTGACAGTATTTGTACTTTTTTTTTTTTATTTTTTTTTATTTTGGGCTGCATTGGGTCTTCGTTGCTGCACACGGGCTTTCTCTAGTTGTGGCGAGCGGGGGCTACTCTTCCTTGCGGTGCGTGGCTTCTCCTGCTGCAGAGCACGGGGTGTAGGCGCACAGGCTTCAGTAGTTGTGGTGCACATGCTCAGCAGTTGTGGCTCGTGGGCTCTAGAGCGCAGGCTCAGTAGTTGTGGCGCACGGGCTTAGCTGCTCCTCGGCACGTGGGATCTTCCTGGACCAGGGATCGAACCCATGTTCCCAACACTGGCAGGCAGATTCTTTACCACTGCACCACCAGGGAAGTCCAGTATTTGTACTCTAGAGATAAAGCTTTTGTGTAATCTTTAGGAACAATGTTTGCATGAACTTTGGAACCCACACCTGTCAGATCATTCTACCTCAGTTACTCGTGGAAAACAAATTATTTTGACTTGATTCTCTTCATGACATTATTGTGCTTTCGCTCAGGAAGATGGGTTTGGAGCATTAGGTGATGTGAGACAGGGCAGCTGGAACCTGGGTGTCTGGCCCCAGTCCCAAGCCAGGGGACAGTGAGAGGGGAGAGGCCACATCTGCCACCTCAGTTTCCAGGGGACACTCTGTGCACGTAGACTGTGGTGGTTGACAGTCTGAGTTGTTCAGTTATGTTTTTTCTCCATAGACATTCTCTGTTCTCTCCCCCTGCCCACTTCTCCCCAACACAGGGTGAGATGGGAAGCAGAAGGGTCTGCAGGCCCTGCTGGCTTTTGCTTTCCAAAAGCCAAACCCATGGAAGAGGACAGGGTTTGAGGCAGAGGCCGACCCCTGGAGGACCTTGGAAGGAGGTAATTAGGCTTAAATTAGGCATGAGATGGGACTCTCATGATGGGACTAATGCCCTTTTAAGACGAGGAAGAGAGGCCAGTGTGATCTCTCCTTCCAGCGCACGCAGCGAGGACAGGCCACGTGAGTAAGAAGGCGGCTGTCTGTGGCTGCAGAAGCGAGGCCTCACCAAGCACTTTGATCTTGGACTTCCCAGCCTGTAGAACTTTGAGAAATAAACATCCGGTGTTTAAGCCACCTAGTCTATGGTATTTTGTTATAGCAGCCCAAGTCGCCTAAGACAGACAGAGAGGTCTTCAAAGACCATTATCCGGAGAACTTTTCATCATTTTTAGCACTCTGTGAGCCTCCCTCCCAGACTCGAAGGCAATGGTGGGAGAGGAAGGGCCCCAATACTGACTAAATGAAGCCCAGGTCTGTTTGGGTAGAGGCCTGAAGTAGAGATTAAGTTGATGAACAGATTATAGAAAAAGAGGGACCTCCCTGGTGGTCCAATGGCTAAGACTCAGTGTTCCCAACGCAGAGGGCCTGGGTTCAATCCCTGGTCAGGGAACTAGATCCCACATGCCGCAACTAAGAGTTCGCATGCTGCAACTAAAGATCCTGCAGGGTGCAACGAAGATCCCGCGTACCACAACGAAGACCCGGTGCAGGCAAATAAGTAAATAAATAAATATTTTTTAAAAGGTTATAGAAAAAAACCCAATATTTCTTATATAAATGCATTTGTGGACAGAATCGTTTCAGCAAGCATAGATAGTGCTATGGTCTGAATGTTTGTTTCCCCCCTGCCCCAAATCCACATGTTGAAACCCTAATCCCCACTGATGATGGTATTAGAAGGTGGGGCCTTGGGGAGGTAATTAGGTCATGAGGATAAAACTCTCATACACAGGATTAATTCTTCTATAAAAGAGACGCCACAGAACTCCCTAGCCCCTTCCACCATGTGAGGACACAGTGAGAAGTCTGTGACCCAGAAGTGGGTCCTCACCTGACCCTGCTGGCACCTGATCTCAGACTCCCAGCCTCCAGAACTGTGAGAAATAAATTTCTGTTGTTTATAAGGTACCCAGTCTATGGTATTTTGTTATAGCAGTCCAAACAAACTAAGACAAGTGGCTTTCTATTCTCACACCATCCTGAATTTTAATTTTGATTTACACTGATCAGAAGTAATAACAAATGGGATTCTACTCTATCCTTTGTATTTTACCAAAAAAATATCACATTCATCTGGAGCCAGTGCTCTCGGCACCAGAATAAGTGCTTTCCTGCTTTTTGTTCTGCCTTTTAAAAGACATACAAGGGGCTTCCCTGGTGGTCCAGTAGGTAAGACTCCGTGCCCCCAATGCAGGGGGCCCAGGTTCAATCCCTGGTCAGGGCACTAGATCCCACATGCATGCCACAAGTAAGAGTCTGCACACTGCAACTAAAAGATCTGCATGCTGGAATGAAGATCCTGTGTTCTGCAACTAAGACCTGGCGCAGCCAGAATAATTAAATAAATATTTTTTAAAATAAATTAAAAAAATAAAAAAATATATAAGGTCGGGCAGTTTATTTAACCTCCCTAACCCTGTAGTTTTTCATCTGCAGTATTAAGAAGGCACTTATTGAACTGACAAGAACCATGCACAAATGGGGTACTGATAGTCAGTCTCTGGCTGTGTCACTCCTGGTCTCTATGGCTGTGTCACCATGAATGAGTTTCTTTACCCATGTTTCGTCAATGCTGAGTGAACAGTGGTGTGGGACTCGAGGGACATTGTTCCAGCTAATGATTAAGAACTCTCCAGACAATAGGGGCTTCTTAGATAATGGGTGAATTTCCAGGATGTCCGGCCCCCTTCCAAGAAGGAGGGAGATAACAAAATGTAAAAAAGGTGTCTGTCAAAGACCAATCAGGCAGCTAGGGACAAGTTCCCTCTCTGGTCCGAGCCTAAGCCGGGACCAATCAGCAGGAGAACACAACCAAATCTATAATTTACATACGGGGCAGTGGGAACCTATAAAACTGACATATTCGCGCCCAAAAGGGTTCCTTCTTCGACCTCCTGCGTGAGGACCAAGGAACCCCGGTGCACCGGCCTTCAATAAACCTCTTGCGTTTTGCATCGGCTTCTGACTCTTGTTGTTTCCTGGGCGAGTCGAAACTCCTAGGAGACCGCGAAGGTCTAACAGTGGGTACTTGACAGACAAATGATGATGAAGAAACTTCTTACTGATAATAATGTCCTTGAACATTTGTCAAGTGTTCTGTTGTTCCCAAGGCAGGTCCAAATATTTAATGTGGTTTGATCCTTTTAGCAGCGCTATGAAGTAGGTATTGCTATGCACTCCTGTAACAGGGAAGAACAAATCTGACTCCTTATTAGATCTGTTTCTTTTTCTTTAAGCTTTGTGCTTTGCAGCCTGTGCTTAGTCATGCTGGCTCTGCACCTTTTGTAAAAAAATGTTGCCCATAGCCTGGTATGTACAGAAGAGCCTATTCTCAAGTCTCTGACCTTTAAGAGTATAACATTTTTCCATTCCTATAAAGATAAAAAGTTGCAGAATGGAGAAAAACATTTCTTTTGTTGGAGGTTTATAGGAACATGGTGACCTGACGCAGTGGACAGCTGCAACAACAAAGGATTCTGGCACCAAGAAGTCTGCAACAAGTAACCCTGCCCCCCCTTACCTTGCGTTTAAAAGTGCTTCGCTGAAACCCTTTGGGAAGTTTGGGGGGTGATGCAGAGTTTGTTTTGGGTCCCATATTCATACTGTGAGTTCTGATTTCTTCCTTGATGATAAAGCCACCTCTTTTAACCAGAAATTGGAAATGGAAATGTTGCAAATGTTGCTTTCCTCATTTTGCTTCGTAATAAACACTACATAACGTATCTGGTTCTTCTAACTCTCTCATGAAGGCTCTTATAGAAAACACTAAAATAAAGAGTATTCATCGCCCGGGGCTTCCTTCTCAGACCCATTTCTTACTCTGCCCTGTCTTCTTACTTCCCTGTTCCCTTGTGCTGCCTGGCCTCTTTTCTTGCCTGAGGAACAGGTCGTTGCCTTGTTGCCGGCGGGGACAGTGGAGTCACATTGCCTGGTTCGTGGCTCTGCCACTTACTGGCTCCATGACCTCAGCAAATTCCTCAACCTCAGAGTTCTCGCCTTTAGAACATGGAAATGTGGAGTCACTCACTTCCTAACGTGACTGCAGTGAAATGGGCTCACATAAAGAACCCGGCATAGCGCCTGTCCATTAGAAACTGTGCTGTACATGTCAGGTGCCGCGGTCTCTCAGGAAAGGTCCCTGATCAGCTCATCTGGACTAAAGTGTGTCAGACTATTTTTGTTACAGGCTTTTTTACATTTTGTTTAATGCTATGGTCCTCAAACTCTGAGACTCACCGAAACTGCCTGGGAAGCTGTCCACCGGGCTGGGTTCTGAGTCAGTAAGCTTGGGTAGGGCCAGGGCTGCCGCCCTCCAAGCAAGCCTGAGGGGACCAGTGTTCAAAAACCACAAGTATAACAGGAAGAGCAAAGGCTTTGGAGGCAGAGACCAGAGTCGGTTTCAAGTCATGTGACCTGGGACCTGACACTTAACTCTCCATACTACATCCAAACACTAGGCATAAAAATGCCTCTGTCATGGGGTTAGTATTCGAAAAAAGCAGAGAGTGTATAAAGGCCCTAGCACCATGGGATCTCAGTGCGTGAGGGTGGTGTATACAGAAGGAACCTCAGAGAAGTTCTAATTAAGTCTCTTTGCATTACAGAAGGAAAAGCAGACTTACATGGTTAAATTAATAGATGCTCAAAAGACACTCACTGAAAGGGGACCAGATCTTGCACATCAGAGCTGGGACTTGAGTTTGCCTTTCCTGTGAGAGTCAAACTCAGAACCTTAACGAAACGCCAGGCTCTAGCACGTCACGATAAAGCTCACTCTCATATGTTATGTTATTAGCGTGTAACCCTCTCAGGATCTTTAGAAGGAGTGATCACCACACAGCACTAGATTGGTAATGGTGGAATTTTACGCAGTCAAGGAGGGAAGTATTACCTACTGTACGATGCTCTGTGTTCAGTATGGAACTGCAGGCAGAGGGCAGCCAGAGGGCTTCCTCCAAATCCCTCAGCATGACGTTCTGAGCTAAATCCTATGCTACCCTAGAAATCTGGTACCGTACCTGCCATCACACTATTGTGAACAATTTCTTGAATTGAAGAAGCGGAGGCTAACTGTCTTGTCAGCACAACCCGAAGTGGCTGGCTATTGTCATGAGTATCTCTTCCTTAAAAATGAAATGTTTCTGTTCATTTCCATCCTCAGAGTTGCAAAGAAAATTTGGAAATACTCTACACATTTTGAATTTTAAAGCTGAGAGGATCAAATGAATTGTGCTTTCAATCTTTTTGGACCACAGTGCATAGCAAGAAATACATTTACATATGACCCGGGTCTCTCTCTCTCTCACACACACACACACAAATACATATTCTATTCTATTTCACATTATTATTTGTATTTATTCTATTTCACATTTTAATATCTGTTAGACCTATTAAGTTGGTTTCTTGATCCATTAATGGGTCATGACCTGAAGTTTTAAAAATACTGCTATAGAGATGACAGTTCGACCTCTCCATGTTATACGGAGGAAAAAAAAGAAAGCCCAGAAAAATGAAGTAACTTATCCAAGGTCGCATAGCAAATAGATTGAGAGAACAGCAAATTCAAAGGCAAAGAGGGCTGAAAGAGGATGTAGGGGAGGTCAGTAAGGATAAGGGAGTGGGGGGGGTAGAGGTGAGTGAGCCAGTGCGCCAACATGAAGCTCTGTGTGTGCTCACACACACGTGTGCTCACACAAACTCCACAAGCTGTGGGAGCCCAAGAAGCATTTCAAATAGGCAGCTAACAAACAAAGTCTATGTTTTCAACTACTGGTGGCCAGGGCACTGAGGATGTAGTGGGGCTGGAGAGCAGGGGAGAGGCAATCTCTCCCCTTAATGCCATACCTTCTCTCCTCCCTTGTACCAGCATCTTTCCAACACTTGCCACATTCCCATCTGAAGCAAGCATCCCATCCCTGGACTTCCTGTCTTCCTAGGACATCCTTGCACTTCCTGATAGCAGCCCTGGTGATGAGAAAACCCATCTGGACGATCCAACATCAGGATTCACAGTTCTATGCTCCCTTGATTCTGATGACCCCCATTGTAACTGCATCACCTGAAACAAGGTCATGCCTTAGACCGTACCGGCACTAGACACTGTTCCCAGGTCTTATCCTATGGAATTGCCCAGATTCATCTCATTTCTCCAGTCACCCATCTCCAATCCCAGCAAGAATTAATTAAATGCTACTAATGTGCAAGGGAATCCATGAGGAGTGGAAGATACCAAGGTATATAATACACAATCCTGTACTCAAGAAGATCCTCATCTTGGGACAGACCGACAAATAAAGAATTAAAATCCAGGGTGATATACGCCATGCTGCTGGTGGTGGCAGAATCATAGTCGTTAATAATAGTTAACATCTGTTTGGTGCTTCTTATGACCAGGCACTATTCTACGTGCTATGTGGGTACGAGCTCAGCCCTCTTAAACAGGTAAAGGCAATTTAGCTGGTAAGTGTCAGAGCCAGGAATCACAGCCAGACACCCTGGCTCCAGAAGCCATGCTAATAACCATCAGTGATAAAGAGAGACACATGCTGCTGTGGGAGTCTCTTAGGGGGGACCTCATGGAGAACATTCTGGAAATGATGACCCCTGACATGAGTCTTGAAACGTGATTAGAGTTAGCCAGTTGGAGACTGTGGATGGGAAGGAGGTGATCCAGGTAGAAAGAGCAAAGAGTTGGAGGTGAAAATTGATAGACAACATTATGGGTCAAGCAAACAGTTCAGCCTGGCTGGAATGCAGGATGCATGCATGGGTAAGGCAAGAGATAAGGTGGGCGAGATACAAATTTTGTTTTTGTTCCCCAGCACACAGTGTTTGGGGCTCCAAAATGCTATAAAATGCTATGGCCTCCTTGAAATCTTTCTTCATCCCTGACAGCCAGAGGTTTTTCATCTTCTATTGTTTTCCAACTCTTGTTCCTACAGCATTTGCACTGGGCCTCACCCTGTCATGTTCTCTGCCTTGTCTCACCCTCTGCTGGGTGGTAAGCGTCCCCCTCTCTGACCTGAACCTACCGCAGAGCTTTGCACATAGTAGATACTTACTTCCTCACCCAACTAGTTCCAGGAAGGATTCAGGAGAGCTTCTGAGTACCTAACTGGCACACTGTATAGAAAAAGCTCTGATTGAAACTGAGATAAGCCCTGAGTCAGGTCTGTTGATGGAAATGAAGTATGCGTTTCCTGGGTCATGGAGGTCAGCGGCCACAGGAGAGGGAAAGGGCAGTTTTTAGGAAGGGCTGGGATTGTAACCCAGGAAAGATAGCAGGCAGGTCCTCCTTTTAGCAGAGGAGGGCTAAAACCACTTTCTGATTTGGTGGGAGTCCGGCAGCAGAAACACAAAGAGCCCTAGAAGTGACCCAAGGTGGCCTGGAAGTTCATTCCCTGGGAGGGTGTTCCAGTCCTGGTCCCCTCTCAGGGCTCAGCCTAAAGATTGCTTGTACAAGGACTGACTCAGGCTCTGGCCGAGGCAGC
Organism: Aethalodelphis obliquidens; assembly: GCF_003676395.1. Taxonomy (NCBI): domain Eukaryota; kingdom Metazoa; phylum Chordata; class Mammalia; order Artiodactyla; family Delphinidae; genus Aethalodelphis; species Aethalodelphis obliquidens. The sequence continues at coordinate 74,262,866 of NW_020837947.1, read as the reverse complement.
CCGGAGGACTCGTTATTAATGTCCACAGGGGATGGTGGCCTCGGTACCAGCACTCAGACATTCTTGGGTTGCTTGGGTGCTGCCCCACTGCTCGGGAGGCCATGAGGCCCATGGTTGCTTTAACTTCGGGACCTCCACAGAGGGGATCACGTCTTCCTGGGGTGAGGGCAAGGGGCTCAAATGAGGCTTGGGTTTCAGACAATTCGCAAGAAGGCCTAGACTAACTAGGTCATGAGTTTACACCTGGACTGTCCTCCCTGGCTGATGTGCTTAGAAAAAATAAAGGTTAGAGTCCAGCTGAGTGGACCTTATCGCTACGGTGACCTCCGTGAGGCCACTTCTGGGCAGGATGACTCTGCAGCTGGTGGAGTTTATTGGTTAATAAAAGTGCAGGCTTTGGCATGGGGCCCAGATGCAAATGAGGCTCTTCAGCTTACTGGACAAATCACTTCATCTCTCTGAGCTTGCATGTCCACGTCTGTAAAAGGGGAATAATATCTCTCTTAAAAGAGCTGCCATGAGGATTAAGCGTGATCACACCTGCAAAATGCCCAGTGCAGTAACTGATACCTATTAAACACTCCACAAGTTGTGGTTATTTATTTTGACTTCAAGAACCATTGTCTCAATTTAAAAAAAACAACAAACTTAGGGGTTGGGTGATTGTATCATGTGGCAGGTAACTTTACTTTGTCTGCAAAGTAAAGTCTGTTGTTTTCTTTTTGTCTTGAGGGGAAGAATTAAGACCTCGGTGGTAGCACAGTTTAGCTTCAATGACAATAGCCTTCCTCTTGCGTGGATTCAATTGCTGATACTTCCAAGTATGGTACTTATCTTGCTAAATAAGAAACAGGAGTGTTACACCCATGTTTCTTCCAAGTGCGTACTTACAGGGATGTGCACATGCAAAACATTTCTTAGGACTGATATGGATGTAAATATCATAAGATATCGTTAAGTCAGTGCCATAATCATTTCAAAAAGTTTGGCAAGCTCTAGCATTATATTTTTAAATTTATTAAGAGAGATTTTAATTTTGACTGTACATATATGTATGTTCTCTTACATAGAGAACTGGATGCTCTATGCTCTGTGTTCTGCTCTTTGGGAGAATTATGAATGATATAGGAAAAATAGTATCTTTGTTAAAACATATCTGAAAATAAATTAATGAGGATCAAGATATTAAAAAAAAAAAAAGAGCCACTGTCTCCCCGTTTGTGAGCTACAGCACACAACAAACTGTACCCATCAAAGGATTTCTGGATTTTTCTTCACATCTTATATTTCTTTTTACAAAATCTGTTTTAAGCCACCCATGATTTCTTCACGGTTTTATTTTATAAGCATGTGGGCTGAAGCCACCTTCTTTGGCCGTGCTGGTAAGCAGGAGGCCCAAAGAGCTGTTAAGGACGTTTCCTTGGCACAATGTCACCGTGCAGCTCAGGACAGATGGCAGGGCACATACAGCCACGGAGAGACGCAGGAGCCCACCGGAACTGTGATGCTGCACCCGGCCTTGCCCTTGAAAGCCCAGGTGAGACGTATGCTGAAGGGCGACTGTAGCAAAAGGCAGGGAAAGGAGAGACACGGAGGGTGCTGAGGAGTGAGAGGCAAGAATAATAAGAACCAGCGTTTGCTGGGATTCTCAGCTCTGTGACAGTTCTACCCAAGGTTCTTCGTACACATTTTTCTCACTCCATCCTCGTGATGACTATGTGAGACTAGACTATTATCCTGTTAGGAGGATGTGAGCAGAAGATACACCTCAGGGATGTCAAGTGACTTGCCTGAGATCACACGGGGTCTTGGCATCCACGACTTCCTGATTCCAGAGCTCATTCTTTTTTTTTTTTTTGCGGTACGCGGGCCTCTCCCTGCTGTGGCCTCTCCCGTTGCGGAGCACAGGCTCCGGACGCGCAGGCTCAGCGGCCATGGCTCACGGGCCCAGCCGCTCCGCGGCATGTGGGATCTTCCTGGACCGGGGCACAAACCCGTGTCCCCTGCATCGGCAGGCGGACTCTCAACCACTGCGCCACCAGGGAAGCCCCAGAGCTCATTCTTTTACTGGGAAGAACGACAAAGCTTCAAGGAGGTGGTCCTAAATCTTCACCAGCCACTGGCACTCAGGGACCAGACCTCGTCTTCCTGATGGTCACATTAGGGGGTTGGACAGATGATCTCCACGATCCCTTCCACCTCTCACATGCTGCCTTTGTCACTTTGGGAAGCTCTGTTCAGTGACCCAGGGAAGCAAAAAGAAAATGCATGGAGTATCTATTTTCTAAGGGTCAGACATCGTCTCTTACTCTATTCAATTCAAATATGAATTTTCACCCAACTTTTGATTATGAGAAATATCAAAACCTTGATTCAACAAGTATTAAAATTTTGACATATTTGGTTCTTCCATACCTATCTATCTCTCTTCCAAGCTATCTATCTATCATCTATATGAAGTTTTGAAATGAAGTAATGGACATCTCAAGATTTCACCCCTAAATATTTCATCCTGCATCTCCTTAAGAATAACAATATTTTCTTACATAAGCATAAACCATTATCACACCTAAGAAAATTAACAATAGTTCCATATTTATATCCAAGTTTAATAGCCAGTCCAGATTAAAATTTCCTTGTCCCCAATTGCGTTTGTAGCTTTTGCCTGTGTTTTTGAACCCAGATCCAATCAAGTTTCACTCATTGTATTTGGGTAAGCAAGTTAAACAAGAACAGCCCCTCAAACTTTGCTATGTTTGTTTTGTTTTATGACATTGACTTTTCTTAGAAGAGTCCAGGCCAAAGTCTGGTAGAATAACCCATATTCCGGATTTCTCTGTTTCCTTGTGGTGTTACATAACTCTCTCCCCTGATTTTTCCTGTAAACTGGAAGCTGGGTCTAAAGACTGGATTGGAATTCTGTTAAACACCTTTGGCAGGGATACTTCATAGGTGATTTGTACTTCATATCATTTCAGTCAGGAGACTCAATGCTAGGTTGAATATGACGCTAAATATGATCTCTTGGCTAAAGTGATAGCCCACAGGTTCTCCCATTGTAAGGATGGGATTCTCTTGAAAATCTGCTTGGCAGGGTGTGGATCATCTGTTCCGTACTTGATAATATACACATCCATTGATATTTAATTGTATATATTGTTCAATTGATAGTTGCAAATTGGTGATTTTCTAAGTTTTCTTTTCTTCTTCGTTTCTTTGCAGGCATACCTCTATAAACAAGACCTTTTCCTTACCTATTGGGGATGAATTACATTTCCTTTTAAAAAGGAAAGGTAAATGCCTCCTTCTCTTTGCTAACTTTCAGAATAAGGAGTTGCTACGGTCACTTTTGATGGTGGCAAATCGGTTTTTTTCTGTCTTTCTTTGAACAGTGCTACAGACTTGTGGCTTTTTTATTAATTCTACTTTTATGATCGATTGCACTCATTTTTGGTGCTCAAATTGCCCCAAATCTGGCCAGAGGAAGCTCCTTCAAGCTGGCTGGCTCCTGCATCCTTTGAGATGTCCCCATCATTCTTTGAGCACTTCCCTGCTTTTTGGCACAAGAAAAGGTCCTGGGCTCACCTTGTACTTTCCCGCCCCAGATCCAGAATTAGCCATTTCTCCAAGGAACGCTGGGATCTTTTATTGAAAAACAGTATTTGAAATCCAAGATCTCTGTACTCAGGGAGCTATTGTACTCATTGCCATTGTACTATCATTGCTTGTAAGCTCTTTCAGTGGCTAAAGCTAAGAAATGTATTTAAATCATGAGTTCATACTGATACTCTCAATTCAAATTTAATATTACATGGCTTTTCTTAACTTTTAAAACTTTACATTGTACCTCTTTTCTCTTACATAGAAACATATCTGTTTCTAATAACATTTACATATTTACTAATTTGCTATAGTTTACAATAGACATAAAGTAGATTTAAAATGCAAATAGCAGAAAATTACTTGGTGAATTTTAGATTTTCTTTTGAAGAGGTATTTCTTTTTGTCCTTCGAATATATTCAACTAAAGATGGGCAATAAGAATATTGTGTTCCAATGTCACTCCAAAGAACTATTTTTCTGTATATATTATGTCATCCATATGATCTATAGTTAGAGTAACTTGTTTTGGTTTGATTTCAAATTTGGTTTGCTTTTATTTTCTTTGTGAGTAAATTTTAGTTTTGAACAGGTAAAACATGTTTGAGCATTTATGTAGCTCAAATTCAAAATTACATAAAAATAGAGTTAAAGAATTCAACTATACTTATCCATATCCCCTTCCACCTACCCCTCGTCTTCTCTATCTCTAGGTAACCAACGATTTTATCAATCTGTTGGTTTGATTTTTGTTTTGTTTTGTTTTTGCGGTACACGGGGCCTCTCACTGTTGTGACCTCTCCCGGTGCGGAGCACAGGCTCTGGACGCGCAAGCTCAGCGGCCATGGCTCCCGGGCCCAGCTGCTCCGCGGCACGTGGGATCTTCCCAGACCGGGGCACGAACCCGCGTCCCCTGCATTGGCAGGCGGACTCTCAACCACTGCGCCACCAGGGAAGCCCGGTTTTAACTGTACATGTGATTTCCTCTCCCTTTTTACACTAAAGAAAGCACTCTGTATTTACTGCTCTGTGCCTTGTTTTCTTCCTCCCTAATGATATTAACAACATATCCTGAGAATCCATTTGGTTCTTAAGTACCTTCCCCATTCTTTTTTGTTACTGCATCCTTGATTCAGCAGTCCTACACTTTTGTTGCTATTTAGTCTCAAAACAAGCGGTTTTGCTGGTATTATCTTATTGGTGGCTCTTTTTGCCTTTGTTCATGCCCTTCTGGTCCTCGTAGGCACTTGAGGTCCTGACGTCTGCTAAGGTTTTCCAATGGGGCGGAGGCTGGGAACCCAGGTGCGGTTGATTCCCAACAGAGTCATTACATCAACCCACTTCCCTTTGGTGGAGATGAGGATAACGAGGAGCCGAGCTCAGCCGTTTTCCCTCAGATCCAGCCCCAGGCACCCTGGGCTTCTTCCTGTTTAGATGGAGAGCTGACGTGTGATGAACAAGGGGAGGGTGCAGCTTTAACGCAGCTTGGTTTTAACGTCTGGTTTATTCCCTTCCCTTCTCTGGTAGGTACAAATGGGAATCGTTTCCCTCTTGTGCTAACTTAAAGGCAATTAAAAAAAGAAAGAAAAACCAAACACAAGATTTTACTACTATTCCAAAGACATACCATTTGGTTGAAGAAAGATTTTACTGCACACTGAAGCTGGAACTTCCATTTTCAAATTTAATGTTTCAGATTTCTCAGAAGAGCTTTAACTATTAGTACGTGAGTTTTCTTTAGGCTGACTTTTTTCCGTGCTCATCTCCAAAACTCTTTTTTTTTTTTTTTTTCGGTACGCGGGCCTCTCACTGTTGTGGCCTCCCCCGTTGCGGAGCACAGGCTCCGGACGCGCAGGCTCAGCGGCCATGGCTCACGGGCCCAGCCGCTCCGTGGCATGTGGGATTTTCCCGGACCGGGGCACGAACCCGCGTCCCCTGCATCAGCAGGCGGACTCTCAACCACTGCGCCACCAGGGAAGCCCTCCAAGACTCTTAACACACACATTCTCTCCTTTTCTTTTTCTGCTGTGTTCCATTCATCAGTCTCACAGGAGCCAGGTTCTGCCTTTTTTTTTTTGAGATAAACAAACGTTCTTTCTTTCTTGCTGGGTAATTCTTTTGAAAATATATTCTTTCAAAGTTCATTTCTTAAGTTATCTGTCCTACTTCTGCCCTATTCATTAAAAAAAAAAGGTGGATAAACCATTTTGGTTAAATTAAGAGTTTTTTGCCTTTCCCTACAACAATTTTATTGTGACCTTTGAGAGTAATATGGCAAAAAGAAACTAATGCAATGACGTGTGTTTATCATCTAATCCACGCATGCTAGGTGCATGCCTGTCGCCTGGCTTGTGAATTACTTAAGCTTCAGCACACGCAGAATAAATTAACCGAGCTCTGAATAGATCACTTATTAGTCTTTGGAGGATAACTGTCTCATAGGAATCTGGAGCCCTGTGTGACGGTCAACATCCTTTTCAGCCTTGGAGTCAGGAGCAGTGGCAAAGCAATGATGATTTCCTGGCCTGAAAGGAAGGGAAGGGGCTCATGAGAGAGAAAAGGAGCATGTGTGGGCAAAGAAGAGAGACGAGTAGACGTGAGAGCAAGTAAGGAAGAGAAGCAAGAAAGGAATGGGAAGAGAGGAGAGGAATGGAAGATACTGCAGGAAAAGAGCACAACGTGTCTAAACTATGTTACAGACGTACGTCTGGTGGAAAAAAGTCTCCTCTCAGGGTTGGAAACCATGTTTCCCACTTGTGTATCTTCTGCACATGGTGCTATCCAAAGAATCTGAGGTGGGTTGGAAATCAGGAACTTGGGGAAATACAGTGGCTCTTTTTATTAGTAGCTATTATTTACACATGCTTACCATGTACCAGGCCCCTATTCAAGCACTTAGCACGGGCTATGCCGTTTAATTCTTACCCCAAGCCTAGGAATTGGATTTTATAATTATCTCAGTTTTCCTGCTGTGGAAACTGAGGCAAGGATGCTAATTAACTTACCCAAGGTCACACCGAGCAAATGACAGTTACTGTTTTTTGCCACTCACCCTGTCTTCCTTCCTGGCAGAACCCCAGTAGTTTGGGTTGGCTATATGCCCACCCTCCACCCCAAAATCCTTGGGGATAAAGACCTAAACCCATCTTGCCTCTGGCACTCTCCTTCCTGATATGTACTTTCCCAGCCTCCCTTGACCATGTGACCCAGTTCTGATCAAAGAGGTTTGGGGAGAAACCCACTGGGGGGCTTCTGGGAAAGCTTTTCCTCTGTGATAAGAGGAAAGCATATTTTCTGACTGCCCTCTTCTTTCTTCCTACTTGGGATGATAGTATGACAATGCCATCCTTGTGGCTGAGGCAGCCACTTTGCAACCATGAGGCAACGAGCCCAAGGAGGAACATCACTATGCTGAGGATGGCGCACTGGAAAGTGGAAAGCGTCCTGGGCTTTGAGGACGTTGCTGAATTGGGGTGATAAACCTGGATTCACCTCCCTATCCTCTTCTTGTTATGTAATATTTCACATCAAATGTCCCGATTGCTGCGACAAGTTTGTTAGATTTAGCCAAACCTACAGCTGCATGTATGTCAACTGTTATGGGAACAGAAGTGGATTTTGGACACAAGAAGCCTGTTTCTGTTTTGGGCTGATAGGCTGCTATTCAGTACCACTGAATTCTGTCTGCTTCAGCACCTCCCACCCTCAACCTTGACTCCACATACACAGTTGTTACGCTTGATTGAGGAACAAAGGCAAAATGTAGCAAACTGTAGGAAAATAGACACTGATGAGATTTTTAAGTACCAAAATATTACTTATTCTACTAAAACCGGAACAGACATGATACATATTGCAAGTAAACTTTAGATCATACTACAGACATTCCTTTCCAAGGACCCATACTCCATGTCTCTGCACTGTTCGCACATAACCACCCACTCACTGGCCTTTGTGCTTCTATCCAGGACTTCAGTTTGTGCTAAAACTGTTTTATTCCACCTCTAATGCACACACTCTTTTATGAATCTTCATATACCCAGCATCTAGTAGAGTGCCTGGTACCTAGTAGGAATTTGATATATATCAGCGGTATGGAATTAAAATCGTATAATATCCCCTCTACTGAACAGCTATCCAGTTTATGCATCTCAGGAACTACAAAGACATATTCATAATTTTATGGTCCTGAGAGATGATTTCTTAATAATTATTAAACATTTAAAGAAATGCACATTGCTTAAGAGAGGAAGTTTGATAAGTTGCTAATAGAGAGCAGGTGCTCAACAAATAAACCGAACTGAACAGATTGGCTTTTAAAAAGCTACACGTTCGGGGCTTTCCTGGTGGCACAGTGGTTAAGAATCTGCCTGCCAATGCAAGGGACACGGGTTCGAGCCCTGGCCTGGGAAGATCCCACATGCCGCGGAGCAACTAAGCCCGTGCGCCACAACTATGGAGCCTGAGCTCTAGAGCCCGCGAGCCACAACTACTGAGCCCACGTGCCACAACTACTGAAGCCCACACACCTAGAGCCTGTGCTCCTCAACAAGAGAAGCCACGACAATGAGAAGCCCACGCACCACAACAAAGAGTAGCCCCCGCTCACTGCAACTAGAGAAAGCCCGCGTGCAGCAACGAAGACCCAACTCAGCCAAAGATTAAAAATAAATAAATCAAATAAATAATTTAAAAAAAAGATTTTAAAAGCTACACGTTCACCATATGATCCAGCAATCCCACTCCTGGGCATATATCCAGAGAAAACCAAAATTAGAAAAGATACAGGCACCCCAATGTTCACTGCAGCACTATTTACAATAGCCAGGACATGGAAGCAACCTAAATGTCCATCGGCAGAAGAATGGATAAAGAAGATGAAGTACATATATACAATGGAATATTACTCAGCCATAAAAAAGAATGGAATAATGCCATTTGCAGCAACATGGATGGACCTAGAGATTATCATACTATGTGAAGTAAGTCAGACAAAGACAAATATCATATGATTCACTTATATGTGGAATCTAATTTTAAAAAATGATACAAATGAACTTATCTACAAAACAGGAACAGACTCACAGATACTGAAAACAAACTTATGGTCACCAAAGGGGAAATGTGGAAGGGGGATAAATCAGGAACTTGGGATGAACATACACATACCACAATATATAAAATAGATAACCAACAGGGCCTACTGTATAACACAGGGAACTGTACTCAATGTCTTGTAATAACCTATAATGGAAAAGAATCTGAAAAAGAACGAATATATGTATAACTGAATCACTCTGCTGTACATCTGAAACTAACACAACATTGTAAATCAACTATACTCCAATAAAATCTTTAAAAAAATAAAAAGCTACATGTTCTGGGAAATGTAAATTGTGGTTCAAGTAAAATAAGGCATTCCCACTACATTGTTTTCAGGGCAAGAAGAATTTAATGGGTTTTTCAGATATGTCTGGTTTATAACCAGAAAGCAATTAACACTAGAAGGACTAGAGCTTCATTATTAAGTCCTTCATTTTGTCATAAACTTAGTGATACCTGGGCCAGATCATAGCTTCCCAGTACAGTGAGTGCATTCACAGAGAAGTCTCATTCCCTGACCTTGGTGTTAAAAGGGATTCCACTTAATGCAAAAATGCCTTCCCTCTAAAAAGATGCTATTTAAACCCGACAGCTCTCATTGCAGTGGAGACCAACATAGAGTGATGGCTGCAATTTAAGTTGCTCTGAATAAACTGGCTAGAGATGGATGCAAAACTGAGGAAAAGAAGTGGTAACCTAATAAAGGGCTCTATATTTTTTGTCGCCCTTTGATTTTACTTTTTAGGAAAGAGTGGAGAAATTTAAAGGTGAAGAGCTCATTGTTTTTCTCAAAACCATTATAGCTCAAGGTATTTAGAAGTACTAAAAGCAAACGTTCATCATTTCCATTGAGTAGGCCCTTCAAAATCATAGGAAAAGCAATAATAAAAAGTAATAACTGCTACAACAACATCACTTTATATTTGCTTAACCTGACTTTTCCATCTACTCTAATTGAAGCTATATATAAACTTTTTCTTATACTTGCTCTGTTGCAATTATTCTAAATGGCTTTATGCCTAGCATAATGAGAAATTATAATGAACTGAAAACTCATTAGCAATGTATTCATGAGGAATCAAAATAATTTCAAAATTCAACAACCTAAATGTAAATTTTTGTTTATTATAATATGGCATTCATTTATAAAGTACTGAACTAATAATCAAAATATTGTAGAGTATTGGGAGTTCATCTAATTTGCCGAGAACTATTTAAACAATATCAACTTTTAACCTTTATCTTGTTATGGTGACGTCATCTCTTGATCTGGAATGTAATCTTGGAGGGGGCAGGGGGAGATGTGTACACACACACACACACACACACACACACACACACACACGTGTGTGTGTGTATATATATATATGTATCTGCAAAAAAATTGATTAGGAGAGTCCTACAAGATTAAAAAACAAAATAAAACAATAAAAATAGTCCTTTCCTTCAAGCACCTAGCATACTCTTGTTGAGTTTTCGTCTTCCTGAGAAGCCATAATCTCCATGAGGGAGAGGTAAGAGATAGATGGGCCCCTGGGCCAGACAGCTGGTGTTTGTCACGCAGAGTAAAATTGAAGCTTTGTTCTCACCCAGACACTCCAAGGACAAAGCTGGTGGCAGAAGCTGAGCTCTGCTGAAGTAAAGAGATAAGATGACCACTCCTGAGGCCAAGGAACACTTCCCTGTCTGCACATGCGCAGGAAGGTTCCTTGGGGGTTAAAAAGGGAGGGGGCACTGCCCCATAATAAGTGTGGGCATGCACCCACAGGCCTCTGCGGTGGGATCCATCTTGGCAAAAAGTTGCTCACCCATCTTAGGGAAGGAGGGTCCTAGGACTCCTCAGGTGTGAAAAAAGAAACAAGATAATTGGCCAAAGGTAAACAAAGACTCAGAAGGACTGTCCTATGTAAGTGATTCAAATCACCACTTTACTGGGCTCCTCCTTAGAGAGGATGCCTAGCTTCTGATTTAGATAAACTTAAATAAATAAACTGCTTTTCTGTATGCTCTCCCATACAATGTGCTGTGTCTCTAATAATAAACTTTGTACCTGTTTTTGCCTCCTTGAAACATTCTTGCTTTCAATGGGGGTAAGAGCTAGGGGAACCTTGCTTCTAGCCTCTAACCCCTGATGGTTTAGTGGCTAGGATTCCCGGTCTTCATCCAGGCTACCCAGGTTCAGCTCCTGGGCAAGGAACTAAGATCTCTCTTCAGGACCGCTGACGGCTGTCTCTCCGAGATCAACAGTAGGGACTATGTTTGATTCAGTGCTGAGTCCTCAGCATCTAGCATAGCACGTGACACACACTGAATGACTACAGCTGCAAGAAATTAACTGCATGCAAGGTTTTTAGCTCTTCCTGTGGTTACCAGCAGACCTCGAAGCTTCCTTGTTACAGTTCCAATATATATATATATAGTGCTCCAAGATGGCCTGTGCATTCACCTCTCTCCTCCTAACTTTTTTCAGATTCTAGTGGGAATAAGGTATTGGGGAAATGAAAGTGTTTTCTCCTGTCAGAGAGGATAGGGAACCCTACTGATTGGATTGAATGTGAACTGATTCAAGAATATGTCCTGGTGTGGAGAAAAAGGAACCTTCCTACACTGTTGGTGGGAATGTGAATTGGTACAGCCACTATGGAGAACAGTGTGGAGGTTCCTTAAAAGATTAAAAATAGAACTACCATATGACCCAGCAATCCCACTCCTGAGCATATATCTGGAGAAAACTATAATTCGAAAAGATATATGCACCCCAATGTTCACTGCAACACTATCTACAATAGCCAAGACATGGAAGCAACCCAAGTGCCCATCAACAGATAAATGGATAAAGAAGATGTGGTATATATACATACAATGGAATATTACTCAGCCATAAAAAAGAATGAAATAATGCCATTTGCAGCAACATGGATGGACGCAGAGATTATCATACTAAGTGAAGTAAGCCAGAAAGAGAAAGACAAATATCATATCATGATATCACTTATATGTGGAATCTAAAAAAAAAAAAAGATACAAATGAACTTATTTACAAAACAGAAAGAGACTCACAGGCATAGAAAACAAACTTATGGTTACCGAAGAGGAAAGGGGGTGGGGGATGGACAAATTAGGAGTTTGGGATTAACATATACACACTACTGTATGTAAAATAGATTACCTACTGTATAGCACAGGGAAATCTACTCAACATTTTGTAGTAACCTATAAGGGAAGAAAATCAGAAAAAGAATATACATATATATATATAATATATATATACACACACACACACACACATATATATATCTGAATCACTGTGCTGTAAACTGAAACTAATACAACACTGCAAATCAACTATACTTCAATTTAAAAAAAAAAAAAAAGAATATGTCCTGAATGTTGGTTTCAAGCCTAATTCCTTGCTTTACGATTTGCCTCCAGTTCTTAAACATGACGGCTGAAAGTTCCATCCGGTTCAGGGATTGCTTAGTATGGTTCTGTCAATTAAGATTTTATTTTATTAAGAATAGACAGAATGGCCTGATGAAGCCACATAAAAGCAGCGAATGAATTTTCTTACAAAATTCAAGCCGCCTTACTTGCCTTTATTGCTGCTTCATTTCACTAATACTCCTTTTCTCTTAAGTATGGTCTCTAAACTTCATTAACATCAAAAAGATTTTAAGTACTTTAACAGGACATGGCACTGGACAAGAGGCTCATACGAACCAGATCCCTGTTATTTAGCAAGTTCAAATCACAGACATGAGACAGAAATATTTACAGGATTTATATGCTTTATGCAAATGAAGGCCATTCCTTGATTTACTTTGCGTGATTCGTAACAGCTAATACTTTGTGAGTCCCAACTGTGTCCCAGGCACTGTGTGAATAGCACTTTACTTACATCTTCTCCACTAAGCCCCCAACAACAACTCGGAAGGGGAGGTATTGGAAAGTTACCTAAACTGCCTAAGGAAGCTCATAGAGCTGGGACATCAATCCAGGTCTGACTCAGAGGCCCCTTCCTTAACGACTCTGACCTATCCCTGCCCTACTCCTGCCCTTTGGCTTATAACCTCCACTCCCACAAATCTGTCGCCTACTAACAGCCAAATGTGCTCATTGAGCTTTCAGGGGAGCTACTGCCTGGAGTAGGGCAGGGATGTTACACGCATGGTGTGGTGACTGACATTCTTTAAAAAGTGAAATTCCTGGGACTTCCCTGGTGGTCCAGTGGGTAAGCTCCGCACTCCCAATGCAGGGGACGCAGGTTCAATCCCTGGTCAGGGAACTAGATCCCGCATGCATGCCGCAACTAAAGATCCGGCACAGCTAAAATAAATAAATACATGTGTGGGTTTTTTTTTAAGTGAAATCCTTGGGGAGCTAGACAGTCTTGTATTAAGTGCTGTTAAGGACAGGCACCCCTGACAAAACAGAATTATCAATCAGATTCAATGCCACTCTAAAAATAAAATCTGGACAGTTGGGGGACTCCAGACTGTTTCAAAGAGCTCTTCATTTAATCTGTAGATAAACCTGAAAGAAGAATGTTTCTGTTCCCTGACTCCCCTGCAAGCTTCTGTCCTTGTTCATTCTCTTATTACTCCTCAACTTCCAATTAGAAAAGACTAGATCGTTCCCTCTACTGCCTCATTAGCTATGGCTGCAATGTGGCTTCTGCCTCTGCCCTCCTGCTGGAAATGCTCTCATAAAGGTCAGCAATGATAACAAACCATTATTATAATAACACCCGGTGCTTCTTGTGGCTTTACTGGAGCCAAACACCAGGCTCAGAGCTTTATTTACGTTGGAGGGAGAAACCTGGAGAACCCTAGGGCTGTATGGGACTTGCGAGTCAATATTGAAAGATGAGAATATTTTAGACAAAAATCTGTATTTTTGAGCAGTGTTGTCCAGTTTGCTACAGTCCTCTTGGTGAAGACATGTGCACTTGGACCTACCCCACCTCTCTCATTTATGTCACCTGCCTGACCCCTATAGGGAGAGGATTTACTATCTGCGCTTTACATAGATATTCTGGGCGGGATTGTGTAGCTGCCAGGAAAAGAGACGTTATACACCTTAAATTTACACAATGTTATATATCAATTACATGTCAATAACACTAAGGAAAAAACCCACTCTCGCCAGATGTTCTATCACGACTTGTAAAAGGAATCGATTTCTAGGCAATGCAGGAGCAGCCTCCATGATGCCTAATGACCTACTCCATTTTCTGAGTTCTGTCTTAAGTTTCAGCCACCTGCTCTATCTGCAGACTTGACTTGTCAGATCAGCACGGAATCCTCTCCGTGCTATGATACCCTGGTGGTGATCTTGGACTCTTAGCTTATGTTCCAGATTGCTTTCTACTCTCTGTCACTCTCTGGGTCCCAACTCTATACTGGCTACTGTGGGTTCCTGCACTGCTAACACTTTGTCCTGAATACAAGCTTTAAGGATAAACCTCTTCACTGAGGGTCCAAAAAACAGAGCTAACTATGACCAGAGTAATCTTCTCAAAGTACAGTTCTTTTTTTTTTTTTAAAGACTTGCTTTTAACAAATTTGTTTAAAATAGTTTTTTTTTGTGGCTGTGTTGGGTCTTCCTGGCGGTACGCGGGCCTCTCATTGTGGTGGATTCTCTTGTTGCCAAGCACAGGCTCTAGGTGCGCGGGCTTCAGTAATTGTGGCATGAAGGCTTCAGTAGTTGTGGCTCACAGGCTCTAGAGCACAGGCTCAGTAGTTGTGGCGCACAGGCTTAGTTGCTCCGCGGCATGTGGGATCTTCCCGGACCAGGGCTCGAACCGGTGTCCCCTGCATTGGCAGGTGGATTCTTAACCACTGCAGCACCGGGGAAGTCTTCAAAGTATAGTTCTGATCATATCCTTTTCTTCCTCAGAATGCTTACAAATTAAGTACAACCTTCTTAAGGCACTTTGGGTTGCACAAAACAGAAACCTATTTGGGGTGACTTAGGTTAAGATGAGGAATTTATGATTTGACTACAGGACTATGACACAGGCCTCCAGAGCAGGGATACAGGAACAGGCTGAGCCATAAACAGGGACTGGCAAACTTCTTCTGTAAAAGGGCTACAGAGTAAATGTACTAGGCTTTGCAGGCCATATGGTTTCTGGCATTCTGCCAGAGACAATAGGAAAACTATTGTGTTCTAATAAAACTTTATTTACAAAACAGACAACCAACTGGATTTGAGACACAGGCCAGAGTTTTAGGGCCCCTGGGCTAAAGCATTATGAGGATTCTCTGAAACATCTCCATCGCCCTCCACGCCCCTGCTTTGTTGTTCTCTTCCTGTTGACTACCTTCCTCAGCTTCTCTGGTTCTCACGTTGGAACAGGGCTTCTGAAAGCACTGAGCTTCCAGGTCACAAGATGAAGTTCAAGCGTTCTCTCTCTCTCTCAGTCCTAATTTTATTTTATTTTTTTTTTTTTCAAAAATTTATTTATTTATTTATTTTTGGCTGTGTTGGGTCTTCGTTTCTGTGCGAGGGCTTTCTCTAGTTGCGGCGAGCAGGGGCCACTCTTCATCGCGGTGCGCAGGCCTTTCACTGTCGTGGCCTCTCATGTTGCGGAGCACAGGCTCCAGACGCGCAGGCTCAGTAGTTGTGGCGCACGGGCCCAGTTGCTCCGCGGCATGTGGGATCTTCCCAGACCAGGGCTTGAACCCCTGTCCCCTGCATTGGCAGGCAGATACTCAACCACTGTGCCACCAGGTAAGCCCTAGTCCTAATTTTAAATCCTTAGGGAAGAGATGTTGCCTGGCCTTGCTTGGCTCAGACGCTCACCCCTCAACCTATCAGCTGTGGCCAGGGCTCTGGGTCTTGCTCTATGAACCAGGGGCGTGTTGGGAAACCACCCCTACAAGCTCTTGGATCAAAGCTGAGGAAGAGATTCCAGAAAAAGGCAGGGAGTTAGGCAGACAACCCGGTGAGAGCCTCTTGCTGCATTCAACCAAAGCTGTATTTTCAGCATTGCCCCCTGTTAGGACCCTGATTTTCCTTCCTGAAGCAAAATGGACCCCTTGCTGTTCCTATAGACCCTGCATTTTCCATCCTGCATCCCTTCTATCCGCCAGCAGAAATTCTACTCACCTTTAAAGTCTCTTCTAGAAGGCCACCCTTTCCCTCGCTTTCCTTTATATCCATACAACACTCTACTGGTACAGTGTATCTCATTCTGTCACTATTTCTGTACCTGACTTTTTGTTTTGCAGACAACAGGTGCTCTGCTGACTGAGGAAATGACTTATTCAGCTTTTCACCCACTCTGGTACCGGTTAGAGCACAGGCTCTGAGTTCTCATTTGTTGAGTTTAACCATATCCTCAAAGCTGAATAATTCCAAACCAAAGAAATTGAGACTTTTATAAAGTTGCATTTATATAGGAAATACGGTATCTACCTTTAAGAAAATTATTGTAAAAGTAATAAACATTCATTTCCGCGTTTACGGTGGCCAAATTAAACTAAATCTGCAGAGAGAGATTATCTACAGCCAGCAAAAGTTATAGTTAAAATTGTTGAATAGTAAGAAGAAATAAAGTCCCATTAGCATTGTATCTTCTGTCACTGTACTAAATAAAAAATGGAATACTACAGACATGACTTCTGATAAATAGGGACGGTTATACACTTGAAATATTCAAAATCGCTCTAAAAAACAAATGCTCCAAAACGGTTAGTGTTTGTGCAAGAATTTTACCAAAGAGCCGGAGACCTCATCATCTAATTTCTTTGTTTCTAGAACTATTAATTAACATTGCTCCCAGAACTCTGCTAAAACTCCCTTGCTGCAAGGAAGAAAGTAAATACAGTACTGCAGGGAAAACGGGTTCATTTTCACGGAGCTGCGAGAGGCTTGCGCTTTCGTGAAACAGAAAACACTTGCTGAAGAACTATTCCTAAACTCTTAGCAACTACATAGAAGCTTTTTATTTTAACAGCATCCTCCTGGGAGACTGCGCTGGAATGTGCAGCAGGTCTGAAAAAGGCACAGATTTGGCTCAACTGTAAATATCAGGTGCACAGAGGCGAAGCCATTGTGTAGGGGAGGGGGTGGGGCGGGCGGGGTCCTGATTCCCGATGCTGATAGTACGATTCTAATTTCGCTTGGTATTTATTTTTTCTGCTACAATTACAGTTTTGCTAGAAAAATAAAATATCGGCTGTGCTCTCACCTGGGTTTCTAATGTTCAGCGTCTACCGAAAAAGAAAACATCTCATTTACCCCGCAAAGAATCACCTTTCCGCACCTCCAGAGCCGCTGGGAAGAGAGGAGCGCGCGTCCCCACCGCCCTTACCGTCCCCACTTCCCCGAGCGCCCGGCCCGCCCCACCCCGCCGGCCGCGAGTCGCTGGGGCTTGCTGGGCGGGCAGGAGACCCGGAGACGATGGGTCTCCGCGTCACCACTAAGTCTGTGGACGTTTCTGGGAGGGGATGCTCCACACCAGTAAACCACAACACTGAAACCCCAGCTCGGACTTTGAACCAAGCTCTTCTTGCCTAGTTTTCTTTTTGCCCCTTCGTCTCGCCAGGATCCTCGCCACCCCCGTCATAGCTTCTTCCCGGCCTCGGGTGGCCTTCCAGCCACCTGCGCGCGACCGGCATCGACGCGCAGCAAGGAGGCGGTTGGTAAGAGCTCAGTCCACCGCCATCCCAGGGAGCTGCGGAGACTACAACTCCCATCACGCCCCGCAGCCGGCTCCCTCCCCTCCCCTCTGCCCCGCCCCCCCCCTACCTTGGCCGGCGGTTGGGAAGCTCTCAGCTTTTATCTGCAGACCGGGCGGGAGGGTTCCGGATCCCTGCGATCTTCCCAGACCGGAGCGCTGTGCCCGGCGGTGGCGGTGGCGGTGGCGGAGGCTCTCAGCCGAGTTCTGCCTTTGCGTCCGCGCCAGCCCGGAGCCTCCGGGGGGCCGACGGTCAGTCCCGGCGCGGCGAGAGGATGGTCATCCGCGTGTTCATCGCCTCCTCCTCGGGCTTCGTGGCGGTGAGCACGTAGGGGACCGGCCGCGGGCCGGGTCTGCGTGGTAGGGGCAGCAGGGCGCCGATCCTGCGGGAGGCGCGCTGCGCCCGCCCCGGTGCGTCTCGGCGCGCTGCGCGTCCGGCGGCGGGAGCCGGCGCCCGGCAGGTGATCCATCATCCTCGGACAATGAATAGGGCGGGGAGCCAAGGTTGGTGGGGGACCCCGGACTCACCCACGTGCCCACCCTGCACGGCCTGAGACGGAGACAGGAAAATGGAGTCGGCGGGAAGCCCCCAGCTCCAGTTGAGTGGCTCGGGGATTTGGGGATGGGTGGTCCGAGAGCTTCGGGGGTCCCGCTTCCCTTGGTGTCAGTTCTTGCCGATTTGGGACACTCAGCCCGGTTCTGTGTTGTACGGGAGCTTGTCAGGCTGCTTGGTTTGCTAACCTAGCTCCTGAATGGAACAAGTTTAAGTAGAACTTGCTCTCCACCCTCTGTGCCCCGCCACCAAGCACGTTTCTTCAGTTTTATACCTGCGCAGAGAGAACAGTAAACCAGGTTTGTCCTGTCGTGCCAGGGGTTTTTGTTTTGTCCTTTTTTTTTTTGGCCTCGGGTACTATAAATATTTTTACATCTATATGTAAAATGTGGTGCGTTTGGTTTCTTTTCTCCAGTAATGCTGTGCTCAGTTTCATCTTGGGGACATATAAATTGTGGTCTCTTTCATTATTTTAAGCTGTTTTGTTTGGTCGATATTCTTGAATTTTTTTTTAGGAAGAAGTTACATAGCTAGATATCAGACTTTAGGGAAAAATTCAGTAATATACTTGATAGCCCACTGAATAAGACAGGTAGCAATATGTTCTACACGATTAGATTATTAAGATTTGGTTACCTTAGCTAAGAGTAAAACTCTAGATTTAAGAGGCTCTTTGGTGAGATACAGATTCAAATACATCAGAAAGTGCAATGCTGATAGCTTAAAATTTGGCCTGGCCAGTTGGTTGCAGGCCCAGCAACTCAACCATGTTTTCCCCAAATTTGTTTCTGAAGCAGGTGAGATGGAAGGAAGAAAATGTTGTTTGCAACACAACACTGAGGTTTTTTATTTAAAAAGGAATTACCCTACAATAGAAAAAAAGGCCCCCTTTTGCATTAGTTACAATAGATGGGAAATTCCAACTTATCTTTGTATGCAGGCATGCCCTGGTCCCCCACATTCCTGATAGTTTTGGTGTTTCTTGTTATTTGGGGCTGCTTAGTCATACCTGCCTTTTATAGATGTCTGCACTGAAGCTGCACTTCATGTGTTTGGAAACCCATACTGTTTCATGGATAGATTTTTTTCCAATTCACTTCTTCCTAAGAGTGCTACAAAGCTTTTGGTTTCACCATCAACTTGCGTGCTCCGATAATGGTTGCAATAGCATTTTATTGATTGAAAAAGGGATGCTTTATGTATTAAGAAGCCTACGCTAGCGATGTTGGACAAGTCAAACTTACGGTAATGACTTGGCTTATCCTGTAAGAAGGTCATATATCAAGAGAGTTCTGGAACCCCACATCTCTGTTTCCTCAATTCCATTAACAAATATTTATTGCCTGCCTGCTATGTGCCTTTTTAACTTTTAAATTTAATGTTGGGTGTTTTGCACATGAAGCTAGACCTGAGAGACCCCAGTTTTGAGGAAGGCTCTGACGAGTGGTGTGAGTTTGGTTGAAGTACCTCACCTCTGCTGGAGTTTCTTGTCCATAGAATGAAGGGTTGTGATGAATAACTCAGCATTGCACTCTAGCTTTAAAGTGCTTTGAATTAATTAGTTGGGTAAATGTGGATAAATCCTTATAATGACTTCTTTCCCATTGACAATATACATGTTAGTATCAAAGTGAATTTATTCTTTTCCTCTGGTGTTTTACTGGGATGGCTCAGGTCCCCTCACTAACACACCCGGTAGTCTGTGTTCCAACAAGATACGGTTTCAGCTGGAAGACATACTCTGTTATCACATACCATATGTACAGCCCATAAATGCTAATTATGTATTTTAAAGTACCTGATCTTTTTGGGTCTCAGACAACCCTCAGTCATTAAGTCCCTCCAATTGTAAATTTATCTCCTATATCAGTACAGAGTTTTTCTGTAATTAGGTAACATCAATACTTTGGGTGAGGGTAAGTTTATGCTTCTATGCAAGAATGGTGATTTCTAAGAGATAATGAAGTTGTTTAGGTCAGCTGTTGAGCAGAAGAGGCTCACTAGGGCTTATGGTATTATGCTGTATTGAGCTGTGAGGGCACAGCTGTGTTTTCCCTCCAGCGGTGTTGCATTGACCATTGGCTCTGTTTCATTCGGTGACCAACCATGACCAGCAAGTGCACGGGAGAATGAATAATGTGATTCCCAAGTCAGTTTGGTTTTAGCTGGAGTGGATTAAACCACAAGGAAGGAATGTGACTAGAAGTAGACGTGGCCAAGTAAGTCCCAGGAATTTCCAAAAAAGATGCTCTGCCCCAGTCAACAGTAGATTTAAACAATCTATCTGGGGAAAACTCTCATATGTTGTTCTGATTTGCCTGAACTCTCCAGCTTCAACACCTAACAGTGGTAGTTAGAATAATTAACAGAAGGGGTGATTGCCCTTTTCTCTTCCCCAGCTCCAAGTAAAATCAGCTTTTATAGGAAATAAAAGCAATGCCGCATTATTATGCTACGGCTACTTGAAAATCAGATTTCTTATGCAACTAATCGTGCTGCTGTCATTCATATCATAGAGAAGGGCACTTTATTTCAGTCCTAAGAAAATAGTGTAGTCATAGGAGTGCCGTTTTAAAATCTAATTTATTCTGGTTGTATACCCAGAAGGGGAGGTCTTGGTAACTTTATCCAGGAAATGTATTGATATGACTTTTTAATGTAAAAACATTGAAATCAGTCGATTATTTCATTCATTCATTATTTTATTTGCTCAACAAGCATTTTCTAAGGGTCTACTCCTTGCCTAGCCCTGTCCTTGGTCTTGTGGGAATTGGAGGAGAGCAGAGGGTGTGGTTTCTGTCCTCCAGGAATTCAGGTAGGGATCAGGTGGGGAGATAAGATAGGAAAGGTGAAACCACCAGTAATAAAGTACAACCCAAGGACACATGCCTCTTTCAGGAACATTCTTTACCAGAGATAGAAATTATATAGGCAGTGGAGGGATGCATTGCAGGATGTCAGATAAGGAGGAAATGTGCCAGAAATCATAAAATATGCATGTGGGAGCCTCAGGCAGATGGCAGAGAGAGGGACTGAGTTGGATTTGGAGCCCGGGAGAGAGTGCCTGAGCCCATCTTGTTCAGGCTGGAAAGGGAGGAACCTTAGGTGGGAGGGGACAGGCACCTGGGGTCCCTGTGGACCTTTTGAGTACGGAGTAGACCCTGAGTCCTTGAAAGCAGCCGGTGCTAACAAACTCCAGAGTACTCCACATCTCAGAGATGTCTTCAGAATCTGCAGCTGGCGTGCTGTCTGGAGCCTTTTGTCCCCAGGGAACAAGGTGCTGTCTGACAGGGAGAGACCCCTGGTGTGTGATTTCAGGAGAATCTTTACCATCCTGCTTGCCTTGACTAAAATTTCTCAAAAAGGAAGTAAAGTTTGTCACTCTTTGTGAAAAATTCTTGGGCTCAGTTGTGAGAGCTGGAAGAATACCGAAAGAGATTTTCTAGTGAAGTCCAACCACCTCATTTCACAGAGAAGGAAATTTGGGCCTAGAGATTGAATGACTTCCCCTGAGGTCATTAATGGCAGTCAGTGCAGAGCTGAGGGTTAAGTGGAGGCCAGGTCTCCTGACTACTGAATGTATCCCTTTGTACGTTCATTCAGCCCTACATTCATTCATGCCTTGATTGACTCATGCTCGCATCAATCATTGAAAACCTGTGAAGTACCAGGCTCTCTATTAGGTGTTGTCAGGTGTATGATGGTCAGCAGAACAGGCACACACTCTGCCTTCATGGCGTAAATCAGTGCGGACACTCCACAGCCCAAAGACTTGGGTTGCAAACCATTTCATCAAGGAGAATGAAGGGCTGATGCTGGCTCGGGGGATGTTTCCATGGGACAAGGGGAAATGAGCTAGACAGAAGTAGTATATCCCTGGATGTTGGAGGGGACCATCACCGGGAGGAAGAGGTACAAAGAAAGCAGAGTTGGAAGCAGAGTTGGAAAACATGGACCTTTGTCCACGGCTGCAACTGTGTTTTCAGGTGGGTGTGAGAGTGGAGGGGAAACATGTAGAAACTGTGCTCAGAGTTGTCACACTCGTTTTTAGCTATAGAAAGGCGTGCCCATGCTTTGCTTTGTATGACGTATGACTGCTGTAAACGTGCAATGGTCAGACCCGTGATAATGATCAAAATGCATTGTGAAGCTTCGTTGGTATAAGGGAGCTTCTGAAAGGAGCTCCGAGGTGATTAAAGTCAGGATGTGACCATATAAGACAGAGTGAGCATCAATTCCGCAGTGACTCTAATGCCAAAAAAAGCTAGTGAGGGTAAGCCTGGGCTTGCTGGGATCTTTAACTCAGTCCTGAGTCACATGGCAAGGTTTATTCCCATTTTACAGATGGAGAGACTGAAGTTAACGGACCTGATTGAGATGATACCCAGTAGATGGTGGGACCCTGAGTCAAAGTCTGGCAGGCAGGTGGCTCCAAAGCTTCTAGAGCAAAATTTCTCCACTATGGGCCCTTGGCGGAATGCAAGTACCAGGGGTGTTCCACATCCTGCAGTGTGCTGGACAGTCCCCTGTAAGAGCTGCCCGATGCAAAATGCCAGTGGTACCCCTGACAAGAAACAGCGCCGAAGGGCATTGGCAGGGGAGGGGAGGGAGTGAGTTTAGGGAAGTGGCAGGAGCATTATAAGAAATAATTAGGAGAGACAGGAATAAGTTGGGAGTGCAAGGACAAAGTTGTAAGGGAACGTCAGGCTGGGAAGGCTTGTGTATTGGTTTTCTACGGCTGCCATTAACAGAGTACCGAGAACTGTGGGGCTTAAACAACAGAAATTGGTCTCACAGTTCTGGAAGCTAGAAGGCGAGATCAGGGTGTTGGCAGGCTTGGTTCCTTCTGAGGGCTGTGAGGGAGACTGTGTTCTGTGCCTCTCTCCTAACTTTTGACAGTTTGCTGGTAATCTTTGGCACTCCCCCTTGGCGTGTAGATTATGACCCTGATATCTGTCTTTATGTACACATGGCATTCCCCTTGTGTGTGTGTGTGTCCTCTGTGTCTACATTTCCCCTTTTTATATTGAACTTCAGCCTACCCTATTGGCCTAATCTTAACTTGATCATTTGCAAAGATTCTATTTCCAGATAAGGTCACAGTCACAGGTACCGGGGGTTAGGACATCAGCATCTTTTAGGGGGACACAGTTCATTTCCCGTAACAGCATGCAAGTTGACAGTTGAAATAGAAGGACTAATTGATGGCATTTCCCCCCTTTAATTGGAAAGACTATGGGCGAATTTCCTGAATCTTCAAGTCAGATATGGGTATGGAATTATAGTCAATGTATACTAAGGTCCATTGCTAGAAAGGGAGATTTATCGATATCCCAAGCGAAGACCTGACCTCACTTTTTCTAGTTCATCTTAATATTTCCCAAATTTGATATTTTTTCCATTCTGTGATACTTTAAACTTGTAAATATAATCAAGGGCATGGACTCCTTTACGAAATTAGGGACTTTTTAAAATCCATGTGCATTAGGACATTTTAAATAAATGTTTCATTTGATTTGAGGAAACTAAATTTTGACATCTATTTATAAAAGTATGAGGTGGTTTCCACATCGCAGGAGTGTAAGCCTAATTGAGCTTTGTTTATTTCTGTATTTTTCAATTTTTTGATCAAAAGCAGAAAACAGCTATTGTGAAAAAACCCAACAATTCTACAGGCAGCAGTGTGAGATACTAACTCTAAAGAATGTTTCTTCTTCAGGTTTTTCATGTTTAATTTGTAAAAAGTTCTGAAATGAATTGGGTTTTTTTTTTCAGTAAAGTTAGAAATGGGTGACAGAATAGAAAAGTTCTAGATTCTTAGTGAATGTTTCATTTTTAACATAAGAGTTAGTATGACTTAGCGATCATTATTTATGAAATTTTGAAATGCAGATTTGAAAAAAACTGGATCAAGAAATTATTAGTTTAGCTGCCAAGGGTTAGTCTTTTTAAAATTTGCCTTCCAAACTCTAAACTCAGAAGGAGACCCTTTTAGGTTTCATCAGGTTTTCAGTAGGGACTGCTTTTAGGGGTGTTAGTTTAGCTGCAGAGTTCTTTAGAAACTTAAGTTCTCATTTAAATCACATTCCTGTATTCATTATTTTTCTGTGATCAATTTTATATTACTCTGTTTATCCATTTTGCCGAAAAGGAGCTTAGCTTTCCAGGTGAGAAATGTAGTGAAAAGTTATTTTTTCTCAGAAATGGCCAGTGCTTTTTAACATGTGAGGGAAATCCTCTACTCCTGATCATGTACAATTCTCTTTTTGGGCCCTCTTTCTTGTTGTAGCTTAACAACAAGTCGCTGAAACCTTCTGTTTGGTGTTTTTTTAGACCAATAGGATCAGTACTTACCGTTGCCAGAGTTTTGATTGGCAGTTGGTGTGGCTGGGAGAGTGGGACAGGGGAGTCAGAGGTTGGAAATGGATACCAGCTGCAACTGAGCATCTAGTTTAAAGCAGTGGTTTCCCTCTGTCCTCTGAAAAGGCTTATCTGAGTTTATCTGCCAGCACAGGCTAGTCCCCCAGGAACTGGGCTGTGGTAATTTAAGGTTAGAGTTGTTACTTCTTTTATGTTTGATTGTTTTGTTCCCAAACGCTAATGGACTGAGGAAAAGTACCTAATGGAATGTTTCCCTTCTGGACTCATGACAACTCTGCTGTAGGACTGAAAGCTGAGCTAGATGCTGGCAGAGGGGGCCCCTACAATCCCAGGGACTTTTAGGCTGGTATGGCCCCTGGGAGACTCTGGAACAGTTTGATTGGTATTTCTGAGGGGACCTGACTCTTTTGGGCTGGCTCCGTAACTGGCAAAACCCCAAAGGGGGTTTCCTGGAACTGACCCCTGAGAGTGGAATGGTGTGCATCAGAGTGTGTCTGCCTTGTTGTGGCACCTTTGTGTGCTCCCTGCCACTATTACCTCAGAGCTCCCAAAGCCGGAAAGGAAACACTGGCTGTGACTGCGGGCAGAGAGTTCTACTACGTCAGGATGCATTTTCCATTTCCTACTGGTGATGGATAGCCCAGATCTGGAAATGGCTTTTTGTCACCTTGGCTCTAGTGGCTTGGGAGTGGAGGGCTAAGAGTAAGAGGTGACTTGCTGGACAGGTCAGTTCAGTGGTATTTGGTAAATGCAAATATATGTAGTTAAAGTCAGCAGCTATTGCTACACACCAATCCGATATTAAAAACAAAACAACCAACAAGGACCTACTGTACAGTACAGGGAACTGTACTCAATATCTTGTAATAACCTATAAGGGAAAAGAATCTGCAAAAGAATAGATATATGTATATCTGAATCACTTTGCTGTACACCTGAAACTAACACAACATTGTAAATCAATTATACTTCAATATAAAAAAAGGTAAATAAAAAAATACACCACCTGTATGCAACTTAAGTTGGGAAAAGAGTTTGTGATTATAATATCTGACTTAAATCAGTTTATGACCACCATCCGATTTCAAATAAGTTCAAGTGAAAACAAAACAAAATAAAACAAAGCAAAACAAAAAAACCCAAAGCAACACAGCCAACATAGCTTTTGAGTTAGTTTTCCTTCTGTGGGTTGCGCAAGCAGTGGGAGTATGGTCTCCATTCATGACGTTCCTGTGTGGATTGAAGCTTCCAGGTTCTCTTCTTTAGTAATCATGTTCATCAGGATAGTTCCTTTGACTGGAAATTGGCCATTTCCATAAGCCTGGATCCCCAATTGACAGGAGGTTTGGGTTACACTGTCATTTTATGATAAACTACATACTAGCCAAAGTAGGTCTTTGGATTGAATACCTACTGATTTATTTAATTCTGGAGTCAGCTTACATTCAACCCATGCACCTACTTCTGCCTCATCTTTGGATTATGTACCATTGGCGAGATGTCACCCAGTGCAGCACGTTGGCTACATTAGTGTAGCCTCATGGTTAGGGCGGGGCTTGGTCCAAATCCTAGTCTGCCATTGGTGAGCGACACGACGTTAGGCAAGGAGCCTCAACCCCTTCATTTGTAAAAGTGGGACAGCAGTGGTACCTTCTGTGTAGGATTGCTGTGAGCATCAAAGGCCTGAAGTATTCCACATACAGTGCCAGGTACATAGAAAGTACGCAGTGCATTTTATCTATTAGTTCTATTATATCGTTATTAACAGCAGCAGCAGTAGTAATAGCAGTAATAAAAGCATGAAAAAAATTATAACCCTGAACTGTGCAAGATCTTTAATCATCAAAATATTGCATACAGTACATAATGCTTACCAAGGATGCATGCTGATATAATGTTTGGAGAATTTTTAGTAAATTCAAGTGTCAAGAGTTTTCAACTGAAAATTTGAATAAGAACATGACAATTTGAGGCGGTTCCCCAACAAACCACTTAGGTTCTTCTGTAATTTTTGAACATTTTATAGGGACACAGCATGCTGTGCACAGTCACTAAACCACATTTATTCACAGCCTACAAAGTGCTTACTATGATGCAAGTGGGCACTATTCCTTTGCTGTACACAGTCCATGATTGCAGAGTCCTCATCTGATTTAAGGCTTCCTAAACTTGGCAAGTAGATTTCATCCCAAATGGCAGCCCTGTCTGATGAATGGTGGCTGCCTGCAGAGCTGGGAGAGGGGTTTTGGAGCCTTGTCTGGGATCAGCTGGAAAACACCCAGTGTGGTTTTTTTGTTTGTTTGTTTGTTGTGGTTTATGACTGCATTGGGTCTTCATTGCTGCGTGCAGGCTTTCTCTAGTTGCAGTGAGTGGGGGCTGCTCTTCGCTGCAGTGAGCGGGCTTCTCATTGCAGTGGCTTCTCTTGTTGTGGAGCACGGGCTCTAGGTGCGCAGGCTTCAGTAGTTCTGACTCGCGGGCTCTAGAGCACAGGCTCAGTAGTTGTGGTGCGCGGGCTTAGCTGCTCCGTGCCATGTGGAATCTTCCCGGACCAGGGCATGAACCCGTGTCCCCTGCACTGGCAGGTGGATTCTTAACCACTGTGCCACCAGGGAAGCCCCCAACACAGTGTGATTGATTGTTGATGTCTGCTCTGGCCCCGGAGGAGGGAAGACCAGGGCTTATCCACATACTTGCCAGCCCTGTCTTAGACTCTGTAGTTGGACTCTGTCTTTCAAATTCATGTAACTGAATGTAGAATATTTTCAGTCTGTAAGAGGGAAGAGAAATATGAGAAGTGGGTTGAATTGATGGATTATATCCTCTGCAAACATCTCACCTCGAATATGGGGTGAGGAGGTGGCAGCAGAGAAAGGGCAGGATTTCTGTGGTTAATGAAAATGAGTGATACTTCCCGGAAAAGACAGTGATTATCCTGACTGTGAAACTGAACACCGAACCTTGTTTGTTGTTGTGAAACGGAGGCAGGGTTCTTTCAAATCTGGCAGATGGGCAGGGGTGGTGGTAAAAGAGATAAGGGGCTTTGTGGAAAAAGGTGGTAGAGACAGGAGAGGGAGAAAAGCACTGGAATAGGTAGATTCGAGGATAAGCCTGCCCACTGTGCCCAGCCTTGGACATTGAAAAGTCAGGTGAACAATGAGTGTTTACCTGTGGCCAGCAATGCGGGAGGATTTTTTCTGCAGGTAATTTAATCCTTACAATCATCCTACAGACTGCAGTCTATTATACCAATTTTACCGATGAGAATATTGAGGCACAGAGTTGTTAAGTAACATGCCCAGGATGATTCAGCTCAATGAAACCAGATTCGAGCCCTTGTCTTCTGACTTTGTGTGTGGTACTTGTTTCGTGACACCACATTGCCCACCAGAAGGGCCCCTGATCGGAGATCAGTGAGGACCTGGTCATGCCGACCCAGAAAGCTGGCTGGGATAACAGTGTGTGAACTCATGCTAACGAAGGGGGAAGGGGCAGAACTCCACTCAGCAGGTAATTTTTAGGCACAGTGTCCTCAGGGCTTGTGAAAACAATAGCTTTGCTTCTTCAGAGACTCTGATAAAAGCTATAAGGAGTATGCGTTGAGATGGAAAGCTAATATTTCATAATAATAGTAACAACTGCTGTTCACAGCATGTGCAGGAAGTACTCAGGGCTTTGCGTTTGTTATTTGTATTTCTTACAGTAACTTGGTGTGGTAGCCATTGGAAGTGGAGAGAATAGATTTTTCTGAGCAGAGAGACCTGGGTTCAAATCATGCCTCTGGTTCCCTAACTGGCGGGGTAGCTTAGCAAGCCTTTTTATTCCTCTGGCTCTCAGCGTCCCCATTTGTAAAGCTGTTGGAGCTTCAAGAAATGGCAGCCATCGATAATATTATGAGTTTAAGTCAGCAATAATTCTCTGGTCTTTGGTAAATTTTCAACTTTAAATGAACTATCAAGATTTAATGAAGGAAAAAGAATTGTTCTTATAATCAGACAAATAGGTCCTGCCTTCAATGGAACATGTCCCTAGGAAGACCTGAAACTGTGAAACTGACATTGTTTATTGGGATTAGTGTGAGCTAAGAGGTCACGGTCTGGTCGCAGAGGCTGGAACCCCATTGTTTTTGACTTAACAGTGTTTAAAAGTTTTTTGAGCAAAGATTTTAAAATCCTGGGAGATGTCTTTCTCACCCCTACACATCATCTGGATTTCCCGTTCTTCTTGAGACATCTGGAGACCTTTTGATCTCCATCCTGGCATGGATCCACTGAAGCTGACTAGTGGTGGCCCCTTCATGGGGGCATATACCCCGGGGGTCTCCACAGCCCCCCACCATTCCCACCACCTTCCCCACTCTGAGCCATTTGTTCTTGAGCTCGTGTTATTCTTTTTCTTATGTTAGAAAGTATTTCTTGGCGTCCGTGTCTATCCAAAGTGGGTTAGATTGAGAGTGTATTGAGAGGGTTCTATATGTTTCAGGAAGAATGGGAGCCAGTGAGAGTTTTTCTGTGGAAGAAAAGACAGAATAGTCCCAAATGGTTATTAGGTGTTTGTTGGCCGCATTCCTTTCTGTTAACTGCCGGACTCCTGTGGGCATTTGAATAGTCGACTCTCTGTGGAAGCTGATTATTATGGGAGGTGAAAAGTGTCTATTTCCTGTCTCTGCTGTGCCGGCCTCCCAGTCAGTCTGTAATCTCAGAACTGCGGCTTGAGGTCATCATGCTCTGAAGCTTCTTTGGAAAGGTTGGAGATGAAGCTGATCATACCCTAAGCCCGGGTTGGTCAGCAGCACCGCCATCAGCATCTTGGGCTTCATAGTTCTCTGTCGTGGGAGGTTGCCCTGTGCGTTGCAGACAGAGAGCAGCGTGCCCAGTCTCTACCCACCCCGTCCCCCAGTTGCGACAACCAGAAATGTCTCTAGACGTTCTCCCATGTCCCCTGAGGGGTAAACTCCCTGACTGAGAACCCCTGCCCTCGTCACCAGTAGCGGAGAGGAAATGCTCACGATGTGATATAAGACTTAGATCGCAAAAACTGGAAGGAACAGAAGAGATCATTCAGTTCATCTTTCTCTTCTGCTGAGGCGTGAGCTAGTAAAGGACTAGCTGCCTCGCGTCTACACTACTTGTCCTGATTCTCCTGGAACAGTGTCCTGGGCGTCGGGAGACTTGAAATCTGGTTCTGGAGATGCCATTTAATCAGCTTTGTGTCTTTGGACTAGAAACTTTGCATTTCTGGGCCTTAGGCTTCTCATCATGCGATTGTTGTTTTCTAGTTGAGATCATTCACATACCATAACCCTTTAAATTGTTGTGTAAGTGGTTTCTCACGGATTCACTGGGTTGTGCAACCATCACCACTAGCTCCTTTCATCAACCCCAAAAAGAACCCCGTGTCCATGAGCAGTCGCACTCCCCAGCCCCTCCTCCCCGAGTCCCTGGCAACCACTAATCTACTTTCTATCTCTGGATTTGCCTGTTCTGGACATTTCATATAAATGGAATCATACAATATGTGACCTTTCGTGTCTGGCTTTTTTCACTTAGCACGTGTTCTCAGAGTCCAGGCCTGTTGTAGAATGTCTCTGCACTGTGTTTCTTGGTATGGCTGAGTAATATTCTATGTACGAATATACCACATTTTGTTTATTCATTCATCGGTCGAGGGATATTTGGGTTGTTTCCATGTTTTGGCTACTAGGAACAATGCTGCTGTGAACATTTGTGTTGGAGTTTCTGTGTAAATGTGTTTTTGGTTCTCTTGAGTATATTCCTAGGCGAGGAATTGGTGGTTTCATATGGTAATAACTGTGTTAGCTTTGTGAGAACTGCCAGACTGTTTTGCAAAGCGGCTACTCTGCTTTACATTCCCACTAGTAATGGATGAGGGTTCCAGTTTCCTCACCAACACTTGTTATTGTCTGTCTTTTTGATTATGGCCATTATCGTGGGTATGTGGTAGAATCTCGCTATGGTTTTGATTTGCATTTCCCTACTGCCTAGTACTGTTGGTGTTGTTTCTTAAGAACTGGTTTAGATCTTTTTTATTTTTAAGAGCTCGCTTTAACTTTTTTCTTTTATTCCACACTTAGACCAGTATGACAGAATTGAGTCTTTAGGGGATATGTGTGTATGTGTGTGTGTGTGTGTGTCTATAATTAATTGAGCTAATCAATTCCCATATGTTCATAAGTACCTTCTATTGCCCAGTGTTCAGCCATGTTTAGGACAGAATATATGGCATGATCCTTCCCCCCCAAGGAGCTAATCATCTGAGTGAGAAGAAGAGCACAGAAAACAGAGCCATAGGGAATACAGTGCTAGAACGAATGATCTATCCTGTAGGTAAGTCTCCAGGGCAGATATATTTATCTGGGTAAGGGCAAAGGAAGGCATATTCTGAGCGAGACAGAAAGATGGCATCTCTTAAATGGGGAAGGTGGCTGTTTTTAAGATTCTAGAAAGTGTCACTTAAATAAAAGGCTCCAGTGGAAAATTGAGAGACTTTTTTTTTCCAAAATATTTTGTTTCAGCTTGGCTTGTGAACTAGAAAAGATGTCATCTTTCCTGTTCTTTATTTTTTTAATAAGTTTATTTTTATTTATTTTATTTTTTTAATAAGTTTATTTATTTTTGGCTGCATTGGGTCTTCGTTGCTGCGCACGGGCTTTCTCTAGTTGCAGCGATCAGGGGCTACTCTTCGTTGCGGTGCGCGGGCTTCTCACTGCGGTGGCTTCTCGTTGCGGAGCATGGGCTCTAGGTGCGCGGGCTTCAGTAGCTGTGGCAGATGGGCTCAGTAGTTGCAGCTCGCGGGGTCTAGAGCGCAGGCTCAGTAGTTGTGGCTCACGGGCTTAGTTGCTCCACGGCATGTGGGATCTTCCCAGACCAGGGCTCAAACCCATGTCCCCTGCATTGGCAGGTGGATTCTTAACCACTGCGCCACCAGGGAAGCCCCCCTGTTCTCTTTTTGTCAAAGAAATGAATTTGACTTGTGTACCCATGCTGCCTTTTGTTGTAGACTACATGATTCCTTTTCCACTGGCGTGCATTTCCTGTCGAGCGAGAGCATGACACATGCATGCTCTACAGTGAGTTCCATAGTGACATTTTAAAAGTGAGCTTGGTTCTAAGAGATAATTAACCGAGATGAGATGATTAATTATTCACCTTTTTAAATTCCTTTTCCATTAAAGGAGGGAAAACAGTGTCCTCCTTCTAACAAGATTAAGTCTGCATGTTAGGTTCAGAGAGTGTAGGAAAACCTCACTGGCTGCTGAGAGCTTCTGCCTTCGGGGCCTCACCTTTTGGCCTTGCATCTTGGGCCCTCTGATCCGAATCTGACCTACCTTCACAGCATTTTCTTTCACTATTCTTTAGACCACTGTATACACACACCAGGCCTTTTTTAAACCCCTGGTTTAAAACGCCTTCTGTGCGTTTTCGCATGCTGCTTTCTTTGCCTTGATTGTGCCAACCTTGCATTGAAACTGGTCAGAGTCCCCTCCCTTCTTTGAAGCCCATGCCAATAATATTTCCCAATGAAGACAGCCGTCCTTTGCCCTCCAAACTGGGAGGATGCTGTTTCCACAGCCCTCCAGGATGTGGAACTGTTTTCCTGGCACCCAGCGCATTTCACCCTTGGTTACAATTATTTTGTACCCAGGTGGTTTGCATGCCAAGTTCTAAGCTCGTTGCGGTCAGGTCCTATTCATCATCTTATCACACACTGCCCCACATTTGCCGTTAGAGAGCTTGGCATGTTGTATTTATTGAACACGTGGAGAAGAAATATTGTTTCTGTAGCTTCCACATCAAAAACAAAAGCTAATAAAAGTTGGTGACCATGCCAGGGCGGGACTGGAGTGGAGTATGTAGTAGACGAAAGTCTGATTGGAAAACAGAGAGGCTGCGAGGGCCATGATTTATTTCGCTGCTTTGTAAATAAGTGGCATGGAGAATCTACGTTGTTATGGATAATTTTATTACAGTATTACGTCTCTTATCCAGATATCATAATTCTAGAACCTTCATTTGGGAGGAAGCAGGGAGACCTCTGAGAGGCAGTCAGCTGTTCTCCCTTCAGTGGAGCAGGGGTCAGGGAGCTGACCTCAGGGCCTCACCCAGAAGACTGGGCATGCAGTAGGCCCCTGCAGCCTTGGGCCCCGCTGAGGGATCACCAGGGGAAGCTCTGAGAAGGGACAGCCACCTTCTGAAAGCAGAAGTGGAGAATTCCAGAAGCACAGCTTTGGGCTCTGCTTGGCATAAAATAAAACAGCGGGCTCTTGTAAGTGGGCTCTGAGAATGTCAGTGCACCACATCAAAGGACAAAAATGGGCCGGAAGGATGATGCCTTGTCCAGAACAGATCAGATCGGCTTTGGCACATTTTGGTTTGATGTACCCTGCTGAACAATGCAGGAACACATGTGGTGCATTTCAGAAAGATTTCTAAAATAAAAGTAGTTTAAAACAAGATAATAATAAATCTGTGCTTAAAGGGCCAAGTTTCAGTTATATGGAAGACCTCACTCTCCGATCCCAGGAGAAAGTAACTTACTTGCTCTTAACTCTGTGCCCATGTGGACTGCCACTTTTCCTTCTCTCTACCTTTCGATATTACAGCTGTAGATTCTTTTTCCTCATCATCTTAGGAGCCGTTTGTTTTATATTCTTTCTATATTTCTCATGCTGTGCTTCTCTTCCTTGCTTCCACATCAGCTGCAGCGTTTATCGCCCATCCCGGGCACCTTCCCCACGGAGCACCTGCCTTTGGGCTGCCCTGACCCTGTGGGCACTCCTCTGTTACTGCCAGTTTTCTATGGAAGTTACCTGTTGACAAGCCCTGTCTCCACCCCCTTCCCCAACGACTATGCACTGCATCACACTGGAGCCCTTGATTTGTCACTTACGTTCCCCTAGTTACTAGGGCAGCGTTTACAGCCTCGCGAGGTCTCCACAAGGTCTTGTCAAACCTGTTGAGTGAACCATGCCTCCTTGACCTTTTAGAGACTTCAGTTTTTCTTTGTGCTGCGTCTCTCTGCTCTCTCTCTAATTCCTTTTTTTCTTTTTCCAGTTTTAATATTTTTTTCATTTAAGTATAGTTGCTTTACAATGTTGTGTTAATTTCTCATTCTTTGTTAACTTCTCCACTGACTCTTTGGAGTCAAGACGGAATGCAGAAATGACATGGCTGAAAATAACGAGGAATCTGAGGCAGAGACACCAGAATTTGGAGTCACTCTTCAAAACAGACTGTCTTATCTGGGCTGCAGGAATCAGGGTCCTCCGTAGGAAGGGTGAGAGCTTGCAGAGATTCAAGCTAGCTTTGAAAGCTCCTAGGGGCGGTTGTGTGGCATCTGAACAGAATGGAGTGTCCAGCTGAATGGGAATTTTCAGCACCCAAGGCGCACTGACCGGCCTGGCTCAGTAGCCCGAGGAGGGAAGAGAAAGCTGACGGGACCGGTCCATGAGATGCGGGTGAAAAGGCCCAGACTTTCTCTGAGGCATCAGTGTGCACCCACTATGGAAATACTAATTCATTATATGATCCCCCTAAAAAATGTAATTGTGAGAACAATCTGCCGTCCCCATATTATTTGTCAAATGTAAATAGATACAGTTTCTAGATCACCTCTTAGGATCTCTTCTCGCACATCTGAGAATGGACTGGCGTAGAATTGGGAAGAACATACTCCAAACACGCTGTTGCAGGGCAGCACCTCCGGCCATTGATAAAAGCATGGCTTTTGGCTGCAGTCCTGTCGTTCTTGGTGGAAAATACCATCCTCAGCAGGATTTCCTCATTACTGCAGAGGATTTGGACTATTACAGCAAGTTTTGCTGGAGCAGGTTTTTCTACAAACGATCCTCTAATTAACAGGAAGCATGTGTGTGAACAGTAGTATGTAATTTTCATAGATAGTCTTGCAAAAGAGCGGCATTTTAAGTTCATATTTTATACTTGGCTGACTTTTTCCTTTAAGGAAGTAAACATGTAATCTTGACAGGGAATGTAAAAACAGAAACATCAAACCACCCACATCTTTCATTCCAGGTTTTTGCTCATGTTTTTTATGGCTTCGCGTTGCCAAGTAATACAAGTTGTTTTGTTTTCATTTTTGTTTTTTTCAAAATGCAGAGTAAAAGCAATTTATGGCATGAGTTGATAGAGAAATTAGTTAAAGCCGCTTATATTGCATCAAGCAGGTGGGAAAGGAGACAAGTCAACTAACAGGTATGTGACGAGCAGCTCTTCGGAGCCACCCTGCTGAGTCCCGGGGGAACACCGATGTGCTACACACATGGTCTTCATCCGCCGGAGGAATTTACAGTTAAGTTGGGGAAAGAGGCACAGGTACCTGCTATCAACAGCGCCAGGCTGTATATCACTAAATGGCGGTGACCCGTGGGGGTAATGGGAGTTTGATGAAAAGAGGGTCTGGGAGGGCTGTGGCTGGTATAAGTCAGGGTTTCTCAGCATCAGCACTGTTGACATCCTGGGGGGCTGTCCTGTACATCACGGGGTGTTTGGCAGCATCCCTGGCCTCTGCCCACTCGATGCCAGTTGTACCTGCCAACTGTGACAACCAAAAATGTCTGCAGACGTTGACAGCTGTTTCCTGGGGGGGGGGACAAAATTGTCCCAGCTGAGAACCACTGGGTAGGCATAGTTGATCGCAGTGTGGGCTTTGGGGCTGAACCTTGAAGAATAAATAGAACTTGGACAGGACGTGTGGACCATATGGAGATGATTTAGTTAACAGAAGCCATTATGTAAAGACCCAGTCAATTTCTTTTTTCCTTTTTGCTTTATTTACTTGTTTACTTATTTATTTATATATTGGAGTATAGTTAATTTATAATATTGTGTATATGTCAAGTGTACCGCAAAATGATTCAGTTATACATATATATATTCTTTTCCAGATTCTTTTCCATTATAAGTTATTACAAGGTATTGAGTATAGTTCCCTGTGCTGTACAGTAGGTCTTTTAGTCCCAGAGGACAGCCATGGGGACATTTGTTAATTCCTCTTTACGTGCCTGACATCTGTGGTTCTCCCTGTTCCACTTTCTAGTTTGTTTTTTAAAATTTATTTTATTGAAGTAGACTTGATTTACAATGTTGTGTTGATTTCTGCTGTACAGCACAGTGATTCAGTTACACACACACATATATATATATATATACATTCTTTTTCATATTCTTTTCCATTATGGCTCATCACAGATTACTGAATAGAGTTCCCTGTGCTACAGTAAGACCTTGTTGTTTATCCATTCCATATATAATAGTTTGCATCTACTAACCCCAATCTCCCGGTCCTTCCCTCCCCCACACCGCACTTTCTAGTTTTAACTCTAGCATTCTTTTTTTTTTTTTTTTTGCGGTTCGCAGGCCTCACTGTTGTGGCCTCTCCCATTGCGGAGCACAGGCTCCGGACGCGCAGGCTCAGCGGCCATGGCTCATGGGCCCAGCTGCTCCGCGGCATGTGGGATCCTCCCGGACCGGGACACGAACCCGTGTCCCCTGCATCGGCAGGCAGACTCTCAACCACTGCGCCACCAGGGGAGCCCAACTCTAGCATTCTTTTTCTCAGTCCCTGTATGCAGCAGAGACGGGAAAGTCAAAAGGGTTACTCTTGTGAACACACAGCAAGGGACAGCGCCTGTCTGTTTCTGGGTTTGGTGAGTCTGGCCTGGGCAGTTGAGGCGCATTCTGCTGTGACGAGCTCTGTGCAGCGTGTGCCTGAGGAGACCCCGTCCTGCCCTCATCACTTGTAGGCTGCCCTAGCTTGCCTCGCAGGATGGGAGGACGACAGGGTTGGCATGAGGATACAGCCTCGCAGAATATGTGCTAGCGTGACAGCAGTCATGCTCAACTCTAAAGGGAAGCCCATTTTTACCAAAGGGTATGTTCCCAGAGAGTGGATCCTGTCAATGGAAATAATCAACAATCAATCGTAAGAACAGAAGAGAGTTTTATTTGAGCCAAACTGAGGACTAGCCAGAAGCCAGCTTCCCAGGTGACTGAGAAACTGCTCTGCAGAAGCAGGGTTTCCAGCACAGTTTATATCTTGTCAGAACAAAGAACATGAAACTAGTCAGGGTTGCATTTCTTCAAGATTTCAGAAAAAGAACATTCCAGCCAGTGCCTAGCAAGTCAGCATGGCCTTGGCCCCTGGGAAGGGAGCCTTATCCTCCCTTTACATCCTCCCCGGACCGGGGCACGAACCCCCGTCCCCTGCATCGGCAGGCGGACTCTCAACCACTGCGCCACCAGGGAAGCCCTTAATCTCTATTTTTAACACAGACATTCTTTACTTTTAATCAATGTGTCCTCTAATAATTAAAACAGATGTACAATGTATGTTTGATAGGCCACAGTCTATTTTAGTCAGCATAAAATTCAATGTAACTCATGGGAAAGCCAGAATGACTTCCCCATATCTCAATCTGTGAACATTTCTTTTTATCAGTCCTCTCTGCGTTACCTGGTTTTATAGTTGGGGCACTGTCAGTGCTTTGACTCCCTGTAACTCCCAGCTTTCTTGGGCGCGAGCTGAAGGAAGGCAGAGGCAGGTGTGTACCGACTAAGCCTAGCACAGTGCCTGGGCACCTGCTCGACCCTCAGAATGTCCTTCTAGAGTGAACAAATGAGTGACTCACTGAGGGAATGGCATTGTACTGGGCCCAGGTGTCCTCAGTGATTGGCAGGAGAGTAAGCTTGCCAAAGAACAGAATAGCCGATGAGGTCTGTGGCCTTAGAATTACAAGTGTAATGATACTAGTGACTACTGTGTGTTGAGCTCTTTCCCTGCGTGCCGTGCACTGAGAACGTTATGTCGCTTAATTTTCGTCACCACCGTCTGCCCTAAATTCTGATCTGCCTTTCACCGATGAGGAAACTGAGGCTTTGATAGAAGCAGTAACTTGCCCGAGGTGACAGATCCATCCCTTGCTGGTTGTCCAGAACTAGAACACAAATCAAAATGAAGTGGCCCCTCTGGGGATCAGGCCACTGCCCTTGACATCATCATCAGATGTTCTAACTGTCATGGAAAAAGTCACAGATGAACCAGGGCCCCTCGAGGACATCAAAGTCACAATTCCAGTACCTACCAAACTGAGATAGGAGAGGCTCTTCATCTAAAACAGAGGGGGAGAGAGAGGGAGAGAGAGTGAGAGAGAGAGAGAGAGAGAGAGTGTGTGTGTGTGAAGGCTTTCCTTAGGTAGGTTATTTTTGGAACAGTGTTAAGTGTTGGACTCACAGGCAGGTCTGTGGTCATGCTGAGCCAGCAACACAGTGATGTATTGTTAACAGAAACAGGGAAGTTAGGAGAAGGAGGTAGATTGCTAGGTTGATCTTATGACAACAAAACCTTGTTTTGTTGTTTTGTTTTAGCAGTGAAGTCTGAGGTGATGGTGGGACGTTTAAGCATACATTTCCAGAAAGGCTTTGGCGCTCTGGATTGGCCCTTGTGAAAGAGGCCAATTTTGAAATGCAAATTTTAGCTGTGTCTCCATAGAGGCGACAGTTGAAGATGTGGAAGTATGTGATGTCTTCAAAGTATTAGTATCAAGAGAAAGCAGATTATAAAGGATATGCACATGGAGGATAAGCATCATTAGAATTCAAGGACAGTGATAATCATTTTTCTGGTCCCATCCAATTTTGTAGTTAAAATCCTACTCTCTTCCCTGATGTCAATTAGTTCCTGAAAACGAATTGGAAGATGTTAGATTTTTACATTAAAAAAACTCACTGGAATTTTTCATTTGAAAGATTTTTAGTAGATTAGAAAATTATGTTTCTAGGTTTTCATAGTGACAACTTTTATAGACAACAAGCATTGTTTTCAGTAACAAAATCATAATATCAAACATTTCCTAAAATCCATTTTGTGACATAGTTACCTGATAAAGTATCATCTTTACTTTGAAGGGACAAATCAAGAAAGAAGGTGTGTGTGTACGGGTGAGCATCTCTGTGTGTTTTAGTATCTGTTAGGTAGCTTACTATTGATACCATTTGTCATCATGAAAAATGTCAGCCCGTTTGAAACAGCTTTGTTTTCTTATAAAAGAAAAATATATCTAGAATATACTTAAATTTCCAATGGTTGGATAATGTTCTAAACCTTAGAGTTAAATACTTAATAGAATCCATGCATGCAATAAGATAACTATGAAGATTACAAAAGCAGAAAATATTTGTAATACAACCGAAACATTCTACCCAAAATGTGTATGTTATTATGACAACCATATAAAGTCTGTTTCTGAACGTTGAATCCTTGGAAGGTAATATAAAAAATAATTACTTCGGGATATTATTTTTTTTTAATTGAAAAGACGACTTAACATTATAAACATGGAAAAAAGAAGCCAATGCAAGTTGGTTAAGAAAACAGGATCCAGAGTATTTACTGGTTAAAAAGAAAATATGTTAAAAGTATTTATTCAAGCTCAATAATGTTTATTTGTTTAATACAAACATATGGAGTGCCTAGTAAGTACCAGGGGCTGTGCTAACGATACACAGACAAAAAAGCACAATGTTTCCCATCACTAAAATTGTATTGCTTTAATTTACAACATATAATAATGATTCTTTCAAAAATTGCCCTGTAGTGCACAGTTGCTCTTTCTGACACTCTGATTCCCTAAAACTCAAGTTTCAATCTCTTGCAAGACAGCCTCTCTCATTGTTATCTTCAGCTTGGTAGCCTGGTATTTGCTTTCTAGTAAGACAGACTGAAATAGACACCAGAGACACAGCACTTTACGTGTAATCTCATGTTGAGTTAAACAGCATTTGAATGTTGCCAGTGAGCCAATGGCTTGTTGGGGTTTCTTCTACACCCCGTCCTGCTTCCCAGAAAGGAAACACATCGGTGGGTGTTTTAGGGGAGGCGTGTGTCCGTTTGCAGGTAAGAGAGAACCTGAGTAACGTGAACTTAAATGAACAGAGGTGTTTGGGTCTCTCCAGCTTAAGTCTGGAGACTGATTTGTCCAGGGCCTGTATTTCTGGGATCTCTTGGCCTTTTCCTGATGCTTGTTGCCTCATGGTGGAAAGGCGGCCCCTGTACCTCCAGCCCTCACACCAAGGTTCCAAGCAAGAAGAGGGAGGAAGGGCAGGGACAAAGGGCCCTGGTATTGATCCATTAGCTTCAGCAGGAGAGCAGAGCCTTGTGCAGAAGCTCCACCCATTGGACTTTGGCCCCCAGCTCAGCAGTGGGCTCTGGGTCAGTGACTTCCCAGCTGCAAGGGTGGCTGGGAACACAGGGCTTTCACTTTCTAGTCTTCACAGGAGACGTAGTGAATAGCTTGGGGTAACTAGTCTATCGCCTGCCATTTACATCCTCTTTATGAGAATGTAATGCCTAGTAAGTCCAACGGTGTGGTATTAGTTAAAGAATTTGCCATGGAATGATAGATCTTCGAGGTACCCTACTCAATTGCTTGGAAGTTCGTGTGTCTTTGACCCAGAAAAGATCATCAGACCTTTCTTCCCTTTTTATTTGGAAGGAGGAGTTGTCTTCGGGCCCCCTACCCCTCCTAGTCTAGTCCAGCGCCTCCTCTGTAAGTCTTAGAAAGTTATAAGAAAATCTGTGCTCTCTGTCCTCTTTCCTCTGCCTGCCTTTGATTTTTTCCTTGTGACAGACATAAAAGGCCCTAAATCAGCCTTACATCTGCCTCAAGTCAGAAGAAAGAAAACTGTGTATTTGAAGTGTGAAAGGAGGTGAAATGAAGAACTGTTATATCCAATACCTAAAGCCTTTGAAGGTTCTATGAAGTTACTTTATATTTTTTGCAGAAGGCCACATCTAGGGCAGAGAAAGAAAACATGCTTGAATGAATGAAACAACTGAGCAGTGCCTATTACGGTTTAGCTCTTTTATTATTTAATCCTCCCAATAAACCTGTGAAAAAAGATTCTGGGTCCATTTCACAGATTTGGAAACTAAGGCCAAAAGAGAAGCTTAGTAATATCTCCAAGGCTACTCGACTAACAGGGCCAGGGTTAAAACCAGGACAGTCTAACTCTAAAATACATACTTTTCTTTTTTTCCAGTTTTTCTTGTTGTCTGCCATCTGTGCTTTGTCTTTTTTTTTTTTTAATTGAAGTATAGCTGATTTACAATGTTGTGTTAGTTTTAGGTGTACAGCAAAGCGACTCAAGATACACATATATATGTGTGTGTGTGTGTGTGTGTATATATATGTATATATATATATAATATATATGTTTTCTTTTTCAGATTCTTTCCCCATATAGGTTATTACAAAATATTGAGTAGAGTTCCCTGTGCTATACAGTAGGTCCTTGCTGTTTATGTATTTTATATATAGATGTATGTTATGTTACTTCATAATTTATCCCTCCCCGCCACCTTTCCCTTTCCCCTTCGGTAACCATAAGTTTTCTATGTCTGAGTCTCTTTCTGTTTTGTACATAAGTTCATTTGTATCATTTTTTTTAGATTCCACATATAAGTGATATCATAAGATATTTGTCTCTGTTTGACTTACTGCACTTAGTATGATAATCTCTAGATCCATCCATGTTGCTGCAAATGTCATTATTTCATTCTTTTTTTGTGCTTTGTCTTTACACTTGCTTTCCCACAATTGCTCACGTTAAATCTCAGTTAGAAAAAAAAACAAGCCCTATCTTATTCAAATTGATAATGTCTTTGTTTACTAGGGACTCCCAAGGTCCCAGGGTACAGCCTCCGCTGTGTTCACCCCGGAATTCAAACATGATTAGACACGTCTGGAAGCGTCTGGAAGAATCTGGCAGGGGCTGCTTAATTACATAAGTTAACTGGCAGCCTTCTGGGAAAGAACTAATCCTACGTGGAGAGAGAGTAGAGAAGTGCAAGTTTACTTGCACTCAGCGCCTGAGAATAGGGGGTAAGTGTAAGTCAAGTGCAGTATAATTTAGTTAGCCTGGCCTCTGATCCAGTCCCTAGGGATGCCTGGAGCCAGGAGGTTGCCAGGGAAAGCTACCAGTGTCTTCACTAAGATTTGCGTGGGTCGTTGAGTGTTCATGCTACATCAGCAGATTGAGTGGCACCAGCCCACACAGCTTATCACTGGGCCCGGTTCGTCAGGGCTTGGGGCTTCAGCAGATCTGGGTCCTGCAGGGCCCCGGAGTTGAAAGGGTAAAGGTTTATTGTTTTAGTCCATTTGGGCTGCTATAAGAAAATACCACAGACTGGGTGGCTCAAAAACAACAGGAGGGCTTCCCTGGTGGCGCAGTGGTTGGGAATCTGCCTGCCGATGCAGGGGACATGGGTTCGTGCCCCGGTCTGGGAAGATCCCACATGCCGCTGAGCGGCTGGGCCCGTGAGCCATGGCCGCTGGGACTGCGCGTCCGGAGCCTGTGCTCCGCAACGGGAGAGGCCACAACAGTGAGAGGCCCGCGTACCGCAAAAAAAAAAAAAAAAAATCCCCTGCCCTTGTGGAATTTGTGTTCTAGTAGGACGAGGTGGACAAACAAATGTGTAAAACGACAGTGTGTCAGATGCTATGTGCTATGGTCAAATAAAGCATTGAAAGGGAATCGGGAGTTTGGGGGAGGGAGGCTGGTCAAAGTGTAAAACCACATAGTCAGGCAAGGCCTCACTGAGAAAGTGAGCTCTGAGCCGGAAATGAAGATCTGTGATCCAGCGTAGAGTTGGCAAACTTTTTCTGAAAAGGGCAGCTGTTAAATACTTTAGGCTTTGGGAACGGTACAGCCTCTGTTACAATGGCTCAATTATGCTAATTTCTCTAGGACGAAAGCGTCCAGGGAGAACATGTAAATGAATGGATGTAGTTGTCTTCCAATGCAACTTTACTTATGGACACGGAAATTTGTATCTCATAGAATTTTTATGTCATGAAATACTATCATTCTTTTGATTTCTTTTCCCCCCCAACCATTTAAAAAGATAAAGACTATATTTGGCTGTGGGCCATAAAAACACAGTTACTGGGCTAGAATTGGCCTGTGGGCCTCCCTGCGATAGAGCCCAAGAGATTTAACGGTGTCCTTTCCCCTTAATTGCTTTGGATGACGTGTAATGGTGTACGTTTGAAAGATGAGATGGAATGCAACTCATGCTTTTGCAGATATCTGCCTGTTT
The DNA here is from genome assembly GCF_003676395.1 of Aethalodelphis obliquidens. Lineage (NCBI taxonomy): Eukaryota > Metazoa > Chordata > Mammalia > Artiodactyla > Delphinidae > Aethalodelphis > Aethalodelphis obliquidens. The sequence goes on along the minus strand of NW_020837947.1, from coordinate 74,220,408 downwards.
TAGGTCCAACAGCTTTGCTGTTGCTTCACAAAGAAAAGGAATGAAAATTCATCTGTTTATCCAGTGACAGATCCTCATTTCACTTATATGAAATTTATGTCTTACAGCTTTTATTTTTAGGCTCTGCTGTGCAATAATAGCTTTTATTTTCAATCCGTCATACTACAGTATTGCCGAAGACATTTTATGTAGCAATTAAGAGTTTTCCAGGTAGCATTGCATTGGGATGCAAGCTCTAGAAAAGTTGCTAAAAAGTGGCTTAACTAATTAGGGTTTTATTTGTCTAATAAGGTTTAGAGTGGGCTGCACAAGACTCGTGTGGCAGCTGTTAGATGTCATCAAGAACCCAGGTTCCTGTCATTCTGCTTGACCACTGCCATTCTTGCATATGGTGTTGGTTTTCACAATTGCCAAATGCTTTCTGCACCTCCGGGCACCACGGGTGCATTTCTGCAAGAGAGAAGGGAGAAGAGTGACCAAGTGCAAAATGGGCTTTGTCTTTTCATTCATTAGGTGGAGCCTTCCCAAGGAGCAGACGCCTCACATCTCACTGGCCAGCACTGTGTTCTATGATCACCCGTAGCTGCAGAGGAGCTGGCTCAACAAGTTTTTATAGCTGAGCACATTGCTTTCTAAAACCAAATCAGGCTTCGGTTATTAAGAAAGAAAGGGAGATGGGCTACTGGATAAATAGCGTTATCTGCTATGACTTCTAAGTGTGTTTGAAGAAAAAAAAAACAGTCACGTGAGTTACAGGTACTGTCACCCATGGCTAAATTGACATGGGTGAAGGCCTTGACTGTCACCCCAGAATTTACTTCTCTTCCACAAATTTCTCTCCCCAAACTTCTTTTGATATTGATTGCAAGGTGTGTTTTGTTTCAGAAGGGTTGAAACGTAAATAAAACTCTTTGTGTCAAGGAAGTGACGGTATATGTTATTGTTATCTGAACCCTGGGTTTATGCCGGCCTGTGCAGTGCCCTTGATGGCTTCCTCTTGCCATGAGGGAAGCCCTTCCGTTACCTACGACCCTGGCTTCTCCCAGGTCCCACCTCCTGGGCTGGTCTGTCCCTGCCGCTCATCCCTGGGCTTCCACAGTTCCAGCCTCGGTCACCTGGGAAATCTCAAAACAGCCCTGCTGCCATGACTCATCTTCCTTCCTGAGGCTAATGTCACAAACATCCCCTTGAAACTTCCTTCTCTGGAGCACAATTTCTCCCCTTTGTTTATTTGGGTGACCTGCTATCGTATTAATTTTCTGTGGCCTTAGCTCTTTTTTTTTTTAATTTTAAAAAATTTTGAACATGTGCTAAATTTATTTATAAACTTCAACAAAAGCAAAGCAAAATACGATAATTTGATTCACCTTGTCTCAAAAAAGTGAACTTTTCCCTGACACTGCATTCTGAAAGATTTTTTTTTAATGTGATTTCAAATAACAAATTCAACAATAATAATTAAGACGTTATACAGCACTGTTATGTGCCAGGCAATAAATATTGTAAGCTACACATAATTTATCTATAACCCTCACAATAATCCAATAAAGCAGGTAATACTATTATTCCCATTTTAAAGATGGAAAAACTGAGGCATAGAGAGATTAAGTAGCTTGCTCAAACTCACCCAGTAAATAGGTGGGGGAACAAGGATTTGTAGCTCTTTTTTTTTTTTCTTTTTAATCATCTGGCCTTTCTTCTAAGTGTAAGGAGTCAGGGAGGCCAGCAAGTGACGAAACGCTCCAAGTCCAGCTTCATATCCTGCTGATTTATACGAAATGCCCCTGGTCTCTATGGCCATGGACTACTGCCCCCCTCCAGGTTGTTTTCTATGGGAGGCTTTCTTTCTCTCTTAAATTTCTTCTCTTTAATCTTTTGAATGTTGACACATTCACACTTTTCCAAAAGGTTTACAAATATAGAGTGAAAACTCTTGCTGTCACTTTGTCCCCATCCTCCAGTTCCCACTCACTCCCCAGGCAACCGCTTTTGTTAATTTCTTATATAAACCTTCAAGCATTTTTCTAAAAAATGAAAATACAAGTAAATACAAAAGTGTTCCTATTTTTCTCCTTTTTTTTTTTTTTTTAATGTGCCTAGCCTACACACAGTTCTGCTTTTTTTTTTTCCATGTATACATCTTGGAGACCTTTCCATAGCAGTGTTAACAGTACTTACAGAATTTCTCCTTTTTTCTTTTTAAGCTGCATAATATTAAAGTGATCTCTCTGAAACACAAAGCTGGTCATGCCTCTCCTGCTTTCCTCTTAAAATACAGATATAATTACTCACATTTCACTCCTCACGCTACCATCAGCCATCACCAGTGTCAGTGAGGAACTGTCCTTTGCTTCCTGAGCGTTGATAGGGTATAATGATGCATTTGAATTTTTTTCTTAAAACAGCGACCATTTTTTCCCAGTTTTATTAAGATATAATTGACATACAACACTTGTATAAGTTTAAGGTGTACAGCATAATGATTTGATGTATGTATATATTGTGAATTGATTATCACAATTAGTTTATTAACATCCATCACCTCACGTCATTTGAATTTTAATATTCTACGATGTAACTTTCAAATATTGGCTATAAGGAGGAGGGGTGTTGAGACATGGACACTCTTAGACTAATGGTAATGTAAATTGAGGTGGCCTTGATGAAAGACAGTTTTACCCTGAGTCCTTCAGGAGTCTGAGAAATAGCTCTGCCCTTTCACCTGGGTTTCATTCACAGGGCTTTGTCCTAAAGTGGTCTTGAGCGATACCATCAAAGATATATAAAGATGGCATTATTTCTAGTGGTGAAACCTACAAGCATGCCAAGTATTCAACAATAGAGTAATAGTTAACTGTGCATCTACATGGTGGAATTGCCAGGAAGATATTAAAATTCATACTTCTGAAAACTTTTCAATGACAGAGGGCAGTGGTCATGATACATTTATTGTTCAGTGAAAGGGTCAAGGTGCAGTTTTTTTACCCGGTGTGATTGTGTGAAAGGAAAGACCAGGTGAGCTGTAGGGGATTATAGTCGAGCAATAAATACCCTGTGTGTGTGTGTGTGTGTGTATGTGTGTCCCTGTGTGTTTATGGCCAGGAGGTGGGGGGAGTGAAGAAGCTGTGTGCATGTCTTGATTCATCCTCATATCGAGCCTTTAAGTACCCACATTTTGGAGTCGTGGTGGACGTTATATGTCTGTACATTATATATGGAAAACCAAGGTTTGACTATGGATAAGTCCCATTTTTGATCATGCTCACGAACAGTTGAAATGTGCTGGGTATGTAGAGCTCCAAATACGGACATTAAATCCAGACCCTTTCCTCTATTTAAATTTTGGCAGTGGCCGTCTGGATAGTAGGATTGTAGGTAACTTTTTGTTTGCTTTACGAAGGCCAGTGGGGACCCACTAAAGAAGGATTTTAGGGGGCTTCCCTGGTGGCGCAGTGGTTGAGAGTCCGCCTGCCGATGCAGGGGACATGGGTTCGTGCCCCGGTCCGGGAAGATGCCACACGCCGTGGAGTGGCTGGGCCCGTGAGCCATGGCCGCTGAGCCTGCGCGTCCGGAGCCTGTGCTCCGCAACGGGAGAGGCCACAACAGTGAGAGGCCCGCGTACCGCAAAAAAAAAAAAAAGAAGAAGAAGAAGAAGGATTTTAGGACAGTGACATGATTGTCTTGATAAGAACACACACTAGGACTTGGATCAAAATAGGTGAACGCTTTCAACCTCAGGGTCGATAAACTCTACCTGGTAGAGTTGTAAGGGGAAGTTAAGTAGGATGGATGATACTTTTTTGCATACCGAAGTTACAAAATAATATATGTTCTGAAATTCTATGAGTGAGGAGAAAAAGTTAACTTTTTCAGACATGAGAAGTGGCTTAGTTCAAGAAATGGAGATAATATCATTTTCAACTTGGATTTACAACCATACAGTAATTCTCTCCTTTTATAATATTATTGCGCTTAAAAGGTGTCCTTTCTTGCCAGCCTTTTATTTCCGTCCATACTAACTATGACATTGCATCATTAGTCATTCATAGACTTGAACCCAGTGATCAGAGACACATGTCACTGAGGCTTTTGGGGAGCAGTCGGATTGAGGTGGGGTGGAGGAGATTGGTTGGGACAATCAGTCCGTGAAAGTTTGTTCTTCAGCATTTTATTTTCTTTGTCCAGAGGTCTTTCTAGCTGCTTCACTTCTCAAAATGATTCTTTTCTTTGGCCATTATAACATTTACTTCACCACTTAAGCTTGTTGTTTTTGCCGATTTCCCAGGATCGTTCAGAAAAAGTACACTTGTTTTCTCAGGTTTTACATGCTGTGGTTAAGATACCTGAATCTTGTCACCGCATCTCAATGAGTTCATACGTACCTTCAGTTAAGAAGATTGGTAACATCTGGAAAACCTGCAGATGTGTTTGCAGCTCTTCAAGAGCATACCTGACCCCTAGTGACTGGAGAAGGAAAGATGAAACATCAGGGGAACAAGAAGGGTTAAGAAAGAGAGTTCAAAGTAGGATGGTGCTTGTTGTTTACTCTCCCCTTGGAAGTGGAGAACGTTTTACTCTTGTGAATTGATGAAAGGATGCTCTCATGACAGTGGCTACAGCTGCGGCATATCTGAAAGAGGCTGCTGAGGGGAATAAAACTGTTGCCGCTCCCAGGAATCAATGAAATGTCGACATCTCAGATGGGCTCTCTGTGGTTTTCAATTGGTTGGGGACAGACAGGGCTTTCGTGACTGTAAATGTCAACTGCTGGGGCTGGGAGTGGGTAGTTATGGCCCCCTGAGAACTAAGTGAATCTCCCACCTCAGACCTCGTCTGTCCCTCCCAGACCGGCGGAGTTGTGCCCCAGAATTCTTGGAGAAACCACTGTGTCAGTACTTGCTGAGACGTCTGCTGGATCACCAGGGAGTGGACAGTGTGTGCTGTCTGCAAAAATTACCTCTTTTTTTTTAGCTCAGTGGCCTCTGACGATGAACACTCAAATCTAGTTCAAATTGGAAATATTTCCACTAGGTTTTGGAGGAGCATTTCTCCTTATGTGTTTGTCTTCTCTCTGCAGATAAAGAAGAAGCAGCAGGATGTGGTTAGATTTCTGGAAGCCAACAAGATAGAGTTTGAGGAGGTGGACATCACGATGTCGGAAGAGCAGAGGCAGTGGATGTACAAGAACATCCCCCTGGAGAAGAAGCCTGCCCAGGGCAACCCTCTGCCACCTCAGATATTTAATGGTAACCGATACTGTGGAGTAAGTATCAAATGATTGTTATCACATCATTTCTTTGTCCGATTCAGAACAGAGTCATCTGGGGCTTCCCTGGTGGCGCAGTGGTTGAGAGTCCGCCTGCCGATGCGGGGGACGCAGGTTCGTGCCCCGGTCCGGGAAGATTCCACATGCCGCGGAGCGGCTGGGCCCGTGAGCCATGGCCGCTGAGCCTGCGCGTCCGGAGCCTGTGCTCCGCAACGGGAGAGGCCACAGCAGTGAGAGGCCCGCGTACCGAAAAAAAAAAACAAAAAAAAAAAAAAACCAGAGTCATCTGGAGTGCAGTTGGGTTTTTTTCAATGCAGACTGACTAGTACCTAGTCAGTTCCACAGGTCTAACAGAGGGTGAATTCGAGAGGGTGTATGAGTCCAAGGTCACAGACTGTGCCTTCCTGTTTGCTTTGGGAAAAGGGGGTGGGAAGGGAAGCTGCGTACCTGTGTGTTTACTGTGTTCTACATTTTAAAGCGTATTTTTTTACTAATACATTTTGGGGGGCAGAGGGGAAGCGGTAATTATTCTTGAATCTTTATCTCTCTGTAGTGTAAAAAAACTGCTAATGGCTGATTATAAACCAGAGTTTCACTTTTTTATGATCATGAGCCAGCTGGATCGTTATGAACAACTAAAATACATCAGATGCCTTCCTGCTGCAGGTGGCATTGAGAAGATGAAGCCACTTTCGACTAATTATTTTCCTTCTCACTTCTTAGGTTCAGAAAAAACATTGAGAAATGTTTCTCTAATGAGTAGTTAGGATTTGCTTTCTGCTGTAGCTTTAAGTATGTAAGTCAGTGTTTATTTTGAGACCTGAACTGCAGTCCTTTAAGGATGGCCAGAAGCAGGGGAAGGAGCTACAGTGCAGAGATGCTCAAGGTGAAATAAATAACTGGGTGCTCGTTAGGGTGGAGAAAAGGGATAACAGTGAAACAGATCTCCAAGAACATGAGGCAGAATGAAATGCTGAAACATAAAGCCATAAAGATTGTGCCCAGCGTTTTTACATGTCATGAAGAGAAAACCGAACCTGGCACTAGACACAGGTTTGAGTTCTAGTACTACTTTATGTTGGCTTGACACCTTTGGAAAGTCACATATCTCTTTATATCTCAATGTTCTCATCTTTAGCAAAGGACGATAATATCCATCTCACTTCCCCGGATATTTGTCACTGTTTCTAAAGTACTCCTAAAACTCTATACCCACCCAAACTACCATTCAACTGTAAGACCAGAATAAAGGCATTTTCACAGCCGCCAAGTCTGAGGAACAGAGAACCAATGGGTTTTTGTTTTAAGTTTTCTAGCACTGTTTGACTGATAGCTTTATTTTGAACTGTACAGTTTACACACATTTTCATCTATCATCTTATTTTGGTCTGCAGGCACAAAAGTACATTTTCTAGACTCTGTAATCATGAATGGAATACACTCTTGGTAACCATATACTTTCCCTAATATGAGATCATGATGTAAAAAAATTCCACAAAAATAATAACCTTTATTATATAATAATGCAGCTTATTTCTTGTTGACGCTGCCTCTGCAGACACTGAGGTTTGACCATCCTCTGCTCTTGACTTCCCTCTCCATTGCTCTACCCACTTCCTGCATACATGGTTCAGGGCTGTTGACATCTCCTAAGTTCATTTTAAAAGTGGAGTTGTTGCTGTTTTTTTTTTAGTCCTTGTTGTTTGATAGACCTCTCAAGAGGGCGGACGCAGAGACATCTTTGCTCTATCACCATAAAAGCCGAAGTCTTCAGAGCCCTTTGAGTAGAAGAATGTATTCAATGAATAAAAAAGAACGTGATGTGAAATAAAGTTAATTCCTTCCCTTTATTTCCACCTCTTTATGACTTTCTGAATCTCTGTGTATCTTTGCCTTATAGAGTCTATGGAAGTTTTTTCAGGTAGACTGGGAGCTGGCCAGAGGCGTCCATATTGATTAAACTGTGCCAGATAAATGGCTGCTTGAGCAGTGTCAGTCCCATGGCAGTTGTGACAGCAGTGCTGGTGTATTCATTCTGTCTTTATAGTCTGTTCTGGCAGGAGTTTTGAAGACAGTGTCTGCTCTTATCAAGGTCAAATAAATTCGATTTTGACAAAAGCAAAAACATTTGAGGGCAATGAACCATGGCCTCGTGCATCCCACCTGCTTCTGTGCACCTTGCATTGCCCGGCAGTGGTTTATGAGTGGTCGTATCTGGTTGGATAACCTGTGGAAACCTGCCATATTGCAAGTGGCAGGATCCAGTAAGCATGAAGATTCTCCTGTTTCCTGGAATTGGCCGGAAACTTATTACTTTGTTTTAAACTGGATGAGCTAGGCATGTGAGACATACACAGCTGCTAAGCTGCTTGCTAACCAGTGTGGACAACTGCCTTCTCTCTCTCCTTTAGCACATGAAAAGCCTGCCTATTGGGAGGAATTCCCCACCGAATGGAAGCTCCCTGGCGTGTCCAATCAGTTCTTCCCACCCCAGATTTGGACACTGAGGAAATGATGCCGAAACACAGCATCAGTTGGAGGTGGCTCAGTGAGTGTCCAGGGGTGATGGGGCCAGGCAGAGCCTGGTGGCTGGACACCGTATGGCTGGTGTCCTAAGGAGGCTGATCCTGGGTTGTGGCCTAGGTGTGTTCTTGGTCCCCCAGACATGGAAGTTCCTCCTGTTTTCTGAACTGGTCCTCCAGGCTTAACGTGGATTCTGTGAGCTCCCCGCTATACATTCTTTTCCTTTTAAGTTGCCAGTGTCTGTTTCAGTTGTTTGTAGGCAAGAACCCTTCTTGGGGCAGACTGGTTGTTCTTGCTGTTTCCCTGAAGCATCCTACCATAAGCACAATTCTTCTCTGGAAACGGGTTTCTAAAGGTCAACATCCCAACGCCTACAGGCTTTTCTCATTTTAGAAAGCTCAGATCCTCACGTTCAAGGTTGAAACTCTGTTCTCTCTCTCTGTGGAACTGGCATGTGTGGAATGCACTAGAAATAAAAACACACATATCTACACAAAAGGAAAACATTTCCTCCCATTTCTTTTCTCCCTCCCCATTCAGAAGAAAAAAAAAATTGGATTTCTTTATATTTTTTCTTATTTTTTCTTGAAATTTTTTTATTGTGGTAAAAACATACATCATAAAATGTATCATCTTAACCACTATTAAGTGTACGGTTGAGTAATGTTAAGTGTGTTCGCATTGCTGTAAAACAGGCCCCCAGAACTTTTTCACCTTGCAGAGCTGAGACTCTATACCCATTAAATAACTCCTGTTTGTCCCCTCCCCCCACCCCACTCCCCCGATAACCATCGTTCTACTTTCTATGTCTATGAATTTGACTACTTTAGAGACTTCATAAAAGTGAAATCACGTAGTATTTGTCCTTTGTTTTCTTTGTTTTGTTTTTGTTTTTTGGCCACACTGTGAGGCGTTCAGGATCTCAGTTCCCCAACCAGGGATCGAACCCATGCCCCCTGCAGTGGAAGCGCAGAGTCTTAACCACTGGACCGCCAGGGAAGTCCCAGTATTTGTCCTTTGTGCCTGTCTTACTTCTCTTGGCATCATGCCCTCAAGGTGCATCCATCTGGTATGTCTTAGTCCGTTCAGGCTGCTATAACAAAATACCACAGACCGGGTAACTTACCAACAATAGAAATTTATTTCTCAGAGTTAAGTCCAAGATCAGGGTTACACTAGGGTTGGGTTCTGGTGAAGGCTCTCTTCTAGGTTGCAGATTGCCCACTTCCTGTAGTATCTTCACGTGGTAAAGGGGGCAGGGGAGCTCTCTCAGTCCTCTTTTTCTTTTTGGCTGCGGTGGGTCTTCATTGCTGTGTGCGGGGTTTCTCTAGTTGCAGCGAGCAGGGGCTACTCTTCGTTGTGGTGCACGGGCTTCTTGCGCGGGCTTCTCTTGTTGCCGAGCACGGGCTCTAGGCACGCAGGCTTCAGTAGTTGTGGCTTGCGGGCCCTAGAGCACAGGCTCAGTAGTTGTGGCGCACTGGCTTAGTTGCTTCACAGCATGTGGGATCTTCCCGGACCAGGGATCGAACCTATGTCCCCTGCATTGGCAGGTGGATTCTTAATCACTGCGCCACCAGAGGAGTCCCAGACCTGTTTTATAAAAGGCATTAATCTCATCCATGAGGGCTCTGCTGTCATGACCTACTCCCCTCCCAAAGGTCTTTGGGCATCAGCATTTCAATGTATGAATTTTGGGGGGATACAAACACCTAGCCTATAGCATTGAAGCATGTGACAAGATTTCCTTCCTTTTTAAGATCTCCATCGTATATATATATCACATTTTGTTTTTCCACTCATGCATTGATGGACTCTGGGTTGCTTCTACCCCTTGGCTATTATGACTAGTGCTGCTATGAACATGAGTTTGCAAATACCTCTTCAAGATCCTGTTTTCAATTCTTGGGGATATGTACATATTAGTGGGATTGCTGCATCATATGGTAGTTCTACTGTTAATTTTTTGAGGAACTGCTGTACTGTTTTCCATAGCGGTTACACCATTTTATAAACCCATCAGTAGTGTACAAGAGTTCTAACTTCTCCACATCCCTGCCAACACTTGTTATTTTCTGTTTTTGTTTTGTTTTGAGAGTAGCCATGCTAATGGGCGTGAGGTGATATCTCACTGTGGCTTTGATTTGCATTTCTTTGATGATTAGTGTTGTTGAGCTTGTATATAATCTTTGGAGAAATGTCTGTTCAAGTCCTTTGCCCAGTTTTCAATTGGGTTATTTGGCTTTTTGCTGTTGAGTTGTAAGAGTTCTTTGTATATTCTGAATACTAACCGCTTATCAGATATGTATTTTGCAGGTATTTTCTCCCATTCTTAGGTTGAGTTTCACTCTGTTGATTATATCTTTTGATGAACAAGAGTTTTTAAGTTTAATGTAGTCCCATTTGTCTGTCTTTGTTTTTGTTGCCTGTGCTTTTGAAGTCATATCCAGGAAATCATTACTTGCCAAATACAGTGTCATGAAGCTTTTCCCCTAGGTTTTCCTATAGCAATTTTGTAGTTTAAGGTCTTAGGTTTAGGTCTTTAATTCATTTTTAGTTAATTTTTGTGTGTGGTATAAGATAAGGGTCCAACTTCATTCTTCTGAGTGTGGATATCTAGGTTTCCTGTTACCATTTGTTGATGAGACGGTGCTTTCCCCATTGAGTGGTCTTGGCACCTTTGTTCATGATCATTTGACCATATATGTGAGGGTTTATATTTTTTTGGACTCTATTCTGTTGCACTGGTCTGTGCCAGTACCACAGTTTTTATTACTGTCGCTTTGTAATGTGTTTTGAAATTAGGAAGTATGATTTCTTTAACTTCTTCCTTCTTCAAACTTGTTTTGGCTATTTGAGGTCCCTTGAGATTCTGTATGAATTTTAGGAGTTTTTTTTTTTTTTTTTCTATTTCTACAAAAAATGCCATTAGGGTTTTGATAGGGAATATGTTGGATCTTTAGATTGCTTTGGGTAGCGTTGACATCATAACAATATTAAGTCTTCCAGTCTATGAACGTGGGTGTCTTTTCATTTTTTGTGTCTCCGTTCATTTCTTTCAGCAATGTTCTGTAGTTTTTAGTGTACAAGTCTTTTACCTCCTTGGTTAGGTTTACTCCTAAGTTTGGTGGGCGTTTTTGGTGCTATTGTAAATAGAATTATTTTCCTAATTTCCTTTTCCAATCATGTATTATTAGTGTATAGAGACACAAGTGATTTTTATGTGTTGTTTTTTTGTCCTGCAACTTTGCTGAATGAATTTATTAATTCTTTCATTTTATTAAAAAAAAAAACTTGTAGCTAGAAATGGGAATGCAGCCAAATTTTATTTGCCTGGGGTCACATTAACCAGTTTGTGGATTTGCCATCAAGGGGGAAGAACCCAATGACCATTCAGATAATCAAGATGAGCTGGTGCGTGTTTGGCCAATACTTAGAACTGGGCTCTGGGTGAAGGTGGGGAGAGAGGTGAAGTGAGGTAGAATGTGTGGCTGGAGCTACTCATGTAAAGTCCTATCTAATGAAGAGAGGACAGTTCAGCTGAGAGACAGAGGGCAGACTTTTATAGAAAAATAACCATTTGATTATTTTCCATGAGGCAACTTATAAAATTATTTATATTTTAAAACTATTGAATTACTTTTTTTTGCACTTTTAGATGGTACTTGTAGAATCTTAAATTTGTACCCAAGCATTGGGTGTATTGCTAGCCAAATAAGATTACCAAATAAGATTACATTAAAGCTACTGACTAGTTTTGTTCAAGTAATGATTTGGGGGCCAGCTATGGCAGCCTTTCCCCATATTACGTAGGTTAATGGAGCCTGAAAGTAGACGACAGACAGGTTAAGACTAATCTTCACGAGGCACAGAAAAGCTAAATGACCAGCAGTGGTTCTTTGTGGAGTATCCTCTCCTTTTCTTTCTTAGGTATGAAAGGAAACAAGATGTGTTAGCATTTTCTAACCATTGGTAGAGGTTCAGAAGCACACCACAAGAATACCTAAATGTATGCAGTTGTATTGTTCCCAAGTGCAGTGTTTATGTAAGACTCTTGAGAAGATTGTCTCTGGATAATATATTTTAAGTGTGTTTGGGGATCTTTTGGGAAGCTGAAGAACCAACTCCCTTAATTATTAGTTTTACAAATTCCTGCCTCATACATATAATTTTATTTTTAACAACATTACACACACAGGGCTTCCCTGGTGGCGCAGTGGTTGAGAGTCCGCCTGCCGATGCAGGGGACGCGGGTTCGTGCCCCGGTCCGGGAAGATCCCACATGCCGCAGAGCGGCTGGGCCCATGAGCCACGGCCGCTGAGCCTGCGCGTCCGGAGCCTGTGCTCCGCAACGGGAGAGGCCACAGCAGTGAGAGGCCCACGTACAGCAAAAAAAAAAAAAAAAAAAGATTACACACACAACACACACACATACATACACATACCCTTGGTATCTGCAGGGGATTAGGGGTTTGGCTCCAGGACTCTCCACGACTACCAAAATCCACAAATGATCATAGTGTATATACCATTTTGTGCCCTGCTTTGTTCTCCCAACAAAAATAGCTTCCATGTCATTGTAAACTAATTTTTTAGAGGTTGCCTCTTATTTCCCTGGGTGGATTATTAGAACTAACGTAATCATCACCCACCTATGTTGAAGTCCAACTGTCTGCAGTAATTAATAGAACTTTGTTTAGAGTCCATAAGAAAAATAAAAAGGAAAGTTAAAGTCAAAAATTTTCATTATCCACAGGAGATGTGGTCTGTCTCTAAAGTAGGGATGTTATTTATGTAGGTTCAAGGCAAAGCCCTGAAAGTCACCCCACACCCATTTTCCTCATCTCCATACTCCCTTGGTCACCAAATCCTGTAAGTTTTACCTCCTACATAATTCTGTCTTTGTTTCCCTTGCAAAGCTCAGTTCACACGAGCCTTGCTCTTGACTCTCTCTAATTAACTAGGACTCTGGTTATTCCTCCCCCTCCCCCATGCCCAGCAAACCTGCGTGTCATTACTCCTATTATGACCTTTAGTTCACAGAATGTTTTTTCATGCCTTTGCCTTCTGCTGGTCTCTGAGTTCCTTGTACTCACCCTCAGCAGGCTACGTGGCATATTTATCTTAGTATCTGGTACCTATCAGGAAGCTGGGAACGCAGAACATACTTAACAAAAATTGGTTCTAGAAGTGGGTGAATAGCTCCGCGTACTTTCAGCCAAGCAGGTAGCTCACCCATTCTGTTGGGTCTCGCCTTGTCAAGGTTCTGAACATTTCCATTCCTGTTTATTAATAAAACTCAAAGCCAGATCTCTCAAAAGCAAGCTTACTGAACCTTCTTCTAAATTCTACAATGAAATCTTTTCGGTAAATCACCTCTATTAGAAGCTTGCCTACCCCACAGGTAGAGTTTTCTCAGGAAACTTGTGATCTGAATTTGAAAATCTGGATTCCAAGGTTTTCCGTCTAAAAGATCAGTTATCTAATCAAGGATAATCTTCTCCTTCAGATGTTTTACGATACGTGATCTCATGCGGCATCCTCACAGGTACAAGGAAAGGGTGGTGGGGAAGGGAGATTTCAATTCTCTTTATCGCTAATTGCTGGATGCCCAGAAGCATAGCAATTTAATTAGATATTCTTTGCAGTCTTATCTCTTCTATATAACCCTAGTTTTTATTTTTCTGTCTATAAATGTTTAATCTCCCATTTTCACCTTACTGAGATGTTTGTCTCAGTATTCTACAGTGATGAATCCCTAGGACATGTCTTTCATGAAAATTATGGTTTGTGCTCTGAATATTGAAATATTCAATATTTCAGTATTCGTCCAGACAATTTCAGGGCACCCCAATTGCATGTTTAGCAGTGTATCTTAACTGATACCCAAACTGGCGGTTTCCCTTTTGTTAAAATTTTCCTGTTTTCTGAGCCTTACACAGTTTAAGTTAATGAAAAGAAAACAAAACTGTTAAAACACTAAGGCCATGTTAATATCAATGTTAAGACAATAAAGTCTGTTGACGGGAGGGTCCAAAGTGAAAAGTCAGTCTCCCCCAGATTTCCAAGATGTAGCCTCTTTTATGAGTTTCTGCTTTGTGGTTTTAAGTTACCACCACTCTGTGTTTCATAGACTAATAGCTATATTCCTTGATTTTTTTTTTTTTTTTTTTCAATACGCGGGCCTCTCACTGTTGTGGCCTCTCCCGTTGCGGAGCGCAGGCTCCGGACGCGCAGGCTCAGCGGCCATGGCTCACGGGCCCAGCCGCTCCGCGGCATGTGGGATCCTCCCGGACGGGGGCACGGACCCGTGTCCCCTGCATCGGCAGGCGGACTCTCAACCACTGCGCCACCAGGGAAGCCCTATATTCCTTGATTTTAAATTAGATAGTATTTACTTTTTTCTTTGGAAGGGGGGAAACTTGCATTCTTATAGCTTCTCTCATTTCTCCCCCGTTTTGACTTGCACACATGTACACGCACACACTGCATTGCTAAAGTTTATAACAGTCGCATACTCATCTGTAATTATGATAACTATTGTATACTATGTAAATATAACACATTTATATTGTTATAAACGTATAAATATTCTCTACAGAACTGCTTAGTTGTGTGAGTGGTCACAGAGGAAGGTGTATAATCCTATTTTACTAAATTCCTGTGGCTTGAAGACGACACAAATATTTATGAGATTTTCTTCATTGATTTTAGCCTTTTCACTTACTCCTCTGAGTATTTCTTAAACTTTTATTGCTGGTTGCTTTTCCTGTGTTTAGCACAAAATTGTTTCCCATCCGATTTCAGTGGGTGCTTGGGTAGACGTATTCGCTTGCTCTGCCATCTCGTATCAGAATGGTCAGAAATGTTAAATGTGTTAGGAATTTTAAATCTTCAGCTTTGGACTTACTCGTATTTTTGGTATTTGGCCTAAAAATTGCTGAATGAAGCTGTTTTAGACAGCTACATCTTCTAGATCCTACCGGGATTGGAGCTGTCAAATATTTTTTCCTCCTCTATCAAGATTTCACAAAATGGAATATAGCATTAATGGTCCTTAACCACTGAATCAAAAAATTCTGCTCAGAGGCTACCCTCAGGCTTGAAAGAAATTTCAGGAGGAAGGAGTCTCTGCCCATTGGCAGCAGCAGCGGTAGCTCTTGTAGTCTTAGGAGGAACTTTTTTCTTTAATCTCTCCTTTGGGGTAAACCACATTTGCTTTGGCTCATTTAGAAGTGCTTGCTGCCACCGTTGCCTTGCGGGCCACGTGTTGTTTTTGTTCCCTGCAACCTTCTGTTTGGAAAGGCCCTTGGCATGTAGAAATAATATGGGTCTGTCACTTGTTATCGACTTAGCGTGGGAAGCGATGCAGCTTTTCAGAGTGGCTACTGTGGGTTTTCCTCGCTGTTCTCTGAGGGAACGCGAAAAGGGCAAAGAACTTTAAGGCCTTTGTCTCAAATGCTTGTCCAGTCCATAATAGTCTAACCGTAGGAACGGGTAATGTCCTTAAGTAAGCTCTGTGGAAGAATGAGACTACTGTGAGCTCTACCTGTTGTAGATTTTATCATGAGCTTATAAGTGTCTCTAACATTGGTTTTCACTTAAACGCAAACAGAAGTGTAGGTAATGGAAGCCTTTTTTTTTTTTCTTTTTCTTTTTAACAGCTATTTAGCTTGCTTTATTCTTCTTAAAATTGTAGCATTTAGATAAATATTCCATTAGTAACAGTGCTCAGTTATGCTGATATCTTTGTAATCCAGAATTTTTTCTTTTCATTTGGCACTAGAAACAAAGTGAATTTTTCAGCCTTTGTTTTAAATGTAGTTAAAAATGTTCCAGCTTCTGAAACTGAATGATTTTTTTTCTTGAATATGCTTTATGTATTTGTACTCTCCTCCAAAGGTGATATTAACTGATCGTTATATTTTATAGTCACAGGAGGTTGATTGTCTTACAGTGTTCAATTTGCAGACATGTATTTGCAAACACTTCAGAGAGAGTGTCTTTGACTATACGGAATTCAACAAGCCCATTTAGAAACTTTATAGTGAGTTTTTAAAATACAGTGCTTTTAACGTTTGCAGTATAAGCCCTAGTGTGGTTTGTTTCTTTTAAAATATAAGCCTGATAAGTGAAATGAATTTGATAAGGAAGCAGATCTTTCTCTTTTATTGGGGAATGTCTAAGGCCAGAATATAAGAGAACTTCTATCTTAATAGAAAGTGATTTTAAGATTCCTAATACTATTTTACTCATATTATTTCACATCATAGTATTTAGTTTATTACCTCTAAAAGAGGGTATTCAGAACTTCTAGATTTTAAATTATCAATCATCTACTCTTTGCGTCAACATGACAAAGAAGATGATTTAACTTCTTACAATTTGAGATTCATCAGGCCATTCAAAAGCTTTTGTATGTCAGAAAGTAAATTTTTTACATAATTCTTTAAATCAGTAAGTAATCGAGTAGAAATAGGATTTAATCAGATTACATTATTAGCATGAGATTACCTAAAACATGGCATGTCGGTCATTCATTAGCAGACACAACTCATCCCCCAGTTTGCCTGGTGTGTGTCAGGTACTATTCTCACGTTGACTTTTAAAAATGATTGCTTTTAAAGTTAATTACCAAATTTTATGTTTGTCACTTTGGGAGTTAATTACCTTGGGTGACAATTTCTAAACTGTTGGGAGCATCCAGTTTAATATTTGGTAAGAAGTCCCCCAGCCATGGTGATGTGGCCCTGAGTTAAAGGTTCATAAACTAAAAATAATGGTTATAACTTTTATGACAGAAATACAGTTCAAGAGAATTTTTTATATAACTAAGAAATGTTGCCATTCTGAGATTTCTTAATATCTGACATTTCTAAATACCTTTGTTGGTGACTAACATTTATGAGAACAGTTTTGGTTCAGTGTGGTTAAATGGTTGGTTTACAAATTTTCTCTACACGTATGTATTCTCTGTTTTGTTTTATGTGTATGAAGCTCGCTTGTGAAAGTTGACCTTATTTCTAGCTTTGTGATTTGGAGGATTGTAATCATTTTAAGATTAAGGTTTTTAATATAAACACTGCAACCTGAATGATACATATTAAGTCTCGTAACTTGCCTTTTGATCTTTTGCATGCACTGTATTTTCACGTTAGCACTTCCTTTATTGTTGTTTTTTGTTTCTGTTTTTTTTTTTTTTTTTTTTTGGCCTCGCCGCACGGCATGCAGGATCTTAGTTCCCGCACCAGGGTTCGAACCCATGCCCCCTGCATTGGGAGTGTGGAGTCTTAACCACTGGACCATCAGGGAAGTCCCAGCACTTCCGTCTTTAAAGTAAAATTCACACTGCATTTATAGACATTGAGTCAGGCACTGTTTCTCACTTTTTATTTCTTATATTATTAGTTTTTTCATTCTTGCGTTTTCACACTGACATCAGAGATTATTCATCAGGTAGAAACAGGTAAAGCCCTTTCAGAATTCAAGAACAGGGACGACATTTTGTTGACTAGTCCTTAGTTTTTTTTCTCTCACTTTTGCCCTTTCCCTTTCCTATTTGGTTAAACCTGTTTCCTGTTCAGAGAGAGGTAAGCTCTTCAAACAGGTATCACTAGGAACTGGAATACATAGGCTGGACTTCACATCTGGACACAGCTAACAGCCCATTTAAGAGCAACTCCACTGAATGCTCCATTATTTTTTAGAATTCTGGAACTTCAAGGGACTTTGGTCGTATCTGATACAGAAAGGAAGAAGCAGTCTGAGGAGGTTAAAGGAGTTGGTCAAGGTCGTAACTCAGCTAGTAGATTGCTGGACATCTCATCTATAGTTGACTGAGTGTATATACCACTCGGTTTCCCAGAAGTGAAGCTGTGACCCAGACAGTGGTTGGTGCAGGTAGAAGTTCAAGACCCCTCTTCTCCCACAAGGAGCAATAAGAAGTCTTGAAGGAAAGGACTTAAGCAGAGGATGATTTGATCAAATTTGCCTTTTTAAAGGATCAGTCTATCTTCACTTGAGCATGATTCGGGGGGGTGGGGGGAGATAGGGTATACTGTAGAGGGGTTGGTATGTTGAGGTGCCGTTGCAGATATCTAGCTTGGATCAGGGCAATGAGACTGATGTAGAAAAACAGAGAGGTTGAAGGGATATGTAAGGTAGTTACTGGTTGAGGGAAGAGAGGAGTCCTATGATGCTTGATTTCTGCCTGGTAGAGCCCGTTAGATGGTGGTGCCAGGCTTCTGAGAGGTCCAGCTTGTGGGGTGGAAGGAAAAGCATGAATTGCGATTTAGACCCATTATGTTTAATAGTCTATTATGAACAGTTAGTTGCTTACATGGAACCAGAATTGAGAGGAGAATCAGAGCTGGGGATCTGAGTTTAATTAGAGCCGTGGCTGCGATTGAGATTCCCTAGGGAAAGAATTTAGACCGAGTAGTGGCAGAATATGGTGTAGAGAGAAACAGGTACACCAGTTTTCATATGGTGGATATCTAAAAGGGTGAGATAAGCTGGCTGTAATTTAGCTCTCTTCCTCTTGTTACCACATTGAATATAAACAACAAACGATCAGATAGAGAAGGTGTGGGTCAAACAGGGTTATTTCTTGAGCCCAGGTCAATGAAATGCTACTCATTTGGAACTGTCTTTGTTACAAAGAATAGTGGTAACAACATTTTCAGTTCATGGGATTTTGCCTAAAATTCTACATCAAATTGAGACATAGTTTTTCTTATTAAAAGTTATACAATTTTCCATAAGTTTCTATGAAACCTGTAATACCTAGAGTCAGTCGGAACCTCCAACTGCCCCATTGAGATCGTCTTCACTCAGTGTCTCATACAGTTTCTCAAACTTAACATTTTAAAACTCAACTCCAACCTTACCCTCAAACCTGCTTTTTCTCTGGTCTTTCCCATCAAGTCACAAAGCTCAGAGCTGCTTTAAATTTTTTTTCCAAAAAATTTTTAATTGAGGTATAGTTTTTACAATGTTTCAGGTGTACAACGTAGTGATTCACAGTTTTTAAAGGTTATGCTCCATTTATAGCTATTATAAAATATTGGCTATATTCCCTGTGCTGTACAATATATCCTTGTAGCTTATTTATTTTATAATACATAGTAGTTTGTACCTCTTTATCCCCTACCCCTACCTTAACCCTCCCCCTTCCCTCTCCCCACTGGTAACAACTAGTTTTTTCTCTATGTCTGTGAGTCTGTTTCTTTTTTGCTATAATCTCTAGTTTGTTTTATTTTTTAGATTCCACATATAAGTGATAGCATACAGTATTTGTCTTTCTCTCTCTTATTTCATTAAGCATAATACCCTGCAAGTCCAATGGAAAAAATGTCATTCTTTTTTATGGCTGAGTAATACTCCATTGTGTATACATACCACATCTTCTTTCTCCATTCATCTGTTGATATGGACACTTAAGTTGCTGCCGTATCTTGGCTGTTGTAAATAATGCTGCAGTGAACATTGGGGTGCATAAATCTTTTTGAATTAATGTTTTCGTTTTCCTTCGGATATATGCCCAGGAGTGGGATTGCTGGGTGATATGGTAGTTCTGTTTTTAGTTTTCTGAGGACTCTTCACACTGTTCTGCACAGTGGCTGCACTAATTCACATTCCCACAACAGTGCATGAGGGCTCCTTTTCTCCACACCCTCGACCACATTTGTTATTTGTGGTCTTTTAGATGATGGCCATTCTGACAGGTGTGAGGTGATCTCTCATTGTGGTTTCCATTTGCCTTTCCCTGACGATTAGCGACGTTGGCCATCTTTTCATGTGTCTGTTGGCCGTCTGTATGTCTTCTTTGGAAAAAGTTTTATTCAGGTCTTCTGACCTCTTTTTAATTGGGTTGTTTGTTTTTTGATGATGAGTTGTACGAGAGCTGCTTTGATTCTTTTTGGTGGGGGGGGCGGTACGTGGGCCTCTCACTGTTGTGGCCTCTCCCGCTGCGGAGCACAGGCTCCGGACGTGCAGGCTCAGCGGCCATGGCTCACGGGCCCAGCTGCTCCACGGCATATGGGATCTTCCCGGACCGGGGCACGAACCCGTGTCCCCTGCATCGGCAGGCGGACTGTCAACCACTGCGCCACCAGGGAAGCCCGAGAAAAGCCCGAGAGCTGCTTTAATTCTTAATTCTCCCTAACCCTCTACACCAATTACACTATTGAGTATGATCAATCCTCCAAAATATATCTCCAGTCTGTCCTATCCTGTATTTATGACAGTGGCTCTGGTTCAGGCTGCCTCTGTCTCTTACCTGAATTCCCCCAGTGCACTCCTCACCCTTGTCCCTGCTTCTCTTCTTGCTGCCCTCTCTCTGAGCCATTCCCCACGCAGTCAACGCAGAGATTTTCTTAAAGGAAATAGGTCATTCTGCTCCCTTGCTCAGAACCCGTCCGTGATTTCCTTTTGTACTTAAGATAAAATTCAAAATCGTTTTTTGGGTTTACAGAGTCTGGCACATTGCTGATCCCGGTCACATCTGCCAGCTCCGCTCTTCCCCGGTGCTGTTTCCCGTCTCAGAGGCTCCTATCCCAACCCTTTACTTGGCCAATTCTATTCATTCTTCACATTTCAGCCTAAAATGCCATTTTCCAAGGAGGTATTTGCTGAGCCTCCCCCTTCAGATGTGTTGCTCCTTCTCGGCATGGTCAAGGAAGGCCTCCCTTTGCAGGTGACTGGCCTCAGGGCTGACCCGAAATGACAGCAGGAGTGACCGCTTCAGGATCAGGAGCAGTGCCCGCAAGGCCTCAGGCTGAGATGACCGGGAACTGCAATCAAGCTGCCTTCCAACCACACGAGGCTCAACTTGCGAAAGCACTTGGACAAGAGAGTCTCTACACAGAGTCAAATAATTCAGAGATTTTTCTTCAGCTGAGGCCTGCTTTGCAAGAAGCAGATCTCCACTCTAAGTCATCCACTCTCGTTCAGATTCCTAAACAGGTTTCACAAGTATTTGTCATGCCATTGACCCAGCTCAGCAGTGGGTTCGTGAGGGCTCAGTGACTCTGATATACAGGGTACCCCATACCTGGTTTCCTCTTGGGCAAGAAGCATCATAGCATACAAAAAGCATTGATTTCAACACCAGTGAAACTTGGGCCCAAATCTCAGCTTTGTTACGTATGGGCTGTCAAACTTGGGTACCGTATTTATTTGCTCTGTGCGAGTCTCTAACCTGGTGGGCGGTAGCTGGGATTAAAGGATGTGCTGATGATCTGGCGCTAAGCACAAAGCAGTTGCCTACAGGTGATTCTCATCATTGTCTGCCTGTGCTGTTTACCCTCTGCCTAAAATTATCCAAGGGATTTCTCTCCAATTTTAAGACTGCTTCACATTGCCTTAGCAACTATGTCCAATAGTATTAACACATGCAAGCTTTTGAAAAGAAAACAACGGATGAACACATTGGCCAGAATTCCTTAATGGCTTCTCTCCTGAAAGAAGGAGGAGAAAAATGATTCTGTGAGGTAAAGATAAATGTTATAGAGAATATAGTTTCCTCTAGTTTTTGTTTGATCTTTTTATTCTCTCTGAAGACAGTCTCAAGGAATGTGGAAAACTTCAAAAGCGGAATAGAAGCGCTCAACTTTGACACACGGAGACCTTTATGGCTTTTCTGTTTACACAGTGATTTTTTTTGTTGTTTAAGCCCTAGGTAACAAAGTATCAAGAGTGGAATTGGGAGGCAGCCTTTCAGGTTGAAATGCTTAAGTAAAACCTTGTCAGAGTGATTCCACACAAAGAAATGTTAGTTTGACACTCGAGGGAGCATGTTCTGATTTGGTTTCTGTCCTCAATGTTTTACATTTTAATCCTGCCACAGACTTTGGATTAAAAAGTTGTTACCTTCATCATCATGCTCAAATGTTGAGGCTCAAACAGAGCAAATCCGGTAATTTATGTACCTTTTCCCTGGCCTGGATGGAGTAGTGGTACCTTTTTTATTTACATAGAGACTTTGTCAACAGCACCAAATACAATCATTTGCTTTTGTTTATTTTCTCCTTCTCTTTTTTCTAGGATTATGACAGTTTCTTTGAATCCAAGGAAAGCAACACAGTCTTTTCATTCTTAGGCCTCAAATCACAGTTGGCATCAAAGGTAGGTCAATCTTTTCTTGTTGTAAAATGTATCTTTCTTGAGTTCTTCTTAGGGATTGGGGTTGAAGGAGTGCATATCTAGTCTCCTAAATTTTCAGTTTTTGCTTTCTCAAATCCACAGTTAGGACTGCTCAGGGTAAATAAAGACACCCAAGGAAGCCAGTTTTTTTTCTTTCCCATTTTCAATTGTTGCTGTATATTAGAGTTTTATCCTTATTTAAAATTCAGTTTATTTATAATTTATATCTCCTTCTTCCAAGAAAAATTTAAGGTAGCAAAAAACAGTAGGTGCTTTTTATTTTAAAGTGCAAGTTCACATTACTTTACATTTTTTGAAATAGAATCAAAGCCATGTTTTTAAGGTCGTCTGCAATTTAAGTCTTTTACATTGGAAGGGACGTGGTTTGCAGTAACAGATGGTCAACCTTGAAAAAAAGGGCAATTCCTAAACTAATCAGAGTGTTTTTGAAGCCACTTTATTATGTCATATGTCTTTTAGCAAATGTAAAAGGCTCAAACTTTTCTAATATTTAGAGCTATAGATGATATGTATTATGGTAACTTTGTGAAGCACGTGGATTCACTTTCAAAATAAAAAATAATATTTCTTTATTAAATAAGGCAGTATTTTGATTGTTATTTCCACTTCAGAAATACTATATTTTTCTGATTATGAAAGTAGCCTAGGCTCATGTAGAAAAATTGGGAAAATGCAAAAAAGTACAAAGGAGAAAATAAAAAGTCACCAGAGAAAACCACATAAACATTTTCGGTGTATTTCCTTGCAATCTTTATATACATAGCAATTGAGGTTTTGACTGTATTTCAAATTGAGACTGAATTCTAAAGCTTCTGTTTGTAACACTGAATTGAAATGAAAGTACATTGCTGGGAACTTTGATATCTGTAAGTAATAGGTCTTTTGAGGCTACCCAGGATTTGTGCCGTTTCTGGAACACTTGTGGGAGGAAGACAGAGACTATCAATAATAAAAATTATACAACAGCACCTGTAGTTCCTCGCCGATGTGAAATCATGCTTTGTTATACATCAGTAAGTCCACAGATGCTTGTGGGTGGTTTCTGTGCACATGTTTTAAAGAGACAAAACCCACACAGAAAACCCTTAAAGGCTCTTAAAACTATCTTTATAAAGATGGAACATTGGAATACTTAGGAAAATGAAAGTATTTTTGTAACATGTTTCATGCAAAGACATGTAAACCATCCAGATTTATCTTCAGAGAACTGGAAAAAACTAGGGTGGGAGCAGTCTAACGGATGCATAAATCCAGCGGACACCAGCGTCTGTGCAAAAACCTTTGAAAAATACTGCGTGCTTGCCATCTTTGTTCTCATTTTCCCTGAAGATGTAGGTTCCTTTGAGAGGCTTCGGGCTGGCTTTTTTACTCTTTGAAAATACTTATTCTCTTAGAAATTTCTCAGGAAACCTGTGACCTGTAGGATATGCATTCTCACATGACTTAACGGTCATGGGATTGGAGTTGGTCTTGATGCCATTGAGGTTTGCTTGATTGCAGGAGACCATTCCACGGTCAGTGAGGGCGCTAGGCACCTCCACCCATTCAGCCCCCCGCTTTCAGGCACCTGAGTCAGTCAGACATGAGCAGGGGCCCACGGAACCAGAGTGGAAGGCCACGGTGCCAGTGTGTGTGCCATCCCCTCTCGTGAGCCATTCAGGGCCTTAAGGGTTAATAGCAACTCATACTTCACCTCCGTAGGAAAGAAGTGCAAATATCTTTAAGAGCGAGTCAGCATTTTCCCCCTTTCTAGTTAGTCATTTTGTACCTTGGTAGTAATTCATTATACAGTCTACCCTCTAAGGCCTAGACGGAGCATTCACGGGTGTGATGTACCAAAAGATGGAGCCCCCTTTCCTGTCTCCTTTCCTACCCTCTCTGCAGTACACACACGAAAGACCAGGCGAGCAGGCCCGCCAGGGGACGTCTAAAGACTCCATTAGCATCTAATTGCTCTCACACAGTGAGGGCAGAGAAGGTCCGTAGGAAAAGAACATTCACAGACCCAACTCTAGACCCTGGGCAGTTCTCCAAAGTGGGTGGGGCAGAGGAGGGTAGGAGGCCACAGAATAGCGGCCTGCAGGCCACATTGGTTCTGGATGTGTTTGTCCTGCACGGACTCTTTTTTAAAGACTTCAGGTGGGTTGCTGATACTTAAAATACAGATTTCCCACTTTTCTCCAGAATTTGAATTGTTGCAGCCCTGGTGGGGGGCGGAGGGGGGTCCCACATCCTTCTGTGGCCAGCTGGAGCCCACCGTGGTACCTACCGAAAAGAAAAGAAGGCCTTTTCACCAATACTTTTCAGGTAGAAAATCATCAGTTTTCTTATCATAACAGATTCAAAGCAGAGCCTGAAATGGAAGTTTCTGCTTTCGGATCCCTGCCATTCAGGGGTGATATTGAAAATACGCAACCACCAGTAAACCTCGAGCACTGACCAGCCGGGGAGCAGGTCTCAGAGGCCCACTCCCAGCCGATGCCAGGGGTCAGCCATCCAGTGGCTGGATCATGGTAGCACTTGGGGGAGAGGAGTATCAGCTATTTACCAATAGGTATGGCCATTCCAGTGCCGTTCGTCCCCTCAGGTCACCCTCCGCAGGGCCCCTGAGTAAGGTAACCCCCGGCCACGCCACTCACCCAGATGTGAGTGGAACAGTACCTCAGAGGAGTTTCCTCAGTTGTTGAAAACACGTGGCTTTCTTTCCACTTTTATATTTGGCAGGTCAGGTGGGTGTGACTTAACTCTGGGCTCTGATCCCTGAACCCAGGATTTATTTGCTCTTATCCATCACATGGCGGTGATTTATTGTGATTTCCAACATCTCTGTTCCTGACATTTAAAATATCACCGCCAGGGTGAAATTTCTTGCCCGCACAATGCAATAACTGGCTTTTTTTTTTTTTTTAAAATAAATAGGCGGAACCTTAGCGAAGACAAGCGGAAGAGGACGGAGATGCATTTTGGAGCGCCCCTGGTACTCAGCACACACCTGCTTACCTAATGCATCACTGTGACAGAAGCCACATGCATTATCAGTAACTTTGCTTGCCACGGAAAAGGTGTTTTGGGAAGACATGGGTCTAATGGGATTGCATGAGTGCTTTAAACCAAATCAGGACCGTGGTGGGTTTTTTCCTTGTTTTCAGAATTGCCTGCAGTTGCCTCACTCACCCGGCGGTACTGTCACCTGTTACAGGTGTGCCTCCTGAATAACTGAGTGATAAGCAGGTGGCACCATCAGAGAGAAAGTACTGGATCTGCCCTGGGTTGTAGTTGATGCCAGGATTTGCTCAGACCTGCTTCTCTTCAGGCCGCCTAGGTGGTGTCCTTGAAATTAGTCTGCCAGGCTCTTAGAATATTTTGATCAGAAAGGAAAAAAAGCAATGTTGGTTGACAAAGGGCTAAAGATCTTTGCTGCAGATTCACAGGCGTCACTATTCCAGTGCTTTGTCATAACTGTAGGAAAAACTTAGATGTTCTAGCCTCCTTTTGGTAATGGAAATTCTTACCTCCCATAAATCCTCCAAACCCCTACAGATGTTTCCAGAAATCACTGTTGCAACAATGTGTGATCAGAACCAGTTGACAGGGATGAAAAGAATTGCTATTTGGGAAAAAAAATGCTTCTTTATCTCTTACAAAGGAAAAGTTTCACCTAATGTGTAAGATGACTTAAAAGATATATTTAAAGAGGTGCACTGATAGTTAATTTATAGGGACATTATCTGACTCGTACCTGAAGGCATTTCAGCTCTAGCAACTTATTATGTGTAAGTGCACATATATTTTTAAACGCAGCTCCTCCAACTAATAGCTGCTTATATATTTTGCAAAGGGATTGTATTTTTCGAGAAAAGAAGATCTCGGTTAGATATATTTTGTGAACCCTTGATGAGGCATATTAAAAGATACTAATATTGCTGCACACTTTAATTTTTTTTCCTGTGTTACTTTTCATCGGTCCTCTGACACTGCCAGTTCATATTTCTGGCCAATGCACAGTTCCGGATTTTCAGAGTAACATAGATACATGTTCTCATTCCATATATGAACACCAGTGATTTTTCAGAACAGAGTACATACGAGAAAGGGGCTGTCAGAGACTCACTCTGAATTGTACTTGGCATGTGAAATCTCTCCTTCCTTTGGAGTGGGTGCTGACAAACACTGAACCTGTCGACTTCATTAGGGCAAAGGCTTCTTTTCTGCATCCTTGTCCCTGCTCACATTTTTTTAGAGTTTTTAGTTGCCAAAGCTGGGAATAGTCTTGAATAGAATAAACTCAGAGTGCTGCCTAAGATATTCCGCTATTCTCAGTGTCCTGATGGTGGACCTGCCCTTTTGATTCTGAGCAGGAAGTTTGTAAGAAATGGAAAGAACAGAAGAATTTAGTCCCTGTCACCTGTGTTCTCTCTCCCTCCTATTCTAAAGAACTTGTTGAATGCTAAAGCTGACATCCCAGCCTGAGATTTGCATCCCAGGACTACAACCAGAAGGAAAGCATGCCACTGATTACTACATGACTGGAACAGATATATGATCCACCATTTTCTCTGCAAGGAAAGCTGCTGTAAAATCATGGCTGTGACTGCTTAGTTGGCATTAAATACGATCCAGGTCAAATTCCACTTGATAAATCCCAGGGACTAACCAGGAAATGTTTTTGAACTGGATATCGTGTTAAAGTCTAAGAAGACTTAGAATTTCTTTTTAAGATACAGCAGTTTTTAAAAGTTAACGTTGCAATGGTCTAACTTACATTTTGTCTACTCTTGCCAGTGACTACCGAGAAGCAACTTGGTAAGATTGAGTCTTGGGGTTGTAGGATCAATTCAATACCTGCTAGACCAAGAAAGCTACTCAGAATTGTTTGTCTCAAAACTTCTGAATTACTCTGGTTGTAGTAGGCCCAGTATGGTTGTCCTAAACAGACTAGATGAATAGGAGTGCTAAATTATTTACCACAGTTACAGATCATCTACCCCACCCCACTTTTTTTTTTTTTGGAGCAGCAAAGAAATAGGAGAGACCAGCTTCACCTGGTATTGTGCTTGTTATGAGCAAGCTAGAAACACACTGTGTGGCATTTCCCTCAGTACCCAGGCTCTGCAGAGTCCTAAGGTATTGCCCTCTGGGACTGCACTGTGTCCTTACTTGTGTTTTACCAGCTGAATTCCAAACCTGTAATGGTTTTCTTCATCCCTTCTTTTTTCGTTTTGTTTTGTTTTGTTTTGTTTTTTTACGGTACGCGGGCCTCTCACTGTTGTGGCCTCTCCCGTTGCGGAGCGCAGGCTCCGGACGCGCAGACTCAGCGTCCATGGCTCACGGACCCAGCCGCTCCACGGCATGTGGGATCCTCCCGGACCGGGACACGAACCCCTGTCCCCAGCATCGGCAGGCGGAATCTCAACCAGCGCGCCACCAGGGAAGCCCTTCATCCCTTCTTTAACTAGCTGCCTTTAGATCTGAATAATCATAGTCTTAAAAATCTAGGAAAGAAGTGGATGGGAATTGCAGACATAGATGTAATATCAAAAGCATTTTAAGACAGAATTTTTATTTCCTGTAGTAGGCTTGTTGGGGCAAAGAAAATGTGCTGCTAAAAATCAAATTATCCCATTTTAAAATGAGATAAAATACAGAGAGTGCCATCCTGCTAGGTATATGCAGACCAGAAGAAAATTTAGTTGGGGAAGTACTTGTTTTTCCACAGTCTGGTATTCTATTAAAATCAAAAAGGAGAAAAGGAGGATTTTTTTTTTCTCTCAGGCTCTAATATATTTTAGATTTGTTTCTGTTGTATAGATTTATTCAACACTCCCACATAGATGTTTTTATATTACACGAATTTAATCACGAACTAAACTTATTTTTGTCCTTCCTTGTTGAAAGGTACCAAAGCCTCTTTCTGGTTTGTTTTGTTTTGTTTTTTAATTTGATTTTGCTGTATAGGGTTTTGCTTTTTCTAGAAATGCTTACACCTTTTCTAAAGTGTCAGAGCCCACTTTGATCTGCAAAATTATTGTGTTTAGATTTCCATTTGTATGCATTTATTTGTCTCTAAAGGCATTGGTGAAATCTCAGATTTTATATTCAGCATTAAAGAGGAATAAATTACAGAAAACACATATTCTGAAAATGGAGTGCTTGTTCCCGACCGTTTCTTACACCTTTTCTAATTTTGCTTCTGTGTTTGGTTGAAACCTTCTTGTTTAGCTGGGATGCTGTATTTCTGCTCCCATCATGAACCCCATACCTGAAAGCTGCAGATTCGTTGTAAAAATGCAGACGGATCATTTGAGTACTTGAGGAGACACACTTGTGGTTGTGTGTGTGTGTGTGTGTGTGTGTGTGTGTGTGTATGTGTAAGTGTGTGTGTTGGAGGTGACTGCAGAATCATCTCAGACAGTGACCAGGACGAAGGATGGCGTTAAATCGCTCATCCCCTGGTTGGTTCAAATAGATGACGGTGGTTTCTTGAGTACAATGAAGCGATGGGCTGTGGATTCCCTTCCCTAATTTCGTGCAGGAGAAAAGTACAGTGTAGCCACAGCCCTTAATAGCAGGGCTGCCTTTGCTGCAAACACCTCTGAAGGCAGAAGACGTTTCTGAAGGCAGCGTCTGAGGTTAAGCCCATCGCTGAACTATTTCTAACTTAAGCACCAAGATGAGGGAGGGTGAAGGAGGAGATAAAGAGAACAGGCTGTCAGTTTCCAGAAATGCACTAAATTGTGAAGCCAAAGAAGCCAAGTAATCCCCGCCCACTTGTAACCCAGATTTTCAAAGTTTTCCTAGTTTTCTAGAAATGCAGGCCAGGTTAGTTTGGTCATCCCATTAATCAGCGTGTGTTGAACCCCTAGAATGTGACAGGGACTGTCTGAGCAGGACAATAGTCTCCACCCTCAAAGAGGAGAGAAACGGAGAAGGATTAGCAGCAGTGACAGTGGCAGTGACTTGAGAAACAGGTAAGTTCACAATGTTCCAAGCGATGGTTCGTCATCTGAAACGTGCTGTATAGTCTTTTTCTTTGTATGTTTCAACCAGTCCAATTTTTTAAATGATTTCCTACATGCAACGGAATAAATATGTACACACACACGTATATAATATATACACTGACACATAAAGAAAAATAAACACACCCCCGTATGTCTGCCACCAGCCGCCTGCCTTTCCTTTGGGGCTCTGTGTGCTCCCTCCCTGACCCTGTCTCGTCCCTGTTTGATAGCGGGAGCCCGTCCTGAACGCCCTGTTGATCATAGCCTTCCTGTCCTTTATTATTTTACCTTTGTGTACATATCCTTAAAAATTAATAAATGGAATTAAACTCTGTTCTTCTGTCACCTTCTTTTTATGGTCATTGCATTTGGGCATAATCATTTTGAAACAAGTGCCCTAGCTTGTTTATTTTCACTGCTAAGTATTATTTTGTCGTATATCACAATTTTTCCCTTCTCCTATTGCTGAATATGGAAATACATCTTTCTTTGAAATAGAGAAAGGAAATGTTGCTACAAACATTCTTCTGTGTGATTTCTGGTGCACATACACAAGTAGATGTATACCTTGAGTAGAATTGCTGTGTCACACGTGCAATAAAGCACATCGTCAACCTGAACAGATAAGGCCAAATTGTTTTCCAAAGTAATGGTACCAACTGACACTCCACTGGTGTACTAGAATTTCTGGTACTCTCAATGTTCACCGACATTTAAGATCATCAGACTCAAAGTTTTGTCAAGCTGAGGTGTGTATCTCGTTGTGGTTTCATTTTGCATATATTTGATTACTAATAAGATGAACATGTTTTTACTATGGGAATTACTGTTTCTTCCTGGAAATCCCCCTTTGTGTCTTTTACCATTTTTTCTATGGTGGTGTGTTTTCAATTTTTTTTTTTTAAATAAGTGAGTATTTTATTTTTTTTCAATTATTAATTTTTAAAAGTTCTTTATACTTAACCTTTTCCTGGTTAATGCTCACCTATTAGAGAGAAACCATATTTGGAGTGGAAATCTTCTGAAACTGTTTCCAGAATTATGAAAAAAAGCATGTGAAACTTTATTCTATTTGGAGAAAATAAAATTAAACACAGATATTGTGTGTTTTTATTGTATGCTAATTTTCACCTTGTCAGCGTATTAGCCAAGAGAAGATATACCTTGGAAACCTCTCTATGCTCTCAAAGGGTTCCTTCTTTGAAGAGATTTCAAGGCTCATCAATTCCAGTTATTTGGTAGGAAATTAATGTCATGATTTGGTTTTCTGCTACAGAATTAAACCAGAAGGAAATCTTTATACAGACTGCATGTTTATATATGCACATTTCCTTACTATGTTAACATAGAACAGGCTTACAACGATAGGCCAAAATGATGTTATACTTAAAAGGACTTAAAAGGATTAATCATTAAAAAATGATTAATTTGCAGAACACACAGTTTTGCGAGCATTAGCCCGCTGTGGCCCCCTTTGCCTGGCAAAGCAATAAAGCTGTTCTTTTCTACTTCCCCACCCACCCCCCGCATAATGATTTATTTGAGTTATAGGAGACTGGACTGAACCTATACTCATAATTAACTAATTCTTAATCTGAATGAAATGTGACCATCATGTGACTATAACCCAGTATGTTGTGGTAGTAGCATGTTTTCATGTGTGTAAACTGGTTGGCAGGTATAAGAACAGGACACTACAATGCAGTCTTCTTTTCTGAGGCCCCTGCTAATCAGGGGACAGCATTTTTAATAGACCAAGGACCCTGACATTTGAAAGCATGTTAACTGAAAACTTGGTACTGCTTATAATGAATGGCACAAAGATTTAGACCTTTTTATTAAAACAGCGGTCCATACTCTTGCAATATACATCCTTTTGGGTTCTATAATGATAAAACTCACTGTAACCAAACTTTCCACTGAAAAAGCTCTAGTGCAAATATCTATCATCATTAATGTAATGGAAATGAAAGCTCTGTAGTACAGAACAGCGCTGCTCAGCGTGGTACCAGCAAGCCACATAGAATTATTGGACACTTGAAACGTGGCTCATTGACTTTGTGATGTGCCGTGAGTGTGAAATATGTTCCAGATTTTGAAGACTTAGTATGAAAACTGTAAACTATTAATTTTTATATTGGTTATGTTTTAAGTGATAATATTTTGGATATATTGGGTTAAATTAAATATTAAAAACTAATTTTGTCTTTTTTTAATGTGGCCACTAGAAAATTTTCAATTACGTATATGGCTTGCGTTCTAGTTCTCTTGGACAGTTCTGTTCCAGCCTCTTTACCTGAATTTCCAGTAGAGAAAGAAATACCTTTAAATGCTTTTTTGCATTTTGGCAAAATATCTCCTTTTTTTAATTGTTATATGAAAGGAAATGTGAACCTCTTCTGGAATATAATTTTCTAATACTGATGCCAAGGATAAATGCTTTTCTCATTTTGCTTTTTGTCCCCCTAGCTTGAAGCAATTTTGTCGTGAAGGGGGAGAGTTTTTTTCCTGGAATAAGAAGAGTAATGTGTGTGCCTTGTAACATGAGACATCTCTCTGTGTCCAGCCTCTCGTTCCTGTATTGTCACGTAAAGTTGATGTCCCCTGTTGAATCGGTCCAACTAAGTCATGGTGGCCTTTATCTGTTTGTTCTTTTTTTAAAAAAAGAGGGACTTCAATGAATCACACAGATACCATCTATAATCTGCAGAACAGTGATGAATATTAATAGGATTTTGTCCTAGATTTCCTAAAATGTTAGTTCTCTGTATCTGTAAAACTCATTTGAGCTCGAAAGAATATATGGATAATATGCTTTTAAAAGTTTCATTCTGGTCTCATTGCCAAAGATTAAAACAGAATGTGAATATTAAGGGAGAATAGCTTCCTTTCCCTGCCCAGGGTTTTTAACCATTTTCTTTTTGCTACTCTCTTAGCCAAATAGTTTGGGGGGAAGGCCTGTATTATTCTGATCATGAAAACAATTGGTGGTAACGGTACTCATTAAGTGGTAGAATGTTTCTTTGAATGATTTAGTTTGGGACCCTTCCCTGAAATAAAAGAGTGATTGTAGTACAGCCTTTGCCAACCAAGAGATGCCAGCCATCTGTGTTTCCTGTAGCTGCTTTTGCATGCTGCTTTGGGGCTCTTCATTTGTCATTTTAATGAGCTACCACACCTAGGAAGGATTTAGCCTTTGGGAATGGGTGGAACAACTTGAGATAAATGATAGACACATTTTTCATGCTAATTTGATTTAGCTTATTGATACTATTTTCCCATCTGTTCAGTTGGGATGATACTTTTCTCTTAATTTTCTCCCTGTCAATCCATTTCATGTTGTGTGCTAATATTATCACCAGGTTAAAATACATGGGCTTTAGGACAGTCCACAGCTAGGCTCAGAGGTGACTCCGAGGTCGAGAGCCGGGGCAGAAACACCACCAATTCAGCATCGACACCGTTTCCCTAGTCCAGATGCGTCCTTTTCTCTCTCCCTGCCTGTCTTTGGGGATAAACCACTCTTACCCAATCCGCTCCTAGCCACAGCCTAACCAACATGTACAGGGGGAACAGAGTGATGACAACAGCAATGTTTTTACTCTCCAGATTGGCAACCAGAAGGAAGGAAGGACTCCGGCTGCTTCTTCCCTTCCTGTACTGTTTTGCAGGCCTAAGAAATATTTATTCTACTGGATCCCAGTCATAAATGAGAAACCGAATACTGACAGGTTTCCCATCCTAGTCATAAGTTGACTGGGCAAACAGAACTTTTAGCGGTTACGTATTTAGCAGGTAAAATGACCACAGCATGCAGACTTGTGGTCAGTTCCTGAATGACGACAGCAGGAAACCAGTTCCCTATCGTTGACTCCTTTAGGGACCAGGCTGCCTCTTAGACCATTCCAGAGTGACCCAGTTCTCTAGGGACAGCTTTACCCGAGCCCCAAAATGTAAACAGTTACCTCTGCAGTGAGGATGGACAGGTATTACTGGAATCAGGTAGTGCAGACAAAATGACAAGTGGATGAAAGGGGAATTTGGGTGATAGTAGTGCCTACCCAGGGAGACAGCTATCTTCCTAAAATTGGGTCATTTTAACAGAATGGATTTTAAGTTTCCTCCAGTGTTACTGAAAACTATATTAGTCATTCTCATTGCAAATGGCCCTTTACTGGGTAGTATTTTCAATATGCTATTGTTATAATTTACATTTTAATTTTCTGCTGGTTGGAACAGCATCCTTTGTGTGGTGACGTAAGTCACCGAATAAGCTGTCCAGCCAAAGCCCAAGAACTCTATGCTAATAAGTCCTGGGTTTTTTTGGTTGTTTTGTTCTTTGTACCTTGGTTTATATCTTTTACCTGTAAACCTCTGAGAAAGGACAGAGTAAACCCTTTCCTACTTCAGAAATGGCATAATCACCAATCACCAGTTAAATCCAAATATGTTATAAAAACCAGATCCCTATCTCTTATCTTGTATTAAGACCATCGTGTGGAGTTTTTTGATAACTACATTGGTACCTGTATTGATATTTACGTTTGTGTGATGTAGTATTCTTTGTACCTTACCCGTGAGCATAAGTGTGTACTATTTAGTATCTCAGAAGCTGCTTTTTGTGAGTGTTTCTTATCTTATACTATTTGGTCTGGGTCAGTTTTGTATTAAGAGAGAGGAATTACTTATATGTCCTCTTTTTACTTCAATACAGTAAATTTGTTAGATAAAAGCTGACCCTACAGTCAAATGAAATACATGGTTTGTCAGTGTGTGTTCAGTAGTCTATTTGATAATTAATTATATGGCCATGTACTGAAAAGTCTAGTTTTTTTCTTATGGTATCACTGGTAACTTTGATGCCTTATGTCTTTTCTGCTGACAACTACTGGTTGCTAAGTGGGAAGCGTGTTGTATTAGGCTGTGACCAATCAGGAGATACACACCCCATGGTGATTTAAACAGGGGAAGTTAGATATCAAGAATTATTAAACTTTGATGAAAGGGTAACTCCCAGATATAAGAAAACTATATTTTACCCTGGGGCTGAAGGAGAATACCCAAGGAAGGACAAACTTGGGAGGAAGGGTGGCTGGGCTTCAGAGTTTGCTGTAGTTACAGCCTACTGGCTGGCTGAGAGGTTCACGGTTCCCCCTGGGCAGCGCTGCTCTACGGTTGCTTGGCAACAGGAAGCGAACCCCACCACACCCTCCCGACCTGCACCCCGGAGTGTAGGCGGGGCCAGGTGAGCCCTGGCCAGTAGGTGCTTGCAGATGGAGATGAGGTGCCAGTGCTGGCAGGAGGCCTGAAGCATGTGTGTCTATGTCAAGGGTGCTTGCAGGGGGGTTGGTCATCACCAGGCCAGGCCAGAGCTACAAGGTCCCCGAGGCACCAAGGTGTTCTGGGGGCCCGAGTTAAAGCAGCACCATCAGACCGACACCACTGACCCACCTCGCAGCAGCCCCACAGGAGCATCCCCTTGGTCCTGCAGTGTCCCTCCAGCACTCTCTACTGAGAACGCAACATCGTGCTCACTGTGAAGGAAAGATGCTTAAGGGAGTTCTGTCCATCATTACAGAACATGCACTGGCGCATGAATTTGGAGCTAAGACACAAAAAAGTGATAGCTGCCACATATCATAAAAGGATTCTCTTAGTGACTTTTCATCTGGAATTATCCATGTTCATTAAGAGCAAAGGATGAGCCATGTTTTGTGAAGTGTAGGTAGTTGAAGTGAAAATTTGCATTACCAGCAGTAGGGATGGCTGGCTAACAAGTATTGGTTGTGGGAAGCTAGCAACTAAGTTGCTAACGAAGCTGGTGAGTGTCTTGTCACAACTATAAACGTTAGGGGAAGGTGCAACCCTCGGGATGTAACCTTGACTTCCAGTCAGCCTTACTTTGTGGTTCTCAGTTTTATAAAGCTGTTGAAATTTAAAGGAAAAAGCATGATGCCGAGGAATATATTTAAAGCTTCTAGAAATGACTCTTCATGTAATCTGTTCCTTAGAGGATATTCACCAACCTGTGAATCTTAGCCTAGCACTAGAATTTCTCTTGAATTCCCAAACAATAAATACCAAGAACCAAATACTTCCATAAAGAACAGAGCTATTCGCTCTTTTTGTTTTTAATTTACTCCTGTGGCAAACAGAAAATTGAAAAAAAAAAAAAAAACCTGTGAAATCTGACCTATTTACTCACCCTAAAAGATCTGCCTCTAATGGAAGACAAGGCAGAAAAGGTTATTAGGAAACGGTAGGCGCCAGAACCAATTAAATCCAATGATTAGGTGCTTTCCCAGACTCTCAGTCTATGGTGGCTAGTGATTAAACGGATGGGTAAATGAAGAGATAGATGATCCAGCCAGCTAGGCTTCTTTATTAACTTTTAAGTGAGCTTGAAGTGAAAGAAAAATTAATTCTACTGAGAAAGCAATTGGCTTCACAAGATGACTAGTCCAGGATTCTCTGTTCCTTCCCAGTGCCTTTCTCGGCGTGCCGCTGGAATGCTTGTTTTGTTTTGATTTCTCAACGGCATCGGAGGCGTTTGTGTACCATCAACACATGTTTACTAAATCAAGAGTAACAAATAGATGTTCAGAGTACCAGTACCCTTCTGGACTTTGTTGGGAATAGAAAAGTAACTTCTAGTGTGGCTCTGTCTTTTTAGGAGCTTATGGTGTTGATGTCACTGTCGTGCCACCAAGCCCACGTGTAGAAAAGGTTTCTGTGGCACAGAGGAGCTGCCCCGGACAGCCTCTGCACCCTTTTAATTCTTAGTTTCTATGGTTTAGATTTCACAGGTGTCTGTAAATCAATGGTAACGTCGGTGTTAGTTCCGGTAATTAATTACCCTGACCCACAAGCCCAGACTTGTCAGCTGTGAATATGTATGCCAGGGAGGTTGGGGACTTTATTATTTTACAAAAGTATTAGTTAAGGAAACATTCTAATTTCCCCAGTAGCCAAGTGGAAGGGTCACTGCTGGCTTACAATGGAAGCAGACCAAAATTTGATACTTACTTTTATTGTGTAACTACCCACTTTCTCAATTTTTTTTTTTTTTTTTTTCGGTGCGCGGGCCTCTCACTGTTGTGGCCTCTCCCGTTGCGGAGCACAGGCTCCGGACGTGCAGGCTCAGCGGCCATGGCTCACGGGCCCAGCCGCTGCGCGGCATGTGGGATCTTCCCGGACCGGGGCACGAACCCGTCTCCGCTGCATCGGCAGGCGGACTCTCAACCACTGCGCCACCAGGGAAGCCCTCAATTTTTTAAAAAATTTGTTTTATTGAAGTATAGTTGACTTACAATGCTGTGTTATTCAGATATATACATATATATATATACATACATACATATATATATATACACATTCTTTTTCATATTCTTTTCCATTATGGTTTATCACAGGATATGGAACATAGTTCCCTGTGCTATACAGTGGGACTTTGTTATTTATCCATCCTATATAAAATAGTTTGCCCTACTTTTTCAATTTGATTGCTATTATTTTATATACATACTTAAAAAAACAACAACAACCCTTCACTAGCACAGCCAATTCATTCACTAACATAGCCTTTGGGTTATTTCTCTGTTCAAGGAAAAACCATGGCCTTCCTGGGCTCCTTATTAATTTTAGCTCCAAAGTCAAAAAATCAATGCGAATTGTTTTTAGAAGCCTGACAGAAACCTGCCAGTTTAGCAGTAACTAGATATAGCCCTTAATACGAGCTCACTGCTGTTCAGTATTTTTCTTGGGTAGAGCAAGGGGGTGGATGATAAAAACAGCATGTTCTCTTGTCTTACAATAACCTTGATTACAGTCAAAGTCCTTTGCCTAACAATAGCTTTGGTTATATTCAAAGCTGCCAGAAAATGACTATCTAAATTTGAAATGTAAGACTTAGAAAGTTCCCGTTTATTTATGTGTATGTGTATGTGTGTATATGCAAACACATGCATACATATATATCTTAGTGGAGATTTGTCTCAATTTTTAGCTCTACCAAATCTTAGTTAAAAAAAAAAAAGAGAGGCAAGGAATATCTTTAAACAGAATGTTCTTTCCAGTTATTCAATTTAAGACTTGGCCTACCCTATGAAATATGACCTACAGCAGACATAAGAAGTAAAGTGCAATAACTACAGAGTCAGGACCAAGGAGAATCATGGGGAGAGAGTGACAGGTAGAGCTGCAGAAGCCGTAGCCATGCTATGGCATATATAAGGACACAGGAACAAAAGAGGCGGTTCTAGCATAAAGAGAAAAAGTTGAACAACTGAAGTGATGATTTTTGTAAAAGTTTGTCATATGTTTTGAAATCAAGACGGACACATCTTCTGAATAGGCAGCTTAGAGGAAAACTTCATAAGATCACAGAGGAGCAGAATTGGAGAGCAGACTTTCGACCCTTGTGAACCCTTCTGAATTCTCCCACCCAGCATTCCTATTTCAGATTCCAAATACCATATATGTACATTTATAAGTTGTAAGAGTTCAGAATGGGGAAGAACCAAATGTTAGTGATTAGTGAAATTTCAGCGTGTTTCCGGAACTCTAAATGCGTCCTCACTTCCATGTTTGCTGCTTTCCACTTTCTTTGAAAACCAACTCACAATAGTCTCCAAAACTGCATGCGAATCCAGAGGGAGAGAAAACACTGACACCATGTTGTATGAGAAGAATTTTGTGTGTGTGTCTGTGGAACTTGGTGCGTCTTTAATGAATATTCTGGTAGCCAAAGAAAGTCCAGGATTTTCCAGTGCTGATGTGGAAAACAGAATAAAAGAATAAAATTTAAAAGTAGCCAGGTACATCATTTACTCTCTTAGCTTGAATTTTGCACAGAAACTAGAGCTGGAATGGAATGGAGGAAAAAGCCAATGTTCTTTACATATATATGAAATCTAGGCCAAGAAAATATATATTATATATATAATATAGGAACAAATATATACATTGTATATATAATACATATTATATATAATGTATATTATATGCATTTTTTTTTCCTGGATAATTTGAAACAATACTGAACGTCTAGCACGTAGGTGCAGGGCCGGCCCCCCCCCCCCGTGATAACAGGATTTGGGTGGTGGCGACACCTAGAGGCCCGATGGCTGATTGCAAGTTACAGAGTGGACTTCGTGTTGCATCTTAACCGTCGCCATAGCAATTCAAAAACCTATGAAGATAACTGTGAAAAGGAAATCTACCTTTCCAAAAAGGTCTTTTTCAGTATATATTTACATACGTTACGTTGGAAATGAAGGCTTTGGGAGGGGAAAATTTTGCAGTATCTCATAAGGTTACCGAAGTGGGTGGGGAAACCTGGGTTCTCCAAGGAGGTAGGCGGTCCCGTCTTCCTGGGGGAGAAGGGGAGCGTGGAGAGACCCGGTGGAGGGCGGAGGATCGCCAGAGGTGTTTTGCTTGAATTTACCTTGTTGCAGTACTCGTTCTCAAGGAGTTCTCGAGAATCTTAAACTATAGACCTAATAAGATTCCCCACGGCACCAACCGCTGGGCCTCGCACCAGTAGGTGATAGAAAATACTTCGTGATGCAGGACTTTGAGTTTGGGTGGAGTGATAGCGTAGGGAGCCCCTTCCATATCCCCTCCCAGCCCTGACCCAGCTGGGCCAATAGAACGCCATGCGGGGGTGGGGGTGGGGTGGGGGCGGAACACCTATGGGTGTGAAATGTATCTTGGTCAGGTCAGGAGGTGAGCCCCGAGGCATTTTCCTCTTCCTGTATTCTGAAAAGAGCAGTGGTTGAGCACTGCATTAGTTTCCTTTTGCTGCTGTAGCAAATCACCCAAACATAGCGGCTTAGAACAACACAAATATAAGAGTTCAGGAGGTCAGAAGTGCTTAAATGTGTCTCAGCCGCCAAAATCAAGGTGTTGGCAGGGATGCATTCCTTTCTGTTGGCTCTTGGAGAAAATCCATTTCCTTGTCTTTTTCCACCTCCAGAGGCCTTAGCTCCAGGCTGCATCCCTCAACCTGTTTTCACTTCACATCTCCTTCTCCAACTCTGACCCTACATCCTTCCTCTGAGAAGGATCCTTGTGATTATGGCCCCACCCAGATAACAATCTAGGATAAACTCCATTCCAAGATCATGAGTTCCATCTGCAAAGTCCCTTTTACCAATGGAAAGCAGGTGCGGGGGATTAGGACATGTACATCTTTGAGAGGAGAGGGCATTCTTCTGCCCACCACAAACACCATGTAATTCAACACTCTTGTGGCCAGGCACAGGAGATATAAGGTCTCTGCCTCTAATGGGGTGGGAACGGGGGTCGTGCAAATAAATCAGATTTTCCACATTACAAATGGTGGTCCGCGTAGGTAACTCAGTTAAGAAGCTGTCTCAGCTGAAGCCATCAGCAGCTCAGGCTTCCTGATCCAGGTGACGTTTGACCTAGTTCTGAAAGATCAGATGAGTTAGCTACAGAGGTGAGAAAGGGAATTTTAAGCAGAGCAAATAGCATATGCAAAAGTACAGGAATGTGTAAAAATAGCTCAGCAGTTTGCATGACTAATAATATGTTGGGTTGTGTTGCTGGACATGGTGGGAGAGGAGGCTGAACCTAACAGCTCAACTATGTATGTGGTGAGAGGTGTTTCTTCTACAGTAGGTTCTGTACTGGCTCAAGGAACAAGGAGGTTGATTTTCTCTCACACAAATTAGGAGATTGGGATTAACATATACACACTACTATATATATAAAATAGATAACTAATAAAGACCTACTGTAAAGTACAGGGAACTATACTCAATATCTTGTAATAATCTATAATGGAAAAGAATCTGAAATATATATATATATCTGAATCATTTTGTTGTACAATTAAAACTAACACAACATTGTAAATCAACTATATTCCAATAAAAATTTTAAAAAGCAAACATTGCTTCCGAGTATTCAGGGTGTTAGGAAATTTTGTTCAACTCTGGTCAAACAGCCGAATGTATTTTAATCTACCTTTTTATTAGCCACTTCTAACGATAAAAGAAAAAGAAGCTATAAAGCTAGAATGAAGATAAGCAGTTGATAATCTCATGAAAATATTAAAAGACAGTATCTAGAGGAAGATGTATAATATATTTTTCATAAGACTCCATATAGTTTTGTCCTCTTACCACTGGCCTCATGAAAATTTTAGTGAGATTTTCATTAAGAAAAAAAGATTACCGTGGTAAAGACCCAAAGGTGAATTGTTAAGAAATTTGAAACAAATGTGATATTATCGAACCATTTCACACTAAAGAGCCTGTAAAACACGTATTGCCTTGCTATTATGGAAATTTGATTTTATCTTTTGAATATGGACTAATCCTCAGCTGGTGCTTATTTCACTGGCTGGCAAAAGAAATGGGAAATGTGGCTAGAAAACCGTGAGGTTCCCTGGATTGAGGTGGAATGAAGGTTTGGAGCCCCAGAGGTTTGACAGGTAATTCCTGGGCAATGTCAGGAATTGCAGATGTAATGTTAAGCAGAAACCAGACTGTCAGGGGCTATGGGATTTGGACATGAACTTGGAACTCTTGCTACTCAAAGTGTGGTCCAAAAGGCTGCAGCAGCAAGGGGAGCCAGCTATACACCGACCCCATCAAAATCACTTTTTTTTTTTTTGCGGTACGCGGGCCTCTCACTGTTGTGGCCTCTCCCGTTGCGGAGCACAGGCTCCGGACGCGCAGGCTCAGCGGCCATGGCTCACGGGCTCAGCCACTGCGCGGTACGTGGGATCTTCGCGGACCGGGGCACGAACCCGTGTCCCCTGCATCGGCAGGCGGACTCCCAACCACTGCGCCACCAGGGAAGCCCCAAAATCACATTTTAACAAGCCCCCAGGTGATTCAGGGTCACGTTGAAGTTTGAGAAGCACTGCTGTAGAGACTAGAAGGCACTGAAGTGTTGAAAGAAAGCGAGAGTGTCAAAGAATCATATTTGCATTTTCAGAAAATTATAGAGTTGGCAGTAAAAGGAGAAGATTGGGTGTGGGGAAGGGCGATGTTGGGAAGAATAGAGGCTGAGAGACCAATTAGAAAGGTAATTCTGGGATGATAAGGGCTTGCACTAGGCTCATGGCCATGGAGATGTCTCATTAGCAGTTGGGGAGAGGGAGGGTGACACCCACATTTTCTGGCTTGGTGGATGGATGCAGTTTAACAAAACAGGGGAGATAATGAGGCTGCTTTTGGATACTGTGAGTCTGAGGAGCAGGTGAAACACCCAGGTGCTTAAATTCACCATCGGACAGCACAGTGGCTGTGATGAGATAGTGTAGGAAGTCCTGGAGCACAGAAAATGAAGGACCACCCGGAGAAGTAGGAAAGCCAGGAGAAAGCATTGGATGGAAAGCTGCAAGAGAGAAGAGTCTCAAAGAAATGTCAGATCGGGGCTTCCCTGGTGGCGCAGTGGTTGAGAGTCTGCCTGCCGATGCAGGGGACACGGGTTCGTGCCCCGGTCCGGGAAGATCCCACATGCCGCTGAGCAGCTAGGCCCGTGAGCCATGGCCGCTGAGCCTGCGCGTCCGGAGCCTGTGCTCCGCAACGGGAGAGGCCACAACAGTGAGAGGCCCGCGTACCGCAAAAAAAAAAAAAAAAAAAGAAATGTCAGATCAAACAAACACTCAAGTATATCCTATGGATTTGATATTTTGGAAATTTGGGGTGAGCTCCTTAATTATTTATATGCTGAAAAAATATAATAAAGAATTGCTGAAATTGGGAGATAGTCACTAGAAATGGAACAGGACCCATGAACGCTTACAGGGAGTCACTAGAGAAAAAAATCTAAGTTGGGGCAAGTGGACTTGTAGTAGCAGGTGTGATTTTAAGGTCTCTCCTGGAAGCAGGTAAGCCACTTGAAAAGAAGGATCCTTCAGCAAAAATCTTATAAGAGCCAACAGAAGCATGGGGAACCCAGGAATAAGAAGAAAACTGGAGAAAATGGAGATCAGAGGTGTTAGAGGCTCTGTGAAGATTTTTACAGAAGGAAAGCAGAGAAGAAAGTTGGAAATAAGTGATGGAGACAGGGTGACTCTTTTTCAAACTGTGGTCATTAAGAGTGTCTTCAATTTAGTGCTATCTCATTAACAGCGAGTATATGGAGTTAAACCTACCCATTATCTTACATAATTAATAGCTTCTCAGTTGGCCGTTCATGCCACACAACGAGTTGGAAACTCTCTGTGCCCCAGGCCTCCTGTTACCTCTCCATATTTCACTCCCGGGTGTAGTTCTTTAGTGCATTAGAAACCGGGGGTGGAAGTAGGAGTGGGTCTCCATCAAGTTCTTGTACTTTCTTAGTGCTTCTCAGTCCATGAGCTACAGAGAGATGGGTTTTTGTTTTTGGGTTTTTTTGGTCTCTTTTTAGTTCCTCTCTGATCTTTATTATTTCCTTCCTTCTGCCAACCTTGGGCTTTGTTCTTCTTTCTCTAACTCCTGTAGGTGTTAGGCTAGTCTATTTATTTGAGATTTTTCTTGTTTTTTGAGGAAGGCCTGTATTGCTATAAACTTCCCTCTTAGAATTGCTTTTGCTACATCCCATGGATTTTGGAGTGTCGTGTTTCCATTTTCATTCATCTCAAGGTATTTTCTGCTTTCTCTTGGATTTCTTCACTGACCCATTGGTTTTTTAGTAGCATGTTATTTATTCTCCACATATTTGTGCTTTTCCCATTTTTCTTTCTGTAATCGATTTCTAGTTTCATACTATCGTGGTTGGAAAAAATCCTTGATGTAATTTCTATTCTCTAGAATTTGTTGTCACTTGCTTTGGGAACTAGCATGTGATCCATCCAGGAGAACATTCCACATGCATGGAAAAGAATGTGTATTCTGCTGTTTTTAGGTGTCATGTCCTGTAGGTATCTATTAATTCTAACTGGTCTGTTGTGTCATTTAAGACTACTGTTGCTTTATTGATTTTCTGATCAGATGATCTGTCCATTTATGTAAGTGGGGTGTTAAAGACTCCAACTATTATCGTCAATTTCTCCCTTTATGTCTGTTAGTATTTGCTTTACATATTTAGGTGACCCTGTATTGGGTGCATATATGTTAATGAGTGTGATATCCTCTTCTTGTATTGATCTCTTCATCATTGTATAATGCCCTACTTTGTCTTTTGTTATAGCCTTTGTTTTAAAGTTGATTTTGTCTGATCTGAGTATTGCTACCCCTGCTTTCTTGGCACTTCCGTTTGCATGAAATATCTTTTTTCCATCCCCTCACTTTCAGTCTGTGTGTGTCTTTAGCGCTGAAGTGAGTCTCTTGTAGACAGCAAATAGAAGTCTTTTTTTTTTTTAATCCAATCTGCCACCCTTTGTCTTTTGATTGGAGCATTTAGTCCATTAACATTTAAAGTAATTATTGATAGGTAAGTACTTACTGCCATTTTATTACTTGTTTTCCGGTTGTTTTTGTAGTCTTCTCTGTTCATTTTTCTTCTTTTTGTTTTCTTCCTTTGTGGTTTGATGATTTTCTTTAGTAGTATTCCTGTGTTCCTTTCTTTCTAGTCTTTGTGTGTATATTGTAGGTTTTTGATATATGATTACCATGGGGTTCATATATGTTGACCTGTAACTGTATCTACTTGTTTTAAATTGGTAGTCATTTAAATTCAAACACATGTTAAGGGCTTCCCTGGTGGCACAGTGGTTAAGAATCCACCTGCCAATGCAGGGGACATGGGTTTGAGCCCTGGTCTGGGAAGATCTCACATGCCGCGGAGCAACTAAGCCCATGCGCCACAACTACTGAAGCCTGTGTGCCTAGAACCTGTGCTCTGCAACAAGAGAAGCCACTGCAATGATAAGCCTGTGCACCGCAACGAAGAGTAGCCCCCACTCACTGCAACTAGAGAAAGCCTGCTCACAGCAAAGAAGACCCAACACAGCCAAA
Source organism: Aethalodelphis obliquidens (assembly GCF_003676395.1). NCBI lineage: Eukaryota > Metazoa > Chordata > Mammalia > Artiodactyla > Delphinidae > Aethalodelphis > Aethalodelphis obliquidens. The sequence continues at coordinate 74,176,537 of NW_020837947.1, read as the reverse complement.
AATTAAAAAAATTATCTGTGCTTTACATTTAAATTCCATCTATAAGTATATCTTTACCCCATAAACAGTGAACTTGGTTGTATTTACCTTCATTTTCCTGATTTGCTGCTTTAAAATAAACACTTCTTTAAAATAAACATGTATTAACAGAATCACTTTGCTGTACACCTGAAACTAACACAACATGGTAAATCAACTATACTCCAATATAAATAAAAAATAAAACAATAAAAATTTCTCTCAGAGCGATTCAATTTTAAGCAGAGAAGAGAGAGACATTTAATAATCAAGATTAATTATTACCCAAAATACATTCTCCTTTTCATTTGAATGTGTATGCCCTGGGCAGCATCTTGGCTCCAAATATGACAGCAAAAAATGTCTTATGCATCACCCTCTAATTAGGGCTCAGGAGGTGGTGCTCCCAGTAGATGAGTAAAATATTATTTTAATTTGACATTGCACCATTGTTGAATTTATGGAGTTGGAGAAAGCACCAGAGTAACTATTCACCATTCATTAGTATTCACTGCAGGAACGGACCTGCACTTCATGATTTTTAAAATAACCTTTTAAAGAAACCAGACATGTAAATGTTTTATTTTCATTTGAAAGGTACACAAACAATTTTTTCTGAGTTGGCAATTTGTCTTTCCTTTTGAAGTTTTGCTTTTCCTTTACTTTTGGAAGAGTTTCCTAGAGCTTTATAATCAATTCTAATTGCCTAAAGAATCACATTAAAATGTAACAGGAAGAATTTAATCTGGAAGTTATTTTTTAAATAGAAAATGTAAGAGCTTTTACAATAAACCAGTTACATTTTATTTTCAGGTTTAACCATTTACCTTCCCTTTCTGTGGTTAGAAATAAATCATGTGAAATTAGATCATTATATCCCTTTATTTTTCATAGAATTTAATTCATTTAGCAGTATAATCACCTTATTTTACAGAAATTAGTCTAGAAACATGTTTCAATTTCAGTGCTATCAATTCCTGTTGATTCTAGTTAGTCATGTAGTTGTAGATTAATTAGCAGAAGGTTTAGATGTTTTGGACACCTTCTTAAATATAAAACTATATAGTCTATGTTTTCTCACCATCACACTAAATCTACTTATACATAGAGACAATTAATTCTGGTCATCAGAGAATAGTGGTTTAAAGTTTTTGCTATTTTTTTAACAAGCTTGTTTCCTCAAGTGTGCCAGGTCCATCTGATAATTGATTATCTTCTATTTCATACCTACAAGAAGCCATCTTAATTGTGGAATAATTTTTATTTATTTATTTTTTCCAGTCATTTTGTTCTCATGCAAACAATAAGTGCATTTATGGTCAGTGTTGACAAGAACACTCCATATTAGATGAACCTGGCCTTTGCGTCATTCATCCCAAGCCAGTCTGATCTGCTCAAATCAGGGCTCACTTTGGGACACCCAAAGTCCCAGCACCACTGGGACTCAATGACTCCTAGTAAAAACCATATAAAATGCTAAATCTGTTGATAAAACTAACAAAATTATTAGTCTTCCATCTATATAAGATAATTTTGTTTTATTGCATGAACCAAGATTTTTAGGTTTGGTCACCAAACTAAATGGTAAAAATCTTGGTTCTTAAGGGCAGTATAAGAACAGTAGCATCTGCTCCTAGCCATTTTAGTGACATCTCTGAAATGGAAGTCCTCAGGCTCTATTTATCATTTTCATAGACAGGGGGTCATGGACCTTCATATGTGTACTGGGCATCCCTTATGATGGTATGATGGTCTTCTCGAAGTTTCATGGCTCTGATTACTGTTTCTCAACATTACCAGTGAGAATGTGGCCATCTATCAGCCACTGAGGTCGGTGTCATGGCCATGATTTCACTCTAATTGTTGCCACACTAAAATGGTCAAGAAAAAAGATGGGAAAAAAAAAAAGATGGTGACTATGCTGTGTGTTTTCAACAGCTTTCCTAATAGTAGAGATTTTTTTTTTTTATTTTGACTCACTCTTGAGCATTACACTTTCTCCACTCTTTTCTCTCCAGGAATTTGGAGAGAAGCTCTGTGAAGGCTCTGTCAGGAGATAATACGAATATTACTCAGGGCTCCACTCAGAATGTCTCTCCTTTCCCCATTCGGGGTTGATGGTTTTACCAAATGTCTTCTGAATCTCTCCCGTCTTGAGCCACTTTCCCTTTTTATTCTAATCCTTTGTTCAAGAGGGTAAGAGGCATCTCTGTCTCCCCAGTTGATTAGGACACCTTCTAAGGAGCCAGTTGTTTATGCCAACGCTTCTACTCATTATCTTTTTTAGAAGCTCATCAGATCCTTGTGCAAATAAAGCCATTGGCTACGTGGCCAGCAGTTGGCCATGCCGTGATGTGCCTGAATTCACAGTGCTGGCTGTACAGTTTCCATCTTTATTCCTGGACTCTTGTATTTTGTCTTCAGAAGCTCTAGATGATGTGTCTGTTAGGACTCTTTCCCAGCTTGTAAAATCTAAGGTGCGCAGTCTTACCGCTTATCTCTCTCCTACTAGAATATCATCAGACTTGTCTGTTTTCTTTGTGCTTATAACTCTTCTCTGTGCTATAGCTTTGAAAAATACCAATTTCTTATCCTTTCTCCTTACATAGGCACACTATGTTTCTCCATTGTCAATCTGGCAAACCCTTCATCCTGGCTTTCAAAAACCTTCCCAAACCCCTGTCCCTGCCCTCTTCCTCTCTGTCTGCAGCTTCTCGCCATCAGACCCACCTGCTTCAGCCTGGCAGATCTCCCCATTTTCTGGAGAGTACCTTTCTCCCACTCAATGCCAAGCCATTGCTTGTCCATTACCCCATCCAGAATGCCTTTCTTCCCCTCCCCTCTGCCCAAACAGCTTTCAAGCTCCAACCCAACTCCTTCCTTCCTTCTTTAGGAGGACTTTCTTGACTACTTCTGCTGATTTGCAGCTCATTCCTTTCTGAATGGGTTCATAACTTGTTCCCAGAATTTCCCATTTGCCACTTGATTATCTCCAATAATCTAATATGTTTTATCTCCCCAAGGAGATTACATATTTTTTGGAGAATAAGGGCCAACATTTAGACTTCCCATCCTTCCCTCCCATTGACTTTAGCACAAGGCCTTCCCATGGGAGGCACTAGATAGGCATTTGTTGGCCGAATGAGCTACAGGTCTGGTGCTGGACTCTGCTGTATCACAGATGGACATTTGCCTGCTATTGAACGGACACTCAGAAAGCCTAGCTGATTAATTGGTCACACAGTCTTCTGTTTATCTGTCCAATTTCCTGCTATCATTATAAATAAAACTCTAGCAGTTTACATTTGATGGGGAGGTCTTTTCCAGTTAAGTAATTCTCTACCCCTCTCACCATCTCTAATCTTTTAAAAACTTCTCTTGTTCTGGTTTCTCTTGAGGCAGCCATGTTTTAGTGCAACCCATTCCTGGACTCAGTGTTTTGTGATATCTGGTAGATCCCTTTTCTCACTATTGATCATACAGTACAGGGGTTGGCAAACTTTTTCCATAAAGGGCCAGAGCATAAGTATTTTAAGCGTTGCGAGCCCTGCGGTCTCTATTGTAACCACTGGACTGCCATTGGAGCATGAAACCAGCAATAGACAATATATATGTAAACAAATGCCATGGCTGTGTTTCAACAAAACTTTTTATGAACATTGAAATTTGAATTACGTATTATTCTCATATGTCATGAAAAAATTATTTTTATTTTTACAATCACTGAAAAGTGTGTAAAAACAGATTCTTAGCTGGTAGGCTTCACAGATACAGATGGTGGGCCAGATTTGGCCTGACAACCACTGATGCAGTATATTAAAGGGCAGTTTAGACATCAGCCAGGGTAATTTAATTAGAGGTAAAATTGGCTTGAGCCCAGTTTCTGGTCTGTGGAATTTCAAAACTGTCCCTAACGTTCCTGTCTGTTCTGGGTGGATATATGACCCCCTCAACTTCCTGCCTCCTCCTTCCGTATGTCTGGCTTCTGTTCTATATCCTGCTCACCCTCCTATGAAATACAGCCCCTTCACTGAGCAACTCAGAAAAGTCCCTACCCACACAAGCCTTCTTGAATAAAACAGACTTTACCGAAGATTTCAGAGGAGGCATTTGCCGCAAGTCTAAGCCATATCTGATGGAATCATGACATTATACTCTTAAAAGGTGGTTCTATCGCTTCGCCACTGGGTTGTTTTCCTCCCAAATAAATATTATATCTTCTTTAAGAGGACTGGTTCAACTTTTTACAAAAGTGGTACCTTTTATCCCCTTTCAAATTTGGGGCATTCATTTGTTCATTCAATTTATTTATTGAATTTTATTGATTTATTGAATGCCTAATACAGTGCTGTCTAATTCTCTCCGCCATGAGGGAAATATTCCATATCTGTACTATTCAACGCAGTGGCCACCTGTGACTACTGAGCACTTGAAATGTGCCTAGAAAGACCAAGGGAGTGAATTTTCAACTTTTTCTCATTTAAACTAATTTAAACGTAAACAGCCATACACGGCTAGTGCTATCACCCTGGACAGCACAAATCTACTATGTGCAGGCCACTTAGATACCCTTAGAGGTTCTATTAATACTCAGTTCCTAAAACTTAGCACCAAGTTGGGACTGGGCTTTCACTGCCAGTGTGCAGGATTTAATTAAAATGCCATGGTTTACCATGGCTGCCTTGTAATCAATAATATTTAAAGCTTTCACTCTTCACTTCTGTCCTGTAACTGAAGATAGTCCCTGGCTTTCAAGGTTCCCTTCTATTTTCCACTTCAGTTGCACACAAATGCAAAGGTTCTTTTCCCCCAAGGGCATATTCCTCACACAAAGCACTTCTTCAGCCATGTGTCCAAATGCTATATTGATTCCAGCTGTTTCTTTACCAAGTTCACAGACACAACAGCTGGTCTTTGTTTTTAACACCTCTCCATTTAGGCTAAATATTTCATTTTAAATGCTGTTTTAATATGTTAACATGGGGGTGATCCATATGGAAACTATCCTGTGGAAATATTGATGGTTTGTACACAAGAGGATTGATCTATCTGGATTAGGAAGGTTTTGAAATAGTGCTGGGACATTTTTCAAAAATGTCAATGAATACTTAATTTAATCACTGTAGATAAACACAGTCCCTTTGGAAATGAAGCCAAACTTTGGCACAGTCCCAAGGACGTAATTAACCTGTGTATTATAGCAAAGCTGGAATCATTGTTACCAAGCCACTTTGAACATTCTGCCAGGAAGTGTAGTGTCCAGATCCACATGGATCTAGGAGAAGCTTGGATCGACAACCCTAGAGGCTAAATTAGCACTCCAAAATTATGGCTCAAAACAAGGTGGTATTTTAGAGGGCCAGCTTATTCAGAAGACCAGTTATCTCTAGTGTTCCCTAGTTGTTTGAGTCACTTAGCAAGTGGTAGGAGTGCAGGGGTCAAGATGTGAGATATTGATAACTACTTTCCAGATTAAAAGATAAGATTACATATAAAACACCCAATTTGGACCTTGTCATATTATAATCACCTGACAAATCTTAATTCCCTTGTCCCCGACTTTGCTACCTGGCCTTTGAGATTTCAGTCACCAGGGAGGTGCCACATTGAAAGCTGCCCTCTCCCAGGGACGCTGTGACCAGACAACCTTCCTCCATGGAATAGAGGTGCCCTGGAAGGATTGTGAGACAGTACAGAGGTGAGAATTAGCTCTGACCAACTGCTCCAAACAAGGGCACCCCACCACAGCAGGAAATGGTATTGTTCTCTACTGTAAGTGATGCAAACCCAGAACACAAAAAATTCTTACGGAAGGGACTTCCCTGGTGGCGCAGTGGTTGAGAGTCCGCCTGCAGATGCAGGGGACACGGGTTCGTGCCCCGGTCTGGGAGGATCCCACATGCCGCGGAGCGGCTGGGGGCTGGGCCCGTGAGCCATGGCCGCTGAGCCTGCGCGTCTGGAGCCTGTGCTCCGCAACGGGAGAGGCCACAGCAGTGAGAGGTCTGCGTACCGCAAAAAAAAAAAAAAAAAAAAAAGCATCTACAGACTGATGAGATCATAAGAGAGGGGATCAGCAGATGAGGAAATATCAGGACTGAGGTGAAGAAGACAAAAAACTAAAAACTTCCTTTAGCCATGCTGCTAAGGGGTCTAGGAATTCGTAGTGAGACGACATTGAAGATTATAAATACCACGGTGCAGAGTGCTTGTAGTTTGTAGTGAAGGATTATGCCCGAGCTAATTTAGAGTAAATGTGTTTATAATTCTCATTCCATATGGTCTTCATGAAGTTATTCCCAGTTACTCCTTTTGTGATCTTTATTAAGAGTTGAGTTAATGAGCCTCTCTAGTATTAACGTCTATATTTGATTGATCTCGATTGGTGTATTAACTGTACCTCTTACTTCTGATGCTTTGACACCCTGAGACCTTGCTGACCCTGGAGGGGCTGCCCGCAGATAGCGAACGACTCACCTGTGAGCACAGCGCTCCTAAGGAGACTAGCCAATCCAGAGCCCACATCCCTCGAGCACCTCCTTTGTCAGGTTCTCACACTTTGGGCCACTATCCACCTGCCCTGATCACCCCAAGGTCAGGTACCAGACAACCAGGGTTAGCCGCTGTGTCCCAGGGTCTGCTGAGACTATTCAAACTAGTCAATCCTAAACCAGTTTACTCCCGTTTCTTCTCACAGGAACTACAATAAAGGCCGTGGCTCACATTCTCCCCTCACTCCTTCTGCCTCCTGCCTAAACCTGGTCCTTCCCCGTGTGGACCCCCATGGCATGGCATGCCCCGCCCCCTCCTCTTGGGATCTGCAAATATAACAGACTAGCTCTTCTATGGCAGATGTCTCTTGATCTGTTGACCTTGTCATGCCTGAATAATAATAAAAACCTATATTTTACAATGATTGGTAATTATCCTTAAGATTCTGATAACCTGGGTGGGAAGACCAGGTTAGAAACTCTCTTGACTAAATACCACCTTGGCCGGGTTTATTCTTCTCTGGATGTGTGATACACGTTTCTAAGGACCTTGAGAGTGTTCTTTCCATACTGCCCATGGGAGAAAAACACACGATCTGGCTAATGCTGATATTCTGGACAGTTGGTAAAGAATTCCTGTGGTTGGGTTAAGTGGGTGAAATATAACTGTACCCAAGGCTCTTCCACAGCCAGGACAGGAAGCCAAGGAGAAGGTAGCTTTGGACACAACCTCTTTCAGGGCTGGCCAGTGAGTGGATGCTTGAGTATACACCACAGAGGTGGGAGGTGTGAATGCACTCAACAAACTGAAGTCAGAAGTATTACACAAACTAAGGGTAAAATATTTAAATAAAGGAAATATGAATCACTCTCATGGGCCAGATGGAGATTTGGAGGGTGGGACAGGAATCAAATGATATGTCACAGTGTGATGTGTGTTTGATTTTAGATATTTTAGGAGAAAAGGAGCCCCAAGCTAGATTGGAAGACGCCACTGGCCCTCCTCCCTCTGCATCACAGAACTAGAGTTCCCGCTTCCCTCCCAGACCCCAAACCGCCACTCCACCTCCACGAGTCAAGGGAGCAGAAGGCAGTTTTCTCACTTTTCCTCTGGGAGCCAGGAGAAAGCTGCAGAAGGAGCAAGCCCTTCACCATGAAATGGAACAGTTACAAGGTATCACAGTGGGGCTGGTCCGTCACTATTTCTGCAGGGAGCAGCGGTGCCTTGGTTTCCTCATCAGTCACCTTGGAGGGCTGTTGTCGGCTGAGAGAAGTCTGCAGAGAGCTGGGCACACAGCCTGGTCCACGGGGTGCTCACTAAGGGATAGCTTTTGCTATTAACTACGTAACGTTTCACAGATGGAACTGCAGCTTTAAGAGAGGCTGCCTAACTCTCCAGGGGTGATTGTTGGTAAATGGCCCCTCTGAGCTCAAACCCAGATCTGACTGACTCCCAAACCCACCCGCCCATCACTATGGCCCTTCGTCTCGTGCAACAGAGGGCAGGCATTGCCTTTGTGGGGCTGAGCTGAGACCTGTGTGATTCAGCTTTCTGACTCCCAAATTCCTTTGTTCCAATTCTATGCTCGCCAAGCAGCCTTCTGATCCTTCCCAGGATCCTGGTGGCAGAGGGGATGCTCCTGTGGCGGAAATGTATGACCAGGGATTTTGCTGACCATTGATCTCAAGATTAAAAAACTGACATTGGCACATAAAAGGTTTTTTTTTTTTTTGCTTTTTGTTTTTTGTATCACTCAAGCCTGATAGCGTTGAGAGCACTGGGAAAATTCAGTTCCTGATGCCAGAGAGCTGGTACACAGACGCTGGCAGTAGTGGCCATAACAAGGACTCACCACACGGCACACTGCGCTTTGGCTTGGTCAGTCTTTCTACCTCATCCCTCTCGATCTGCCTCAGGCAGCACGAAATTCTTCTGACAAGGTCCCAATTAATTTTGCTTTCTATGTCATTCTATGATCTTAAAGTGGGTCAGTGTTAGTATTCTTCTTGGCACTGAAGTAATTTTCCATCTCAACAGCTGTTCTTTTCACTCTGATGAAAAGTTTTAAATGTGGTCATTATTTCTGCCTTTTCACAGTGTATAAAATTTCTCAGTATTATTCATAGAAAACCAAAGCTACACTTCTGAGTGAGGGGAAGAGGAAGGAAGGGGAGGCCGCTATGGGAATCCTCCAACTCTTGGGGAGGAAATACAGGTATTGAGTTAAATGATGTGATTTATTTGTTTTCTTCCAAGTTTGTGAGAATATTGGGAACTATTGTCTGTAATTGGTGGCCTCATGGTGACTGGTTTTTCTCATGCACTTAAATTCAGGCCTCAGCTAGGATGTGTTGGTAAAAGGAAGACAGCACACCTGCTCAGTCTTCTTTCAGAGAAGGTTTTCTACCTTTTTTTAGAGGGGAGAGGCATTCTTTGCCAGTAGGCTCTAGCGCTGTGCTTGACAATGGTAGGCACTACATAATTGTATGTGGAAATTAAAAAAAAAAAATCTCTCTGTGGGTAAATGAAGAAAAACATGCTCCCCTAACCTATTCTAAAAGATGATAATATGCAGCTGTGCCCCAATCTAAACGAATTTAAAAATCCAATCTTTATGCAGATCAATGGGGTCATAATTTTCACTTTACAAAGTTAATTCTTCACAGGAAGAGTCCTTTAAAGACTGAATATTGGTTTATACTTAAGCACAACTTTTGATAAATCTTCTTTCTTGTGTCCTGTACTTATATTCTGGCCACACAACATGGTTTCTTGTTCCTAAATCCTCCATCCTGGTTCATGCCGCTGGGCCTTTGCACAGGCTGATCCCGCCACCTGGAACGCCCTCCTCCCCATTCTACCTGTTGGAATTCTGCTAGGATTTCCAGGCCCTTTCCAAACTTTCACACCCACATGGCACCTATATTAGTCAGAATTGATCTTTCCCTTGTGTCTTTTCACAGCTTCTGTTTGTGTTCATTGCGAATGTATTTTCTGCCTCCTAATTGTAAGCTCGATGAGTAAGAGGAACATGACTAGACTGTTTGTACTTCTCAGTGCTACGTGACTAATCACTTATCTTGCATAGAATGTTCTCACATTTTCTCCCATGTACCACTTATAGCAGAGGAGTATATGCCTCCAAGACTGCTTTAGGATGAAATTTCTTTGTGTTTTGTCTTAAAAATTCAAGTAAATTTTACATTCAAATCTATCATATAGTATTAGTAATTTTCATGAAAAAATGTTTAAATTGACTCCTGTGTAACATTTAGATTCCAGAAACTGCCCTAGCTAGATTTTCCAGCACACGGCCCTTGGGATATACATTTCTCAGGTAAAAAGAGTATAAGTAGAAGCTTTTAAATGTTTATTGAATTGAATTAAACACATGTAACATAATGGAAAGTGAGGTATTTGTTCAAAATGCCAAATAATTGAGAAAATATAGTCAAGACCAATAAAGGTCACTTGTCATTAAGAAGCCTAGAATAATATTTCAGAGAATTATTTTAAATTAGCAAAAGACCCCCAGAATGCATTGTATTCATTTGCTGACATTTCCTCCTTCAGTTCAACTTGTGAAGTGATTATGTTCATATGTTTACATCCAGTTGTTCTGAAGACCCACAAACACAGAGCGTCCCACAAAAGGAAAATTGCCCCCCCAGTTTCTCTTTGGCAAGTATTTTAGCCTATGAGCATCTGGATCCATGTTTATTTTATGATTATATTAGAATAAAAGCTGAAAAAACTTTGTAAGTAACTGACACCTAGAATTAATACCTTATCTAGCTGCTGAGGAAATATAATTCAGTTTTTAATGGGCATGCCTCATAGAGATTTCTAAAATGGCCTGGGAGAATACCAGATTAACAAAAAGCCTTAGGATAGGAATAAATTGCTGAATTTGAACATATGAGTAAATAAAACAACCCTAACTCTTACCCTCTGCTGAAATAGATCCTAATGCTCAGGGACTTGGAGAAATCACTCCCCAAACAACATTCTGATGGCCCCAAAGATGCTAAACACCTCCCAAAGTAAATGTCTCTAAGATGACATAATAATAATGGAATCTAGTGTAATACAGAATTCACTGGAGTCTGTGGGAAAATGTGTTCAAGCAAGAACCAGACATTCTTCATTGTAACCTCCAACTGCAATCACATCCATAATGATAAAGGGTATTTTTAACCAAATAAGGCTGCCTGAGCACAGGTGTGACCTGTTCCCCTTACATTCTCTCTATATCCTAGCAAGGTCCTTATTAATATCTGCTGAATGAGAAGGGAAGTGGGCCAGCACAAACGACCTTGGGATGGAATTTTCTTTCCCTGTGGTCGTTCCTCCCTCTATAGCTCGTAAATTCCTCGTCTAATTTAGTATGGTACTTGGGCCAGCTGTGAAAAGAGTGCTCTTACAGTTTTCTCTTCTTGAATATTCGCTTGTATTTTTCCTTCCTAGCCTGCTTACAAACCCAGCAGGGACATGATTTTCTTTAGTCTGGCTTTGACAATGGAATGAAATGCCGTGCGTCCATTGCTCCTTTCTTAAGGCTTATCAAACTGCCCTGTGCCTTGCATCTCTGAGAATAGCCCATCTGTCATTTATGGCTTGGCTGTCTTTCCGGGGCTGCCCTTACTCGGAGTATTTTCTGTTGCACTTGTCTGAAATTGTATATAGGCAGTAAAATCACCGAACTGCGGAGGATCTGCCTGTCTGCGGCTCCCTCAAGGCAAACAGCCTCTGCAAGGGCAACCCATCATGGATCCGATGATATTTCAGTCACACTGTGACTGCGCATGCAGGTTTAATCAACTTTGCCGCAGACGTAATTCACGATGGATCCCTTTTGTTTCCCTTATCGTCAGAATGAATACACACAGGAAGCTCATCTAGCCTTCAGCATTCATCATCGGCTGCCATATTAAACATTGATTTTATATTCCCAGGTCAGAAATGATGAAATCAATATCGAACATGGCAAGCTGTGTTTGCTCGTGCCTTTTTGTTCAGATTCCCTGACAAACTCTAAGCATTTTACGTTGCATTCATTTTAAAGATTAAATGTGTGAGCTTATAGATTTAAATGTCAGTAAAGGTTAAGAGTTAATTGCACATGAAACTGCATTAAATTTTAATGTGAGAAGAGTTATTATTAAATACACATGGAGGTATTGCATTATTTTATCGCGATGATCCACTAATTTATTCATTAGTTAATTTATTATTCTTTTGACATATATTAATGCAGTATTTAGTATTTTTCAGAGAGCTTGAAAATAAAAGGTTAAGTATTAACATATGAAAGGGTTTTCAAACTGTAAAACTTCATAAAACTATTATACCTGGAAATACTTTTTGTATTTCAATTAGTTCATTCATTCACAAAATGTTAGGCCCTCCCTGTGTATGGCCCAAGCCCTGTGCTGCGAACTGTGGATTCACAGACAACTAAGAACTAGCCCCACTCTCTATGAGCTCATAGTTTAGTGGGAAAGAAACAGGCACAGAAAAGAAGAAAATGGGCAAAGAAATCACAGATGAGGTGACCTCATCCATGGCAACTTCGTAAGTGGTTTCCTGCTCCATGGGCTCCACAGAGGGGCAGAGGAAGCAGGAACCAGAGAGAAGAGAAAAGTCTGCTCTGAAAGGGCTTGAGGTGTTCAGGGATGTTGAAAAACTATAATGCCTAGAACAGGGTTAATAAGAAAAGTGACCAGAAAAATTTAAGGGGGAGTCAAGATGTGGAAGGCTATGATGCTTAGACTCTGTCCTTCAGTCATGGGAAACCACTGGTGATATTTATGGTAAACAATTGCGTGTCACATCAAAAGTTTTTACCCTGTACCAGAGTTAATTACATTACTGAATGTGGTTTATTTTATGGTAAATAATAATAGTAATGACAAGTCAAGGGTGGTACCATAGACCTCATTGATTTCCACAGGTCTTCCTTTGGTCTTGGACCTTACTATGCACTTTACTACTTCTTTGAGAGTGCTGTGAGCACAGTTTTAGATTCAGAAGACTCGAGTCCAATTGCCATTCAAAGCTTTGTAACCTTGTGAGCTTGTGTAAGTCACTTGGTTTCACTAAGATCTGGTCTCCTAATGTAATAAATGGGGGTAATGATACCATACTCGCAAAGTATCTCACAGGATTGTGATGAGATAGTTTGGTTAAATAATGTATGTGCATCATTTTTAAGACCGTGGAGCATGACACATGAGGAAGGTATTATTAACATTATAATCATCATCATCATTATTATTTTTATTACCATAAAAGCCAAGGTAATTCTGAATGACTTAGCAATTTGTCATCAGAAACAATCTTCTTTTCTGGAGCACCAGATAGGTAGTTGCTATTTTATAGACATGTGATAGAAATTTCTCAATTATACATCAGTCCTTTGAGAATTGACAAAATCGACTCTATACTAATTGACTGACAATGAGTTGAAAATTAAAGGCTCATAGCCTCTGGTGTGAATGGTGCCACTAGAATTGTGCAGTGTGCTACCTGCACAACCTTTGCCAACATAGAAATTTGATAAGAGAGTAAGAAGGGAATAGTGGGAAAGCAGTGTTTGAAGAGATTTGAGCTGAAAATTTTCCAGAGTTGAAGGACGCGATTTACTAATCCCGAAGCACACTCAGAGTACTAAGCGTGAGAGAGATCAGTACACAGTTCCAGCTCTACCACCAATTGGCTGTAGACTCTGACCAAGACACTTCAAGACACACCAAGACACACTCTAGGTGCTCTGGTTTCCTTATCTATAACAATACTTACCTCAGAGGGTTGTTGTGAAGTGTGAGTTCACTTCAAGTGTGAGGAAGTAATAAAACTGTCATTATTCAAAAATAACATGATTGTTTTCTGAAAAATCCCAAGAAATCTACAACAGTGCTCTTAGAACTAATAAGTAGGTTTAACAATGTCACAAGATACAAAGTTAATATATAAAAATCAATTGTATTTCTATATACTAGTCATAATAGGAAATTATCCTTTAAAAAAACAGATAATTATAAATTTAACAAAACATATGCCGTTTCTCCGTGCTGAAAATTATAAAACACTGATGAATAAAATCAAAGAAGACTTAAATAGAGAGATGTGCCATGTTAATGGAAAGCTCAATACCATTAAGAAGTAGAATCTTGCCAAATTGATCTATAGATTCAAGAAAATCCTAATCGAAACTCTAACAGAATTTTTTTTAGATAGCAAAAATTTTATTCTAAAATTTATATATCAATATAAAGACAAAGAAACTGGAATAGCCAAAACAGTTCTTTCAAAGTAGAACAAAGTTGGAGGTTGGATGCTACCTGATTTCAAGATTTCCTGTAAAGCTACAGTAACCGAGATAGTGTCATATTGGCCAAAAGATAGACATGTGGATCCATGGAGCAAAATAGAAAGTTCAGAAACAGACCCACGCAAATATAGCCAGTTGATTTTTAGCAACGATGCCAAGGCAATTCAACAGAGAAAGAATAGTCATCCAGCCATAAACAAAGAAATGAACCTTGACATTATACACTTTATATAAAAATTAACCCCAAATAGGTTATGAACCTAAATGTAAAGTATGAAACTGTAAAACTTTTAGAAGAAAAGGTAAGAGAAAAGCTTTGTGACCTTGAATTGGGGAAAGAAATCTTAGATATGACTTCAAAAGCATGACTACAAAAAAATGATGAATCAGATTTCATCAAAATTTTAAAATTTTGCTCTGTGAAAGACACTTTCAATAGATTGAAGAGACAAGCCACGGACAGAGAGAAAATATTTACAAATCACACACGAGGAAAAACTTGTATCCGAAATATATGAAAAAATCTTAAACCTCAACAATAACAAAAAAGCAAAAAACCCAATAAAAAATGGACTGAAGGTCTGGATAAACACTCTGCCAAACAAGATAGCTGGATAGCACCTAAAACGATACTCAACATCATTATTCAATAGGGAAATTCAAATTAAAAACATAAGATACTATTATACTGCTATTAGAATGGCAAAAATTGAAGAAAAAAAACAAAAGCAGCTAGCAATATCAAGTGTTAACCAGGATAAGCAGCAAGTGGAATCATCATGTATCGCTGGTGGGCATACAAAATGGTACAGCCTCTCTAGAAAATGGTTTGGCAGTTCCTTATAAAACTGAACATGCTGGGCTTCCCTGGTGGCGCGATGGTTGAGAGTCCGCCTGCCGATGCAGGGGACGCGGGTTCGTGCCCCGGTCCGGGATGATCCCACATGCTGCGGAGCGGCTGGGCCCGTGAGCCGTGGCCGCTGAGCCTGCGCATCCGGAACCTGTGCTCTGCAACGGGAGACCACAGCAGTGAGAGGCCCGTGTACCGCAAAAAAAAAAAAAAAACCCAAAGAAGCCAAACAAAAAAAATCTAAACATGCAACAACTATCCAGCCCCCAAATCTTACACCTGCGTATTTTACCCGAGAGAAATGAATCTGCAGTTCATATAAAAACCTGTATGAAAAGGCTGATAGCAGTTTTACTCATAATTACCAAAAACTGGAAGCCATCCAAATGTCTTTTGATTGTTGAATGAATAAATACACAGTAGCACATTCATACAATGGAATATTACTCAACAATCGAAAGGAACAAACCAGCAACAGGATGGAGGAAACTCAAAAGCATTATGCTAAGTCAGGAATCAGCAAACTATTTGATCTGCAGGCCAACTCTGGCCACACCTAGTCATTTATGTGTTGTCTGTGGCTGCTTCCATGCTACTATATCAGAGTTAAGTAGTTGCAACAGAGACCATAAGGCTCACGAAGTTAAATATTTCCTACCTGGCCCTTTATAGAACAAGTTTGCCAATCCCTGGGCTAAGTGAAGGAAGCCATACACCAAAGACTACATATTCTATGCTTCCATTTACATAACGTTCTGAAAAAGGCAAAACTATTGGAATGGAGAACAGATTGTTGGTTCCCAGGGGCTGGCCTTGGGTGCAGGGAGTGACTATGAAGGGTCAGCATAAGGGCATTTTGGGGAGTGATGGAATCGTTCTGTATCTGGCTATAGTGGTTGTTACATGCCTCTATGCATTTCCTCAAGCTAACTTAACTGATATAACTGCGCATCAGAAAAACAAAAAAAGAGTCTTCCTGTATGTAAACTGAAAAAAGAAAAATGAATGCAGAAAAATGGTACATGTATGAGTCTGGGCTTTGAGGCTGCAAGTTGCAGAAACAAATGATTTTTAAAAAACTTTTATTGGAGTATAGTTGATTTACAATATTTTGTTAGTATCAGGTATACAGCAAAATGAATCAGTTATATATATCCACTCTTTTTTGGATTCTTTTCCCATGTAGGCCATTACGGAGTATTGACTAGAGTTCCCTGTGCTATATAGTAGATGCTTGTTGATTATCTATTTTATATATAGTAGTGTGTTTATGTCAATCCTAATCTCCCAGTTTGTCCCTCCAGCCCCTTACCCCCTGGTAACCATAAATGAAACAAATGGTTTTTAAGCAAAAAAGAGAGAGAGGGAGAGCGAGCTAGCTGATTCACTGCTCAGGTAGCTGGGTGAGCTACTGTGGTAGATACCAAACCTAAAGGCAGGGCTTTGGGAACCAGAGACAGACCTGGAGATCACCGGGGCCAGATTCTTTCTCCACATCTGGCTTTCAAGTTTTCTACTTGTGGTCATGCTCTCCTGTTGATCTTGTGGCAGGGAACCTGTCCCCCGGCAGTCCTAATTTAGCAGAGAGAAAGAACTTCTTTTCCTCTGAGTGTTTATCAATTCCGGGGAAGGAGTTGCCCTGCGTGGACAGAGACACACACTCTGATCAATGCTGTTGCCAAGATGGAAAATGCACGAGGATTAGCTCATCCCAGCCCCGTGGCCAAAGGACCAGCGTCAGTTTTGAGAAGAATGGGATTGGCAAGCTTTTCGGGAGGACAAAATCCAGTCACAGGCTCAGTCAACTTCATTAACCATAAATTTGCACAACCAGTATTTGCGCAACCAGTATTCTCTTCCTACTCGGCACCTAGAGTTTCACACTTGTTTCCTTACTCTGGGCAAACTCTACAGGCATTAAAAAAAAAGTTTTGAGGCACCCAACCCAAGGGCTCTGTGACAGGAAGCCATTCTTAATTAACCAGGAAAATGTTTATTTCAGGTCCCAGTGCATTTCATTGAAGTATCAGTATTTCAAAGAATGTTAAAAAGGAAATGGCCTCATGCTGGTGGTGTAGCCCAAATTAAAAGGCCTTACTGTATAGATCAAGACAGTACTGTCACCATTATGATTAAGCTTTATTCCTTTGAAGTCTCAGTCTTTAAACATTTCGGATTTTTTTTTTTTAAAAATCAGATCTAGATAGCCTCTCTTGTTAAAAGATAAAAGATGCATGATTTTAAAGATTTTCTCAGGAAGCCGTCAATTATGTTGATTGAACTCAGCTTACTAATTTTCCTGCCTCTGTGTCAGTGAACTAGAACCAGTATTCTCTTTAAATGGAGAGCAGACATTTAAAAGCCTTCATTTCTCATTACATGCAGTGTATATTATAAAGAAATCACTAAGCAAGGTACAAATCCCCTTCCAAAGCAAAAGACACCTAAGCTTCACGATCTTGTTTTTCTCTTTCCCCTTCAGGGCTGTACCTGAAGGGCTTAGCTTACACAGAGAAAAATCAAATACACACTGATCTCAAGACCCTAAATCGCCAACCAGTATCAGGAGGAAAAGGAAACAAAAGCCGGCTTCCATTTGCCCAGGCTTCTTGCTCATCAACCAAGGAACACAGCCTGGGCTGCTCATTTGTGGTCCTGCATTGATGCCTTCTTCCCAGGAGGGAACCACACAGAGACTCATTCTCCCTCAAACTCTCATACTTGCAGCCTGGAGAAGCAAAAGCAGATGAAGAAATAGGAAAATGATTTGCCTGAGAGCAACTCTGAACAACTGCAGAGAGGATTTATGTCACACAGTCTCAAGTTTTTAAACCTAATTTAATAAGTATACATCTTTGCAAACAAAAGAACGCTGTGCATATCAGAACCATTTTTGTCTTTTTCAACTGGGAATAGAAGCAAAGTTTCCATTACGGGCAAATACTGTCAGTATTGCAGCAGCTGCAAAGATGATAATACACGTGAATTTTTCTCCTGTGCGTTAAAGGGGTATGATCACATATTTTAAATTTCTCTACCATTCTATTTTAAAACTATGAGTTTAAGTGATATAAGATACTTAAAGTTGAGGATTTTTTAAAAAAATTTTTATTACGGGAAAGGCTCAAAATTATCCCGTTAAGCTAAAATTATTTTATATGCATATTAAGCAATGCCAATCTGGTACGATCAATAGAAGTTCAATAGAAGAAGTGATTCAAGAACTGATCTCCTACTTGTTTTAAAATGTCTGTCACACAGAGTGAAGTAAGTCAGAAAGAGAAAAACAAATACCGTATGCTAACACATATATGTGGAATCTAAAAAAAAAAAAAAAAAAAAATGGTACTGATGAACCTAGTGGCAGGGCCACATTTATTCCTGTGGCAGGAATAAAGACGTAGACATAGAGAATGGACTTGAGGACACGGGGAGGGGGGAGGGTAAGCTGGGACGAAGTGAGAGAGTGGCATGGACATATATACACTACCAAATGTAAAATAGATAGCTAGTGGGAAGCAGCTGCATAGCACAGGGAGATCAGCTCAGGGCTTTGGGACGACCTAGAGGGGTGGAATGGGGAGGGACCCTCAAGAGGGAGGGGATATGGGAATGTATGTATGCATACGACTTGTTGTGCGACAGAGGTTGACAAGGTATTGTGACGCAGTTATACTCCAATAAAGTATATTAAAAAAAAATGTGTGGTGGTGTGGGGGGTTGATCAAAATCTTTCCTGTTTTCCAGAATTGAAGATAAAAGAAATTCTGAGAACAAATGGTACTAACTACCCCACATTCTAGCTCCAGGAATGATTAGAGGTGTGTGTGTGGTGGTGGGGGGGAGGGGCGGTGGTTGTTGATCGACCTTTAATGGCGCAAAGCCTGCATTTCCTCCTCAGCCTCCCTGATTGATATGGAGAGGCTGGGTGGGATGCAAGTTTGTAGGGGGTGGCTGAGGAAGGGGCTCAAGCAGTGGTGCCTCTAGAGGCCCACGTAGGGTCTTTAAGCGTTTCTTCATACCCCCATCATAAGATTATTTCAGTAATTATCACAGACTGAAACAAGTACATAATATGGACAGAAAAGAAATGTAAACAGTGAAGAGTGCTTCATTCATCTCTGTAACTATAATCATGCTAGTAAAAAAGCAATACAAAATTACCAAAATATTGCCGAAAAAGGTAAAAAGTAATGGCTTAATATATTTTAAATATATTAATACATTTCTTGAAAAAAGGGAAAAATGTATTCTTTCATATTGGTGTAGCACAGTAATGAATAACATTACAGGTTTTGTCTTCAAACCTTAATTTTTTTCAAAATGAATCTTCTTCGCATATTCACATTTTGCCAGCGTTGTCCATCTATCTTCCCTCATGGCTGGTTGAAGAACTATTTTTTTTTTTTTTTTTTTTTTTT
>NW_020837947.1:74138060-74157326 GCF_003676395.1 Aethalodelphis obliquidens | reverse complement strand
GGCAAGAGGACTCTCAACCACTGCGCCACCAGGGAAGCCCGAAGAACTACTTTTTATTCATTTTAATTTCAAAAGTTTTTTTCACACGATGCAATACATATACAAAGAGTAGTGAAAAGTCTTAAGCAGAAGGATAAGTTTGGCAGAGGTTCGTAAAGGTCCCATTTCACAATAAATTCCAGAAATTGCAATACTGAGCATGTCATTGTTTCTTTGGGCTCCATTCTGGCAGCTTTCAAATGTCTTCGTCAAAAAACTTTTCATTAGGACTTCCTAATGAAGTCCTCTCATTGGTGGTGGTGTTTGCCACCAATGAGACGGGAACTGAATGAATGAATAAATGTTTTCCAACGTTCCAGAAGAATGCATGCAAGTGAGGTGTCAACAGAGCCCAGTTAGTAGATATTTTTGGAAGAAAATAGAAACTTTCATTTTTGTACTTGGATAAGTTCAGATTCTTCATGGGTCATTTGGTACAAGACGCGTTGATGGACTCTTGTCTCCATACTGCTGCTTGTGGGAAACCTACCCCATTTGCCTGTCTGGTCTGTGTTCTAATTGTCCTTTGTTTCTAGGCTTGTGCTGGTCTGATCCATGACTTTCAGGGATTGCTCCCTTTGACATTAACCTCTGGGCTTTGACTTTATCACCATCACCTAAGGTTTCAAGAACCCCAAGGGAGAAATATTTAGTTCTGAAACTGTTTCCAAAAATATGTACCTGGGTCCAACATGCACAAAATTCTCTCTCACAAACTAGCCAAAAGTTATTGCATGAATCAGGGCAACTCATCCTTTTTCAAATGACATGATTTCCTCTTTTCATTTTCCAAGTTTCCATTGTATTCTATTTCTTTTTCTTTCCATTTGTTCTGCTCTGTATTTCCCAGAGGAGTGTCCCATGATTTTCTTGTGGACTAGATAATTATCAAGTCGAAATGATTTCTTTTTATGTAAACGTCTTCTAAATTGTTAACATACTCAAGTTTCTCATTTAAATGATGACTAGAAATTGTTAAATTTGAGTTTTATATGCAGAAAGCATTTCATCATTGAAACACTGGAAAATCTTTTGAAGATATTGACTGTACTGGGCTAAGAAACTGCTTTTCTTGCTTGTGTTTACAGAAAAAAGAATCATGCAATTTCAAAAGTGTTTTATCTTTGGGCTCATTTCTCTCTAAATGTGTAGCTATTGAGCACTGTATCTTTTGTGACAAAAACTGTAAGGATATGAAGAAAAGAAGATGCAAGACAAATTTTATCATTGCCATTATTAGCTTGGAAGTCTTTGAAAATGTCTTTTTAGATTTCAGATTCTCAGGACAGTGTATTGGCCATAATTAGGAAGAATTGAGAATGATCCAAGAAAGACAGAGACTGTAATTCAATTCCTCATTTGCCATCATGAACCAAACTCCATAAGGACTTTTAAGGTTCTGGTGTGTTCGTGTTTCCTGATTTAAATGCCCATCTGAGTTCTCCTCCTGGATTTTGTCAAAATCATATATCTCTAAGTGTCCTCAGACCTCTGCTAAACTAGGTCACATAATCTACCCTCTAAGAATGAGAGTCCTCACAAATAAGAGACAAGATGGCTGTCCACAGGATAAGGCTTGAGATAGACTGGGCTTTTGACACATCTCATGAGTCCGGGGAATGAAACAATTCCCGGAAATACATTACCTATATCTTCCAGAACTCCTACTAAAATAGTAATAATAGTCTCACGCCTGTAAAGCCATTTATAGTTTACACCATATGTCCCCGTCTTAAAATGTATTCCTCCTCATGGCAATCCTCTGAAGTAGGTATTATTAACCCCGTTTTACAAGATACTAATTTACTTTCTTAAATCATGGGCCTCAAAATTTAATCCCAAGGCAGGCAGTGCTTCTTTTTTGCTCATCCACAACTTTGGCTGCACTTCTCACGGACAAATTCTTCACTGAGAAGCCTAGACAACGCCCTAGAACACTCCTCAGCCCCCAGCACATAGAAACCTCCTCTGCGTGACTCATGGCATCACTGCAGTCACTGTATAGGCAATTACAACATGAAAAGGGAGATTCCCCCCCATAAGTGACGCCACCTCCTATATGACCCATCTTTGGTTTTTGTTTTACATTTTATTTATTTTTTTAAATTAATTTTTATTGAAGTATAGTTGTTTTACAGTGTTGCGTTAGTTTCTGCTGTACAGAGAAGTGAATCAGCTCTACGTATACATATATCCCCTCTTTTTCGTGTTTCCTTCCCAGGTATGTCACCACAGAGCACTGAGTAGAGTTCCCTGTGCTATACAGCAGGTTCTCACTAGTTGCTTATACAGTTTATGTGGTCGGCCATTTTTAAGTTCATACACTTAAATTTTTAAGGGAATCTAAAAGTCTAAACTTTAAGGTGTAGAATAAATTCCATATTCTCATTTAACTTGAGAATTCCATATTCCTATTAAACACGTGTGCATGTTTTGGTGGCCCTTTCAGTCACCTTCTCTGCTCATACGCAATGCATTCGCAGAGGACAGATTGCCTTCAGTTTTCATAAACTCAACAAGCTGGAAGCTGAGTGGACTCCTCGGTGAAATCTCTCGGCCTCCTACCTCCTTCCTAGAACCTATAACTTCTGGAAAAGTTCTGCTCGTTTCATTGTAATGCATGACATCCATGACAGCCCCATTTCACGTGGGCCACATGGCGTGTGGACAGGGAAAAATCATCCCAAATAAACATTTGCCTGGAAATTTGGATGGATGCACTGTATTTGCTGAGGCCAATCACATGACAACTCCCATAGAGGAAGAGGGTGATTCACTTTGCGACTTACAGATTTCTCTCTCTCTCTCTCTTTATATATATATCTATATATATCTATATATATATATACATATATATATGTATACACACACACACACACACACACACACACACACACACACATATATGCATACATGCACACAGCCCTGGAGCAAACACTGACCAGCATTTCCCACTATATTTGCAGACATTGTTTTAAAAATATGGTGAGAAGGAGTGGTATGTATCCTTTAAATAGAGTGGAATAGAAACCAAGTGACAAACGAATCAAACAACTCTTCTTGGGATGTCTAAACCTCTCCCATCCGGGGAGTGTGAGCTTCCTGTCGGTGTGCTGACTCGCCCAAGTTTTCCCGTGGAGGGAGCTTGCCTTCACTCCAGACCCCACCTTCCTCACCCACAGAAACTGCAGCTATTTCTTTTATTTATGCTTTTGTTTTCATCTGAGCCATTGCGGGTCTACACACCCTGTCATGTGGCTCAGCTCAGTAGCCCTAACAGCCGTGATGGAAGCTGGATGTCAGTGCTGATGAAGAGGGAAAATGGAAAAAGAATCCAACACGTTAATACCCTTTGGCGGGGAGGGGAAGGGGGACACTTGACCTTCCCTTGCTATTTGGAGGCAGACATAAGCTTGGGATCAGTCACGCAGATATGATTATTGAACAGTCATGTTATTTTCGCATCACATATCTCTTCAAGGATTTTCATGCTACTCTCTCTTGTTGATTGAAGAAAGAGCTATAAATTTGGGCTCTGATAAAATATTTTTTTAAAGTACGAGTAAAGAAGACAGATTTTAAAGTCTGGAGCAAATGAATTGCTTTTTAGGAAAACTGGGTATATGTGCTATTTACATATAAATAATGCACTCCGCATGCAGGTACGTATACATCCGTGTATAATTTTAAATGGCAGGCACCAATTTAATGCAGAAGCTAGGGCTCGTTAGTTCCCTGAGAAGGACTGATTCTCCATACCTGGAATGGCGCATACAGCTCCCAGATAAGTTGCAATGAATTGAACTTTCCTTCAGACTACCTAATTTTCCTTTCTTTTGGTACTTAAAAGAGTCTAGAGATTAAAACAGATAAATGTATGGAAATTCCGTTAAAATGTCAGAAAGGCATTAAGCCTTCATGTGCTTGGGCTCTGTGGGAAAAAGCATGGGAAAAGAGAACACTCCATTCGGGAAAAACGAAGTTGCTTACATTTTATGGCCTTTTGCAGAATTACTTGGCAAATTCTACGTGAAATACGTCCATCAATTTCTTTGGTTGACTCTTGGCTTTGTACCTGGATGACTGGCTCTTTGGCGCCCCTAGTGGTAAAGCATGGGAATCACTGGAAGACGTTTCTTTCCTCAAGGGTTTGCACACAGAGGTTTGCTTTTCACTGCTGACATACAGACAGGATCACTCCAAAGAGAGATGCTGGCTCATGTACTGGGAAGTGGACTAACAGAGATCTATAAATAAGTTTCTACTCTGCTCATAAATGTATTGCACTCATTGACCCAAGACCCAAAATAGTCACTTCTGGCAACCCTGGGAAAATGGATGCTAAGTAATTCAGGATTCTGTCTCAGTTTTTCCTGGAATTATCAGTCATTTCAAAACCACACATGGCATAGATCAGATACTTAAAAAACAATCTAGTAATTTTTAATTACTTATTACTCCATCTTGAGGTAAATAACTGCCCCATTCCTGTCACCAGCAGCACCTATGTATTGAATGATGCCAAGCATTAACAAATAATAAGCCAAGAAAATAGAGATAATTCGGGGGGCAGATGGTGTGAGGCAATAGATAAAAATGCAGATAAAAATTCTCCTGGCTTATTCTAAAGAGGAAATATTCTAGGAAAAATGACTAGAGTGGACATGACGTTCTATTGTAACTGATGGCTTTTGTTTGTTTTGTTTTGTTTTTTTGCATACGCGGGCCTCTCACTGTCGTGGCCTCTCCCGCTGCGGAGCACAGGCTCCGGACGCGCAGGCTCAGCGGCCACGGCTCACGGGCCCAGCCGCTCCGCGGCATGTGGGATCCTCCCGGACCGGGGCACGAACCCGTGTCCGCTGCATCGGCAGGAGGACTCTCAACGACTGCGCCACCAGGGAAGCCCCTGATGGCTTTTTTGAGCCAGATGTTTTCCCTTGTATTTTTCTGTGAGGTTGAGGGTATATCTCTTCTCAAACCGCAGCTATCATACTTAAGCAACTTCTGCTCACCTAGGTTTCCTATTCTTTGCAGACCACAATCAGGGTTCCCCTTAGTCTGGTGGTTCTTAACCCACGCTGCTCATGGAAATCACTGGAGGTGTGGGGAGGGGGGATTTTTACAAATGCTGATTCACTGGCCTCATGGCAGATCATGTGAATCATATTCTCTGAGGTGAGGTACAGCATCTGGGATTTTGAAAAGTGTTGCCTGTGATTCGAATGCTCAGTCAGGTCTGAGAAACACTGACCTGTGATCTGCTTGGCTGAAGTTCTTTCTTCAGTAATTTTCTTTTCACATTTAACAAGAAATATGTGAAGGGGGTCCGAGGCTGAATCATCCTGTCCATATCAGTTTCACCCCTAAACTCTGAAATTGCTTCTGGGACTCTGGGCAGTGGCCTGCTTCTTCCCTTCTCAGCTTTGTCCTTTGTTCCCAGACCTTCCACTACTTTTGTTCTAACTAGAGACGGGGTATTGTGAAATGGGTCAGATCACAAAGGCCAGAATGGGGAGTTCAGATAGACTCACGGGCAGGTAGAGACCATGGATTTTGCCATGTCCAAGAACATCAATGAAGGACAGGCATAGAGGATGCTAAGAACTGTTGAAATTAGTAGATTAATTTGAGGTAAAAGGAAATGTGGCCTATACAGGGCAAGCTGAGGTTGAGGACGAAATGAAGATTCAGGATTTGCATCCAGGTAGGGCAGTGGTTGGCTGCCCAACATCTTCATCAGTCATTAGGGAAATGCAAATCACAATCACGGTGAGACACCATTCACATCCACTAGTTTGACTGGAAAGAAAGAAAGAAAGAAAGAGAGAGAGAGGAAGAAGAAAGAAAGAAAGAAAGAAAGAAAGAAAGAAAGAAAGAAAGAAAGAAAGAAGAAAGGAGAAAGAAGGAGAGGAAGAGAGAGAGAGAGGGAGGGAGGGAGGGAGGGAGGAAGAAAGGAAGAGTTGGCAAGGATGTGGAGAAATCAGGAGCCTCAGGCACTGCTGGCTGCTGCAGGGGTTGCAGCGCCAGCTCTGGAAGTGGTGGAGGGGAGCTGTCCAGCCCCAGTCCCACCATCCAGGCCCCCATAAGAGTTCCTTGACCTCCAGAGGCCAAGCCCTTTCACCCAGCAGTCACAAAGGCAAGGCCATTATACAATGAGTAGAAACTGTCCTTGGAAAGAGCAAGCTTTTACTGAACACGTATTCTGTGCCAGGCTGTGTGGCAAGAGGCTTATGTGGGCATCTCACCCAATGCTTACAAGAACCCTGTGACGTGGAACTGAGAGATGAGCAATCAAGATTAGAACGCATTTTGCACATCTTTCCTTCTCGTTCCAAATCCTGTTAGCTTGTTTAGCTTGGTTGAGATTCTGACCCGTTTTGTTGATTCTGATGAACAGTTGGGTCTTGGGAGAGTATCTGTATTCATATTTAATGGAGACATTGATCTATGTCTATATTTCTCTATATGCATAATTATATATATAAGTTATAGAAATGCATATCTTACACATCCCAATGCATAACACAGTATCCACCATACAACAGAAGCTTCACTGGTGAGCAGAATATCATATATGAGCATGTATACTCATATATTGTTCTCACGTATTCAAAGAAATTAGGCCATTAGGGAATGGACTCCATTTTGCCTTCCAAACTGATCCTCTTCATCAATGTTATATTTAGATTAGAAAGCAGAACAGCTCTGACTCAGTTAGCAAGAAAACAAAGATAAATGAACTAGCTGTGCTGGTGAAAAAATATTAGGAATTTCTAGAGGACACACGAGGACAATGCCTCTCAAATCTAATATGAGCTTAAGTCAAATGATTTATTCCCGCAGGGAAATATTTACTGCTCACTTCACTTTGCCGAGACCCATCCCCAGTTCCAGGGTTTCTGAATGAGCTGGACAAGGGCCCTACCCTCGTGAAGCTTCTAATCTAGAATGTAAACATATAACCAAGTTAGAAAAATTTAGAACCTGGTCATCGCTGTGGCTGAAGTAAACAGAGTGATGAGACCTGGGTCCGGAGGTAGAGGAGAGTGTCTATTTCATGTAAAGGATGGCCGGGAAAGGCTTATCTGCACTGGGGACAGGCCCACGGACATGTAAGAGATGGAGAGAAGCCAGCAAGGAGAAAAAGCTTTTGCGTCAGAGACACCGAGAGCCAAAGAGGAGAAGGGTGATCCGGGAAGAGAGCAGAGGCTAAAGGGTGTGTAGTGTGTGAAGGAAAGAGTGAAAAAGAAGTTGGAGGAAAGAAAATCATGTCATAGAGTGTGATATGACCATGGTAAAGAGTTCAGATTTCATTCCAGTGAACAAAGGGCAATGAAAAGTAATCAAAGTACTTTATATTGAAACATGTCAGAGTCTTATTTATGCAGCTGTTCTTCCTTAAGAAAAGATCCCTCTAAGTACTGTGTGGGGAAAGGAAAGAGATTTGGTGCAAGGGAAAGAGCTAGGAGTTCATTGCAATAGTCCAGCTACATGAGGGTGGCTTAAAGTAGGGGCCTCAGGGGAGAGGAGAGATGGGGGCAGAGTCTCCCAATTCTTCTAGTATAGGCTTAAAGAACCTGGTGCAGAGATGAGGGAGAGTTGTTAATTTGGGGACATCTATTTGGATGGCTCTCCAAATGGATACGTCAAGCTGGCAGGTAGCTTGTCTGGAATTTAGGGTAAAAGTCAGTGCTGGTGATGGAAATTTAGAATGTGATCTAAAGACTGTATGAGTGGCCACGAGACTGGATGAAATCCCCTAGGGAGAGAGAGAAGCTAAAAACAAGGAGGGGTCTGATCTGAGGGTGGAGGGCCAAGGGAGGGGATGTTATAGGTGGGAGATTCTAGTGCATGTTCATAGCTTCAGTAGAGAGGAGAAAGGGGTGATTCAGGAAAAAGAAAACGGCAGGAGGAGAGGAGAGGGGCAGGGAGCGCTCCAGGGTGCCGGACAGGAGCAGAAACTGCATGCATTATGTCAGGAGGGAGAACGAGCAAGTGGACAGAAGCTGTGGACACCCGCCTACAACACTGTCTACCCACTCACAGAAGCCGTCCTAAGTGGGCAGGGTGACTCACAACAATGCAGGATTGGATCTGTCCTGCCATGCCCTTGGGCACTGTACTTAATTTATCCTCCTGGGCTTCTAGGTCTCGGCTGTCTGTCATATGCCCTAGATGGGCTTGGATAATCTCCAAGACCCCTTTCCAGTTCTAAAGTGCTAGAGTTTTTGGATTCGCTCATCTGCCGAATTTCTTTCAGATTCTTATTCTTCTAGAATATCAGCTATCATTGAGTGTTTTTTTTTTTTTTTTTTTGGAGCCAGATTCTTTATTACACATGGTGAGGTCATTTTTCAGTGTGTTTGTAAACAAGGGTCACAGTATCCTGTGTGGCCTCACAGCCTGTGCCAAGTTTTGCCCCGTGGAGGACTGCAAACCCTCTTTTCCCAGTTGGCCTGACCAGGGTGCCCCGCTTGCTTTGGATAAGGACGTCGGTTGTTCCAGAATCTTACTCTGGAATTCCCTGAGCACACCTGTGTCCCCACATTCTGAAAGATCTGAGGAAGACGCCACTGTCCCTCTAGGGCCAGTGACAAGTGTGGTTTAAAGGCAAAGGTCGCTGGAAAGGACAACCTCCCGCCCGCCTGTGGAAACTGGTTCTGGTCAATCATGTGACCTCCTGACCCGTTGTCACTCAGGATAAAGGGGGGCGGGTGCTTGCGAATTGTCCAATCAGGGGCGCAGCAGGGGAAAGTGGGTGGGCCACGCTCTGCAAACTGCGTGGACGCTCGTGGCCTCGCTTTGCCTGGGATCTCGTCTACGTTTACTTGCCTCAGGTGTGTCCGCTACAGCGTAAATGCGTGCTGCAGGGACCGCGGGAGTCTATGGAAGACGCCGGAGGAGCCCAAAGCCGGGAAATGGTGAGTGTGCTGGGCCAGGTGTCCCAGGACAGGGAGGAGGGACAGTCTGAACCGGCCGTGGTGGGACGTGGGCCTCCCGGCGCGGTAAACTGAGGAGTTTGCGGACCCAAAATCGCAGGGGGCGCCGTTCAGACCTCATTCCCTCCGGCTGTCGCAGTGGCGGGGCTGGGTCGGCAGCTGGGACCCCGGGCGTCCTGTCCCGTCACTGCAGGCGGTGACTTAAGCCTGGAGCCTCTCTGGGCAGCTCTGCGCCCACAGCCCCCCGACTCCTCTAGAATGTGTGGTGACCATGGGGAGGGTTATCAGGGGACAATCGTGATTCCGTCTCCGTGGTTCGTGCGTGAGAGGAGCTGTGGTCTGTGGGGTCCCAGTCCCTCCTTTCTCCCCAGGGGGCACTCGTTTTCTCCTGAGTTTTCCAAATGTTTGGAGAGCAGGGTATCAAATCCAGAATACAGACTAATTTCCAGATTAGCCCTTCCTAAAACTGCCAATAAATCCCTAAATTTCCACATCCCTCCCTCATTCCCACAGCCAACTTTCCGTCTTCAGTTCAGAGCATCATTATCAACTCTTTGTTCTCCCTGGTGTATTTCAAACAAACCCAATATTTTAATTGTTTATCATTTTTCGTTGTTTAAAAATATTATTTATTTTTGGCTGTGTTGGGTCTTCATTGCTGCATGCGGGCTTTCTCTAGTTGCGGTGAGCAGGGGCTACTCTTCGTTGCGGCGCACGGGCTTCTCATTGCAGTGGCTTCTCGTTGTGGTGCATGGGCTCTAGGCGCATGGGCTTCAGTAGTTGTGGCTCATGGGCTCAGTAGTTGTAACTCGCCGGCCCTAGAGCACAGGCTCAGTAGTTGTGGCGTACGGGCTTAGTTGCTCCGCGGCATGTGGGATCTTCCCGGACCAGGGCCCGAACCCGTGTCCGCTGCATTGGCAGGAGGATTCTTAACCACTGCGCCACTAGGGAAGTCCCTATCCTTTTTCTAAAGAGTCATGGGTGGCTCTTTTTTAAGGATTTATACTTGCTGTGGATATTTTCCATGAGAGGAAATCTGAGAATAACCACCAGGAACTGAAACCAACCACCTGGAACTGAAACCGTGTAACTCAGATTGGGACTTGAACCCACGGTCTTTTAACTGAGATCTCACCCCTGGTCTCAGGACTTAATGAAGCTCGGGTCCTTGATGTCTCATTGCAGAAAGAATTCAGTGAGAGACAAAGCGATAGGTAAGAAGTGGACACACTCCACAGACAGAGTGTGGGCCATCTCAGAAGGTGAGAGTGGCCTATCATTGAGTTTTAAAAGACGCCTCATGAGTACAATAGGATTTATGTGCCCCATTTCTCACTTCTTTTGTGAAGTGTTTTTCCACCAGGATTTTCCAGAATTCTGAATAATTGTGTTTTTCTTTTCTTGATTGAAAGAAATTTTGTGAGCTACATAGAATTTGTTTTGCAATTTCATTGTTTGACTCTACTGTCAGTAAAAGAGTTAAATACTGAAAATCCCAATTTGATTTTTGTTACTAAGTATATTTAAACATGTTCTATTTAGTTATCCAAAAAAGAACTCATAAAAATACCTCTTGTATTCTCATAAAAATATTGAATTTTAATTAAATATGGAATCTGGCTTCATGTCATGCATAAAGGGATAAAGCCACATCATAGAAAATTAAAGGGCCAATTTAGAAAAAAACTCTCATGAAGTATTTTTCTTAAAACTTCAGCTCTGAACTAAATATCACTTAATTCCTTTAGATAACCAAAGAACAATTAAACAGAAATTAAGAAAATTGTTTTTAGGAGTTTGCAGTTTAAAGAATCCATTACATGGATTGCACTGGTCTTCCCTTGGGTATACACAGACTGTTTTAAATGTTATACCTTAACTGTTGACTCAACAAATGGGTCCCTATTATCTACCAGGCTAGGTGCTAAGAATACAGAATGAGTATAGCTGGTCTCTGCTTTCTAGGTATTTACTCCTTTTCTGCTCCAACGAGGCAGCTGGGCAAATGGTTCATTTGGTTGGCTGTAGAGTGATTATCTGAGTCAAATTCCAGCTCCACCTTTTACTAGCTGCAAAATATTAGACAAGTTGTTCACTCATTCAGAGTTTTAATGTCTTCTTCTGCAAAAAAAAAAAAAAGAGTAAGCATAGAACCTCAAAAGAATGTTCTGGCTGAAATATTTGGAATAATGTTTAGGGTATGTTAAATATTTAGAATATGTTTGTGAAGGTGTTTTACTGTGTCAGCTTCGTTAGGCTCTAGCCCGCAGTGATTCAACCAAACACAAATCTAGGTGTTATGGTGAAGGTGTTTTGTAGGTGTGATTAAAGTCCATAATCAGTTGACTTTAAATAGGAGTGATTATCCTAGATCATCTGGGTGGCTCTGATTCAATCAGTTGAAAGACCTTAAAACCCAGGCTGAGGTTTCCCTGAAAAGAAGAAATTCTGCCCACAGACAGCAGCTTCAGACTGGGCAGGAGAGACCCAGCCTGCCCTTCCTGATGGCCTGCCCTTCCTGATGGCCTGCCCTATGGATTAGTGCCCTTGTAAGAAGAGACACGTCCCTTATATGAGACAGAAAGAGAAAAAGAGTACTTACTTTCTCTTTCTCAGGAAAAGTGCTCTCACCAGAACCTGACCATGCTGGAACTCCGATCTGGACCTCCAGCCTCCAGAGCTGTGAATAACTAATGTTTGTTGTCTAAGCCACCCGATCTATGATATCTTATTATAGCAACCAGAAATAACAAAGGCGGCAGGCCACAAATTCTGCCTGGAGATCCTGTAGCTCCCTTCAATCCCGTCCTCCCTACAGCCTGGTTACTCAGCTATTCTGTGACCTACCCATCAGGCTTCCAATATGTTCTTTTGTTATCTACTGCCTACATTTATTGGGCTTGTTTTCTCTCCTTGTAACTAGAGAATTCTAAGTAATACTCTAGGATTTGGCCTTGAGTTCTCCTCTCTCCTCATTGCACATGACCTTCTGGGCATCCCACCCACTCCCATGGCTTCAGCCCACTCCTCGCTTTTATCTTCAGCCCAGAGCTGTCTCATGAGCTCTGTATCTGCACATGGAATTGCCTAACTGCCCTTCTGCTTCTTGGAGGACTCCCAGACACCCAGAACCCAACGTGTCCCAAAATGAACTCCTGTACTTTCTACTCCTCAATTCTCTAATTCAGTGATTGACACCACCATCCAACTGGGTCACTCAAGCCAAACACCTCCTCTTCCCCTTTCCCCTCAATGGACTAGCTTGATTCCCATTCTTAGTATCTCTCATATCCATTTACTTCTCCCGACCCCTTATTCTTGTCTCAGACCCTCAGGGTGGCCTGGGATACTGTGGTCGTCCCCCAACCTTCATCCATTCTCATCTCCCTCTCCCTCTTCATCTATTTCCTACAATCATACATCCGAGTCTTGTTTCTAAAGCAATCTCCAATCAATTATCTCCCGTCTAAAATCTTTCTCTCCTGTGACCCATATAAAAAGGCAAACTCAGCACGGCAAACAAAGCCTTCCAGAGCTGACCTCTGCCTGATTTCTCCATCCCTCTTTCCTCATTGTAATCCCTAAACTCTCATCATGTTGATCCAAGTGCACTTTACCTAAAATGTTACCCTATTCTCCACTGTTCCTCCAACCCATCTGCCCTTCTGCTGCTCCCTTTGCCTGGAATGCCCTCCCCCACCCGCCCCCAGCCATCTGCCTGGGAAACACCTACCCACCTCCTTATCAAAAGACTAGAAATACTTTTTAAATTATAAAAATAACACATTTTTGTTGCAAAAAAGTCAAAAAGTACAGAGAAGTAGAGTAAAGAAATAAAGACTACCTAAAAACCCACCACCCAGAAATAAGCCTAGAATTGGGGTGGGTAAACATATTCTCCCATCCTAGCTTTTCAGCAAAGCCATTAGGGTAGAACCATCAGGAGAGGGCCTGGGAACCAGCCTTCTAGAGGACCTGCATGGATGAGGGGACGTTAGGGAAGGAGGTGAGAATGATTTCATGTAAGGATCAGGTATTATGGACTCTCCCTTCTCCTACTCCACTTTTAACATTGTCACTGCACACTTGTGAGTATTTATATTCTGATCGATATCCTTCAATACCTTTTTCTCTGTAAGCACACACACACACACCGTCTCACCAAAATACTGCTTGATAATCTGCTTTAAAAAATTTTTTTAAGTAGTTTCCAATTTTTCACTTGTTTCGTAAAACTACACTGTAGTGAATATCTTCACATACATTCTTTTGAGCATTTGTCTATTTCCTTTTTTTAATTAAAAATTTTAAAAATTTTCATACAGTTTTTAAAGGTTACTTTCCATTTACAGCTATTACAAAATATTGGCTATATTCCCCGTGTTGTACAGTACATCCTTGAGCCTATGTTACACCCAATACTTTGTACTTCCCACTCCCCCGCGCCGTATTGCCCCTCCCCCCCAGCTGGCAACCACTTGTTTGTTCTCTATATCAAAACAGATATAATTTTTAAATGCCAAAGTAAAGCATGTTGCTTTATATAATATTTTCTTTCTTTTTTAAAAACTTTATTGGAGTATAGTTGATTTACAATGTGTTAGTTCCAGGTGTACAGCAAAGTGAATCAGTTATACATATACATATATTCATTCTTTTTCAGATTCTTTTTTCATATAGGTTACCACAGAATATTGAGTAGACTTCCCTGTGCTATACAGTAGGTCATTGTTGGTTATCTATCTTATGTACAGTAGTGTGTATATGTTAATCCCAAGCTCCTGATTTATCCCTCCCCCTGCCACGTTTCCTCTTTGATAACCATAAATTTGTTTTCTATATATGTAAGTCTATTTCTGTTTTGTAAATAAGTTCATTTGTATCATTTTTTAAAATTAGATTCCACATATAAGTGGTATCATATGATATTTGTCTTTCTCTTTCTGACTTATTTCACTTAGTATGATAATCTCTAGGTCCATCCATGTTGCTGCAAATGGCATTATTTCACTCTTTTTTATGGCTGAGTAGTATTCCATTGTATATATGTACCATATCTTCTTTATCCATTCATCTGTCAATGGACATCTATTTCCTTAATTTAAATTTTCAGCAGTGGAATTTCCAGTCAAAGTGTACATGTGCTCATTTAAGAATTTTAAACTTATTTGCACACTGCCTTTAACAAACATTGAACCAATCCCACCTTCCTCCACAGTGTTAGAGTCCCTCTTCCCTCCTAGCCTATCTTTAATTGCCATTATCATTCTTTTTAACCTTTGCTAGTCTAATAGGATAAAAATGAATTTTTCATGTTTTTTAACAGTTTTTAAAAACAGTTTTATTGAGATGGAATTGCATACAATAAACCGCACTTAAGAGTATATAATTTGATAAGTTTTGGCATATATATACACTCATGAAATCATCACCACAGTCAAGATAATGAACATCTCTATCACCCCTTAGTTTCCTTATGTCCCTTTGTAATCCCTCCCCTTCACCTCTTCTTACTTCCTCCATCTCTAGGCAACCACTGATCTGCCTCCTGTCGCTATAGATTAGTTTGCGTTCACTAGAAATTTATATAAATGGAATCAGATTATAGAAGCCATGCATTCTCATTGTAATAAAACACCAACACACAGGCTGTTATGAGCTTGATTGTGTTATCCCTCCCAAATATAGTTGAAGCCCTAACCACTGTACCCCGTGAATGTGACCTTATTTAGAAACAGGGCCTTCGCAGATGAAATCAGTTAAGACGCAGTCATACTGGATTAGGGAGGGCCCTAAATGCAATGACTGGTATCTTTACAAAGAGAAAGAAATTTGAAGACACAGACACACACAGGGGGGAAAGAGGCAGAGACTGGAATGATGGCTCTGTAAACCAAGAAATGCCAAGGATTGGCAGCGACCACCAGAAGCCAGAAGAGACAAGAAAGGATCCTCCACTAGAGGCTTCAGACAGAGCATGGCCCAGCTGACTCCTGGATTTCAGACTTCTAGCCTCCAGAACTAGGAGATAAGACATTTTAAGCCACTCCTTGGTGGTCGTTTTAAAACACCCAGTTTGTTGTTACTTTGTTAAGACAGCCCTAGGAAATGAATACACAGACCTGAAGAAATCATCACATTGACAGTGTGATGAATATCCTTCAAGAAGGCCCCTGAATCTCGTTTAAGATCAGCCCATGCACTGACCCCTCCATGAAGCCTCCTCTATGCGTCCATTGGACAGTGGTAGGAAGCACAGAGAATGGGGAGGCCAGCTCTGTCTGCAGGGGCAGCCTGTGTTGTTGTGGCCACAAGGTGGTGCTGATTCTCCAGTGGCCGTGGGGAGGCGGGGGTGGGGTGGGGGGGTGGGAGTGGGGTGGGGAGTGGGAGTGGGGTGGGGAGTGGGGTGGGGTGGGGTGAGGGGGAGGTGGCGCCGAGTTGGAACCAGAGTCCTGGGAGGTTGCCGGCTGGCTCCTCTCCCTCCGCCCCTCCCTGACTCCCTCCACCACACCTCTTGCGCAGCCGCCAAGCTTCCTTCCCTTAGGAGGGAAAGATATTTGGAGACCTAGATCCTGCCTCTTCCCCTGGAGCCTCTGCTGACTCACTGTGTTCAGGGGTGTCTCCCTGAGCAAACCTCCCCAAGCACACGTTCACAGTCGTCCTGGCTGGGTCCGGGAATCCTGCTTCAGTGGCACAAACTCTGAGCTGCATGGCTTTGCCCTCTTCTCCTTTAGAGCTTCCCTCCCGACCCCAGGGTGCAGGAACGCCCCTCTCCGTCAGTTCCTCTCACAGAAAGAAGGGTGCCTCATTCAGGGTGCAGACCCCACCAATTTGCCAGAATATTTATTGAGCAAGCCCCTCCCTCCTAGGAAATGGGGAGGGCAGAACATAGTGGGGTCAGACTTCAAAAGGAGAGAAGGCGGCTGTGTGGGTAGATGCTTTAGGAGGGAAAGGAACTGGGGAGAACTAGGGCCAGTTTCCCTCCATGTTTCATTACGAAACATACAGATGTCATGTCCAAAAGTGAGGAGAACAGTAAGTGAGGGTGAAGCGCTTTTGCAGAAAAGGGGGAATGCGGAGGGAGAGGCCTTGTATTATGAGTTAAAAAAAAAAAGAGAGATGAAGATATATCAGTGAACGAGTAGAAAAAAATCCCTGCCTTTGGGAAATATTCTAGTTGGGGAGGGAAACTAAAAATAAAGAGTAAGCATAATTGATTAGTAAGAACGGAACACTAGAAGGTGATGCGCACTATGGAAATAGATCAGGATAAAGGATATCAGATGTGTGGGGTGGGGAGCTGTGACTTCACGTCAGAAGCCTTCTTGGTCCTCGAAGACTTGAAGGAAGTGACGGAGTTGTCCGTATTGCTGTTGGGGGCGGGTGTTGGTGGAGGGGTCAGGACCAGCGATCCCGCACAGAGAGCAGCGTCAGCTGCCTGGCATATAATGTCTCCCTTAGAATACGTGGGACGCTGGAACAGGAGAAGAGACAAAAAGGAGATGGTTGGGGCAAGATGGTGCAGGGCAGGTGAGGCAGAGGGATCACGGGGGAGGAAATTGAAGGAATTAAAGTATGGTTCAGGAAACCGCTGATAGGGAGTGATCCTGCGTTCCAGATACCCAAGGAGGGTGGAAGGAACCGGGAGGTCTTGTCAAAAAGGAAAGGAGACTTAGTGGGAGTTGTTGGAGTGGGAGAGGTAGGGAGAGTCTGTGGGTAAGCAGCGGGTATCTGGGTTAGAATCCGAGACGCCACGGGTAGAGTAGATCAAAGAGATGACAAAACCAAGACTTGCGCTTTGGGAGTGAACTAAAGATGGCCTGGTGTGGGCAGACATCTGGGCGTCCCCGGGTCCACCGTGTTACCCCTGTGCTCTTCTGAAAGGGCGGCCGGATTATACAGAGCAGTGGAGAAAATTTCTCTCCTACTCTTGCCAATAGAATATTTTCTATACTTTGCACCATAGGATTCTTTGTTCTCCCTGAAGAAGTTAGGGATGCCTGCTAGCTGAATGTCTGCTAGCAAATTTTATAGGATGAACAAATTTGCACTTACAAATGGTAGGAGCCTTAAATTCCCCACCGATCCACCCATTTCTCTTATAAGAGCCTTAAATTCCCCACCGATCCACCCGTTTCTCTTATAAGAGCTGGCCTATTTTGTTCTCTTCTAAGAGGGCGAGGCCTGTGTTTACGTAAATCTGTGTTTTACGTAAATCTTGGCAGTGTAGGGGTGTTGGGCTTGAAGCCACAGACAGACAGACAGGTGGTGCAGGAGGTTGGGAGCTGGCAGCCTCCACATCTCTCCCGCCAACTCCTGACTTGAAGGAAGCGTTGCTGGAAGTGGCAAAGTGGAGGGTGGAAATCTCAACCAAGACCTCTGTGGAGGGAGACGTGAGTCTAGTTTCCTTCATCTGGGAGCGGCTTCCCTATTGCAAGTCTCCTTATCTTTCTCTACCGTAATGCTGGCCTCTCCTCTGCTCTCTTGTGAAAGAGGAGTCATTGTTGGGAGGTGGTGATGCAGGCAACTGGATGGAAGGGAAATGAGAAGTGATGACTCAGTCACTCGTTGGCTACTTCAACAAACAAATATGTATATTTTAACTTTTATTTATATTTATTTCTGGCTGTGTTGGGTCTTTGTTGCTGTGCGCGGCTTTCTCTAGTTGCGGCGAGAGGGGGCTACTCCTCGTCACGGTGCGCGGGCTTCTCATTGTAGTGGCTTCTCTTGCTGTGGAGCACGGGCTCTAGGCACGTGGGCTTCAGTAGTTGTAGCACGTGAGCTCAGTAGTTGTGGCTTGCAGGCTCCAAAGCACAGGCTCAGTAGTTGTGGCGCACAGACTTAGCTGCTCTGCGGCATGTGGGATCTTCCTGGACCAGGGCTCGAACCTGTGTCCCCTGCA
The DNA here is from genome assembly GCF_003676395.1 of Aethalodelphis obliquidens. Lineage (NCBI taxonomy): Eukaryota > Metazoa > Chordata > Mammalia > Artiodactyla > Delphinidae > Aethalodelphis > Aethalodelphis obliquidens. The sequence goes on along the minus strand of NW_020837947.1, from coordinate 74,139,446 downwards.
TCGGCAAGGAGATTCTTAACCACTGCACCACCAGAGAAGCCCAACAAACATATTGAATGTTTCCTAGGAACGTGGAGATGTTGCAGGTGTGGGCGACACATTCATGAACACAACAGAGGCCCAGCTCTTTGAGAATTACCTTCCTTTAAGGAGAAACAGAAATTACATAAAGGTGGTAGTGATGCTGAAACTTGGCCTCTGTGCAGCAATGCTGAATTGAATCTTGGAGACAGAATTTTGGGTGAAGTAGAAAAGAATAGCTTTATTGCTTTGCCAGGCAGAGGGGGACACAAAGGGCTCATGCCTTCAAAACTGTGTGTCCCAACCCAGGGAGATTTGGTGAGCAGCTTTATAGCAATGGTTCAAGGGAGGGTTGCTGATAAGGATCAGGGTGTGTGCAGGACCTGCATTCCTTTAATCTGGTCTCAGGTGGTCTTCTGATGAGCTTCTGTGGTTCTCGAGGTTATCAAACTGTGACCTTCTCTCTGGAATGAGAATGCTTCATCAAGTAATTAACATTGTCCATTTGTTGGGGGTTTTAGTTCAGCAGAAGAGCTCAGATGTCGTTATGTGTATCCCTGGAGGTTTCAAGTGAGATAAATGACATTAGCTTGGCTTATAAGTACCCCTGAGAAGACATCCTTCATTAGCAGGATGGGCTACAGAATTTGCAGTGGGGTCCTGTGCAAAGTGAAAATACAGGGCACATGAAAAAATTATCAACTTCATTAATTATTAGAGAAATGCAAATCAAAACTACAATGAGGTATCACCTACACCAGTCAGAATGGTCATCATCAAAAAGTCTACAAATAATAAATGCTGGAGAGGGTGTGGAGAAAAGGGAACCCTCTTGCACTGTTGGTAGGAATGTAAATTGGTACAACCACTATGGAGAACAGTATGGAGGTTCCTTAAAAAACTAAAAATAGAGCTACCATGATCCAGCAATCCCACTACTGGGCATATATCCAGACAAAACCATAATTCGAAAAGATACAGGGCTTCCCTGGTGGTGCAGTGGTTAAGAGTACACTTGCCAGTGCGGGGGACACAGGTTCAAGCCCTGGTTCGGGAAGTTCTCACATGCCTCGGAGCAGCTGGGTCTGTGCACCACAACTACTGAAGCCCGTGCACCTGGAGCCCGTGCTCCACAACAAGAGAAGCCACTGCAATGAGAGGCCCGCGCACTGCAACGAAGAATAGCCCCTGCTCACCACACCTACAGAAAGCCTGTGCGCAGCAACAGAGACCCAACGCAGCCAAAAATAAATATTAAAAAAAAAGAAAAGAAAAGATACATGCGTCCCAATGTTCATTTCAGTGCTATTTCCAATAGCCAAGACATGGAAACAACCTAAAGATGTGGTATGTGTTTTTATATAT
>NW_020837947.1:73868300-74137960 GCF_003676395.1 Aethalodelphis obliquidens | reverse complement strand
ATATATATATATATAAAATGGAATATTCCTCAGCCATAAAGAAGAATGAAATAATGCCATTTCCAGCAACATGAATGGACCCAGAGATTATTATACTAAGTGAAGTAAGTCAGACAGAGACAAATATCATATGGCATCGCTTATATGTGGAATCTTAAAAAAATGATATAAATGAACTTATTTAGATCCACAGGCATAGAAAACAAACTTATGGTTACCAAAGGGGAAAAGGTGGAGGGATAAATTAGGAATTTGGGATTAACATTTATATACCACTATATATATTAATCAATAACCAGTAAAGACAGCACAGGGAACTATACTCAATAGTTTATAATAACCTATAAGGGAAAAGAATCTGAAAAAGAATATATATATATATATATATATATATATATATATATATATATAAAACTGTGCTGTACACCTGAAACTAACACAACATTGTAAATCAACTATACTTAAATTTAAAAAAATAAAATGGAAAATACAGGGCTTCCTGTTAAAAAAAGCAAGCATTTCAAGATGGTAACCACATAGCATTACACCAGCCAAGGCCAAGTTGCACACCCATGAAGCCAGCCCCTTTCATCAGAGAGTGCCTCAACTCTATTTTTCCCTAAGGAAAGACAAAGGCCTCTCAGTGCCTATGGACTGAGTCAAACCAAGTGGAGTTGGTGGCACAATTTAATCATGCACCAGAATCACAGCCCACCACACCGTCCTGTTGTATCTCAGAGACCTTGCTCTCTGGCTCCTATAAATACCATAAAAAGTGCCTTACTTTTTTGTATGGTCTTGAATAAAATTAGAGCCTTCTAAATATATATGCTAAACCGATAGAAAAAAAAAAGTAAGGAAATGAGGCCATCATTTCCTTGAGAAGAAAATCCTACATGTACTCAGGATGGACAGTTACACAGTCCCCACCATTTGGATGGTATCTGATGCGTTTGAAAATGCTCCAAAAACCAGAGTCCTGAGAGATGAGTGATATTTCAGAGGAAACAAAAGTTAAAACTTCACCATTGGTGGGATTACTAGAATTGGGCACCTGGTCACCTCAGCTTCCGGTCCTGCATTTTAAACTAATTTGCAAGGCAAATAAAATCTGGAAATGATCTCCGTCTCCCTACTTGGGTTCATGTGAAAGGTATTAATTTAAGAGTTAACTTTCTTTTGGATAGAGAAGAGTTGACAGTTGACCTTAGTTTTCTTTTGAATATGAAATACAATTCCATAATTGATATTGAGCAGGTCGCTGTGGGGCTCCTGGGCACAAAAGCCTTTCTGTGTCTCCCATTTCTTGATTACAGGAAATAGGCTTCATTCAGCCTCCATGACCTTTCCTGAGTTACAATGGACCGGCTCAAGCAGTTGTTAATTAGGGAAAGGATTCCAGACCAGGGAGAAACAAACAGTCAAGAGAAACAATAGTGCAGCCTTGGGGCAGGGTCCTGGTTCCCCATCAAGGGATACACACAACAATATCTTTGAGCTGTTTTGCAGATACTGAAACCCCCAGCAGGTGGGAGAAGTTAACAGTACCCTGCCCACTAGTACGTAGACCCCAGACCATTTGGAACCTGAAGGTTGACTATGCTGACTCCCACTTACCTCACCACCCACCAATCAGAAGAATGTCCACGAGTTGACCACGCCCCCCGTGAACCAGTACTATAAAACTCCTCACTACCCCCTCCAGGTCAGGACACACAGTGTTGAGGGCATCAGCCCACTGTGGCCACCTTTGCCTGGCAAAGCAATAAAGCTATTCTACTTCACCCAAAACTCTGTTTCTGAGATTTAATTCGGTGTCAGGATACAGAGGCTGGATTAGGCTTCATAATATCAAGCATTTTGTGTATTTTTATGTCTGTGTAGTGTCTCGTTTGAAATGTGAGTGCCTTGAGATATTGGCCTAGGTCGATCTTTTTCTTTCTTTCCTCCCGTCCTTCCTCCCTCCCTCCTTCCTTAACTTCCTTCTTTCTTTCTTCCTTTCTGCTTCCTTTCTTCCTGTCTTCTTCCTCCCCTTTCCTTCCTTCACTCTACTTGTTTTAAGAATGCCTAGCAAAAAAACCCCCAAAAAACCAAAAACCTAGCATATGCTTTGCATATAAATGTGTTTAGCATGTCACTTTGGGTGTACAGTCATGGTTCTTAGCTAGGGAAGCTTTTGCCCCCAGAGGCCATTTGGCAATGTCTGGAGACATTTTTCATTGTCACAGTTGGCAGGGGTGGGGAATGCTACTGACATCTAGTGGGTAAAGCCCACTACATCGTACATCCTACAATGCTCAGGACAGCCCTCCCACCACCAAAAATGATCTGGCTCCAAATGTCAGTAGTTCCTGAGATGGAGAAACCCTACTGTAGAGGAAGAGGAGGAAACGTGGAAGCAACAATCAAGATCTGTCTCTCCGATTAAGAAGAGAAAAAAATCCCTGGCATCTGTTCAGCATCTGTTCTGGGACCTGTTCAAATCAGAAGAGCCATGATGGAGTAGAGGGGGTGTTCCTGCGTCTGGGAGTCCCAGGGTGTCTAGCCCCAGGTGTCAGGAAAACACAGTGGAAGAAGAAAATCAGCTGGTGGAGTTTCAAAGGCAGAAAATCGTCATAAATGTGTACAGGTTTCACATATGTTTTGGATCACAGGAGGTTTACTTCCTCCTGTCTGCTCTGGGTGAGACTGGACATGCTCACTGAGGCAATGCCCTGGCTTGAGTTCCAGCTGACATTCTGAATGGAGAGACTGTATTTGTGCATGAGTCATGGTGAGAAGCAGGACTGCAGACTCAATATCCTACAGAAAGAGGAGACATAAATATAAATTATTAATGATGGTATCATGGTTAAAGAAACAAACTTCTGGGCATGTAAACAGTAACTAAACCTTCACTGTTCTCAATCACTATTTATTAGTCTTCTTATTTAACACTATTTTTTATTTGTGCCCGAAAGAAAAAAGAAAAGGGAAGGAAGAGGAGAAAGGAAAAGACGATAAAAGAAAAACTTCACAATGACATGGATTGTTGTAAATACACAAGATGATTTATCCAAGCAGCTGGTTCCCTGATGGTTAGTTTCATTAATTTCTTCTAAATGTACTCTCCTGTGTAATTATTTTGATGAAATTAAAGATGTAAATTAAGATAAATATAAAATTAGGATTAAATTACTGCATCTACTAATAATCTCATTTTAAAATTTGACATACATTTGCCCTCCATAGGGGTTGTCCCAGTTTAAAACCCTGTCTGCCAGGAATGCAAGAATCTGCTTCTCTGCTCGTCACAAAACTGAATTTTATTATCAAACTTAAAAATTTTTCCAACATGACTTTACAAGTAATAGCTCATATTGTTTTCACTTGCATGTTTTTTTCTCTTCAAATATTCAGATATTGGCCATTTGCCTTTCTTCTTTTATGAATTACCTGCTGATGTCTTTTGCCCACTTTTTTTGGTGTTATCATTCCCATTTGAAAGAGCTGTTTGTATAGAAGGGATTGTATTTTTTCCCCCTTTTGTAAGTATCTTTTTTCTCATGTTGCAGATTTTTAATGGTATTCTAGATGTGAATAGCATTTGTGTATTTTTTTTTTTTTTTTTTTGCGTTATGGGGGCCTCTCACTGTGTGGCCTCTCCCGCTGCGGAGCACAGGCTCCGGACACGCAGGCCCAGCGGCCATGGCCCACGGGCCCAGCCGCTCCGCGGCATGCAGGATCCTCCCTGACCGGGGCACGAACCCGCGTCCCCTGCATCGGCAGGCGGACTCTCAACCACTGTGCCACCAGGGAAGCCCCCAACATTTGTGTATTATTATGTGTAAAACTTCCATACCTTTTGCCTTCCTATGTGTTTATCAATAACATGTAAGAAAATATAATGAAAAACTGGTCAATTTATCACTTATTTGTTTATTAATTCATTCATTTATTCAAGAAGTAGAAATCAAGTGCTTTCTGTGAGTCAGAGGCTGTGTTCGGTGCTGAGAATGTAATGATGAGCACAACCAACTATATCCTCCCCTCATGGAGCTTAAACTCCATCAACAAAACCACCAACACCACAACCACAATAATAACAAAATAAAACAGAACAAAATTCTCAGGAATAGTTATAGAATAAAATGTGCAGGATCATTTTAAAGAAAACGCTAAAATTTAGCTGAAGTACACAAAGAAAGACCGAATAAATGAAGATATGCTATATTCCTGGATGGGGATAGTTACCTTATAAAGATGTTAATTCTAATTAAGTATAATTTAAAAGTTAATAAGAATAAATAGGTAAAATATCTAAGAAAAATTTTATAGAAAATGATAATAGCGGATTTGACCTATTGATATTAAAGCAGATTATACTTTCTCAGTATTTAAAATAATTGGGAAAACAATGATTAAATAAATGGTATTAGGTCAACTGATTAATTATGGTGGGGAAAGCCTAAAATTTTACATTATATTTATAAAATATAAAAATATTACATTTTACACCAAATTAAATTCTAGAAAGATTTAAGATTTTTTACAAATATTGAAATTATAAGATTACTGGAAGAAAATATAGAGTACAATATCAAAGACAGAAAGAACGAAATCTGCTATGCAAAAATCTGCATAAAACTGCAAAAGATTTTTGTAACAACAATATCAAATTCAAATAGGTTTTAAGTACAAAATGTGTGTGTGTGTCTGTGTGTGTGTCTGTGTCCATATGTGTCTGTGTGCAGAGGGGTGGAACAGAAATTTGCACTATCCCCAATACATAAAGTACTCTTCATATCTTCAAGAAAAAGGACAAACTTTTTATAGAAAAATGGGCAAATGACATGAATAGAGTTCAATAAAAAGAAATACAAATCAACAATACATATACATTTAAATATTAAGCTTTGGTAGTAATGAAAGAAATACAAACAGTCCAGCAAAGACTAAAAACCAGCATTGAAGAGCGTGTGAGAAATGTACACTCATGTCCACCACTGATGAGACTCTCAATTAGGATTGTATTTTGAGGGACTCTCCCAAGGCTGCAATCACAGGGTTGGCTGAGGGTGGAGTCATCTCAAGGCTCCATGGGGGAGTGTCCACCTCCCTGCTGGTAATCCGTTCTTTCTGGTTGTTAGTCAGAGATGTCAGTCTAGGCCACATTCAAGTCCACACATTTGAGGACATAAGAACCAGAAGTGAAGATTATTGGGGCCCATCTTGGAGGCTGCTCACCCCAGGAGACAGTTTGGCAATATGGGTCAAAAGTGTAAAAACAATGTACATTTCATTGACACATCAGTTCTAATTCTCATTAAGGAAATAATTGAACAAATGCACAGAGAAAGGAATGCAGGAAAGTTCTTTATGGAATGTCATATAATAGAATAAAAATGGGAACAACCAAATGTCAGTAGTCTTGTTTATATAAATTAGGTTATAGCTTCATAACAGTAGGATGCAGCAATTAAACTTATGTGGATACATAAATAGTAATATAGGAAGATGTTATTGAAATATGACTGAATTAAAAATCAAATTTAAAAAAATCCTTAAAATGTTAAATATATACACAGGAAAAAGTCTGGAATGACAGACTCCAAAATACTGACAATGATTATTTCTTTGAAACAATGGGAATATACATGATCTAAATTATTTTTTATTCTGGCTAATTCATATGACTTACATTTTCTACAGTGGAGATATAATATTTTACAGCAAATATAAGCCAATACTTGTAATGAAAAGAAAACCAAATTTCCTTGCTAATATTTGTACTGTACATTTGCACTGTGTCTTAGCTCAGGCTGCTATAACAAAAACACCATAGACTTGGTGGCTTAAACAACAGACATTTATTTCTCACAGTTTTGGACTCTGGGCAGTCCAATGTGCTGGCAGATTCAGTGTCTGGTGAGAACCTTCTCCCTGGTTCATAGTCTTTTTGCCATGTCTTCACATGGTGGAAGACTGAAGGGGCTCTCTGGGATCCGTTCTCTAAGGGCACTAATCTCATTCATGTGGGCTTCACTCTCATGACCTAATCACCTTCTAAAGGCACCGCCTTCATACACCATCATGTTGGGGATTAGGGTCCAACATATGAATTCAGGGGGACACAAGCAAGCATTCAATCCACAGCAGACTGCTTATGCTTTCAACAACACTAGGGAGTCCCCCCTTCTCACTGTCAGCCCCCATTTTCCTGAGGTCTTCCCCAGCCACCTGAACACTGTAATATCCTTTAAGAACCAGACTCAGACTCAAACCATTCTTTCTCTCTCTGGAGAAGATTCTACATAAGCCTCTTCCAGGGTCTTCATCACAGCAAACCTGCCCCAGCTGCACATCCTAGTGAAGGGGGTTGTCATTGTTTTCTAGGTATAGACCAATAGCTTATGGGTAACTAGCATGCATGGAAGGCCGCAGTGGCATGTGGAATGCTGCTCTCCAGAGCCTTCCTTGGACTCCTCAGATGTTCATTCAATGTTGACACTCTCCTGTCCTGTCAAGATGAGTCTACAAGTAAAAGTAGTAATTTTTCATTTTTACCATTCCTTTGAAATCTTAAACACATTATTTTTGTTTGGGAACGCAGAGCTCTTATGTTCTATTAACAAATGAGAATTAAAATACACTACATTAAGTTGTGCTGTTAGGACCTCATTTCCATGAGATTGTTTCTGCTGAAACATTTAATTGGGTATGGTTTATGCATTGACAATAATCAATATATTTATTCTTCAGGGAGCTGAGAATCACATCCCTGTGTTTGAAGGAGTCATTTATATGTATGTTATGGGTTCATTAAATAAAACAAGTGAAACCCATAGGTGCACAATATTACCAAAATACTTCACAGAATGCATTGTGATCCCTTTATTGGCTGATGTAGTAATTAAATTCATGCGCTCTAAAGCAATACAGAAAGCTGTTTTATTCCTTTCTGAATGAAATTCATTCTTTTCAGGTTTAGAAATTAGAACTGGCAAAGTGTTTTCAAAATTAATCCCAAGGAGGAGAATTCTTAATATGGCAGCTCGTTGGAAATGTGACGTTATTCCCTGCCAGGCCTTTCTTAAGCCCCAGCCCCCATCCCTTTTATCTGATTCTGAAACGGCCTCAGACATAATTGGGTTTCCTAAGACCTGTTTCTCTCCCTGGACATGATTGTGAACAAAGAGTGCCAAACTGGGAAAATAATTAATTTTAATGAGAGAGACACTGGGGAAGTGTGAGTGGTTTCCTCTGTTTTCTTTGATCTAAAATAATGAATGTTCATGCAGCAAATAGAGCAGAAAGATTACAAACATCTAGTCCTAAACAGAGGTGTCACTTTTATACAATCTAATGAAACCTCCTTCAACAAACCCTGTTCACAACTGAGTCTGCTCAAGCGTGACAGAACGTCCTGGGGCTCTGTGTTTTTAATCTTAGTTTGTGCTAAGTTGTACAAAATAGGCTCCATCAAAGATACATGGAGGGTGTGCCCGGTTATTTCTGTCTCGTCAGGTTAACTCTAAACTCCTGAAGGAGTTTAGAACCTTCTTTTTACAAATGTTTTCAACTTTGTTTGAAGACTGTCTTACCTGCCCTTTCTTCTGTCATATGAAAGGACTGTGAGCTCCCTAAGGTGGAGACAGCACTATGCTTGTCACTGAACTGCTGCACCTGTAACAGCACTGGTGCACGTGGACTCAGGAAACCTTTGGTGAAATGAATGAGTGAATAAATCACTGATGAGCCCACCACTGAAATGTAGCTACTGTCTACATTTTGCTTTCTAGCTTTCCAGTCTTTTATAAGGATGAATATTTGTACTTGGGGGAGGCCATTCAAGAGGGATAAACAACCCTGTCATCTTAGTGGCTCAAAATTTGTTTCTTGATAAAAAAGCCACTGTGGGCCCAGTGGCTCTCCAGAGCAGCTACCCTCCAAGCAGTGACTCAGGGACCCAGGATGCTTATGAAACCAAGCAGGACCCTCTGGGCCCTTCCTGGTGACAGACCCCCTCTCCCCAGCCTGTGTCCTGTGCCTCTTGTTTGTAGAAAAGCTTTAGCCTCCTAGGCCTTCCCTGAGTTCCAAAAAGAAAAATTTAATCAGAGAAGTAAAAAAAATACAGAAAAGAAAACAGTCAAGCAAGATAAAATAATAATAGTTTAACCATAAAACAAAGTCAAGGACCTTTAGCTCCTTCTCAAGAGCCACAGACAATATCCTGAGGCATATCCCTGAGTTGTTTTGCAGATCCCAAAACCCCTGCCAGGTGGAAGAAGTTAACTGCATGCTGACCACAAGCACATAGACCCCAGAACAGTTAGAATCAGAAGGTTGATGGTTGAGATTCCCAAAACATCACCCTGTTACCTCACCACCAACCAATCAGAAGGATGTCCAAATCTGATCAAGCATCCTACAACCCTCACCCCTACTTTTGCCTTTAAACACTCTTCCCTGAGAGGGTCTTTTGAGCATGAGCTGCGTGTACCCCTTGCTTGGTGCCTCTGATAAGCTCTGTACTTCCCTTCACCATACCCCATGTCAGTAGATCGGCTTTGCTGTGCACTGGGAGAGCGGACCCAAGTTTGGTTTGGTAACGCTTCCATCCTGTGCACTGTCACTTCTACACGTGACTTCCATGGTTTCTGCCAAAGGAGACGAGGGAGATGGAGGAGAGAGAACACACTCCCTGCCGTTCCATCATTGGCGGCCCAAATGCCCCCATCCCCCAGCTCCGACTGTTAGAGAGACGGGAAACACAGGCAGGCAGTGCAGAATATTCTGACAGTGAATGTGCCTCTGCAATGTAGCTTCTGTGCAGAACTCAGTCATCTGGCTGTGCCAGATTATATTTTAACTCGTTATTGTTGGACATGGTGGTCATTTTCAATTTTTGCATATCATAAATCTGTTTAAGAGGGAAAACCCCAATAAGTTATGCACATTTCTGCTTGTTTCAGGATAATTTGTTAGAAACAATTACCTTCCCCAAAGGAGGCCTTCTGAGTTTGACAGTAGTAATCCTCAACTGGGGGGTGATTTCGCATCCCCCTACCCCACGTGGGGGATATTTGGAAATGAATGGAAACATCTTTGGTTGTCACAACCCGGGAAGTGGGGTGGGCAGTATAGGTGCTACTGGCATCCAGCGAGTAGAGGCCAGAGATGCTGCTAAACGTCCTACCATGCACGGGACAGTCCTGCGTGATGAATAATTACCAGCCCCAAATGTCAACATGCCTGAGGTTGAGAAACCTTGTCTTAAACTACAAACATGTCCCTGTATGAACGACACAAGCCTTTGTAGTGTGTACATATTTTCTACCTCCTCATAGTAGTAATTTTTAACATTTTCATGATACTTTACAGTTTCCAAAGGGCTTTCATACATTTCATTTTTCTCCTTCCCAAAGCCTTGAAGGTGGGCCAGAGAAAATAGTCTTCAGTTAACACCACTTTGGCCTGCGAATACTAAGAATCGGAGTGGTTAAGGGATTCCTCTCTACTCCCATAAATGCTGAGGTCTGAACCCAGTTTTCTGGCTCCTAGTTCAGCGTGTATCCCACAATGCACTGCAGCTTGTCCTGGGGCAGCGGGTTCCTCAGGTCCCCTGTGTGCCCGAAAGGTGAGAGTCACCTTGATTAGAGAGAGAGGGAGACAGAGAGAGACCCTCGGCCCCTAGGGACAGAGTCAGGGTTGGGACATAGATCAAAGGAAAGAAAAAAGCAATAGAAACAGGAGAAGAAAGGCCACCCTATTGAAAAATACCATTTGGGCACAGCTGTCTCCTTAGAAATTGGGTTCAGGGAATGTCTTGAATTTCAGGAGATAGTATTTCCTTCAAAGCCAAGGAGGAAGAGGAAAGAAAGAGAGGTGTGTTTGAGATGTGCACTCTCATGTAAAAACCGGTTAGCAGATAACTGTCTGGCGAGGATTTCCCAGACTGGGGGCCTGCCCTGCTGATTTTAAGTGGAGGTGGCTGGGACTTGGGGGTCGCGGTGGGAGGGCAACAAAGAAGGTTGAGTGATTCTGACCCCTAGTCCGTTAGTGGCACCTGGAACTCATTTACAGTTGCTTCCTAAAGCAGTATTTCATTGAACGAAAGCTGCTTAAAACATTTGGTTTAGAAATCAATGCTCACATAACCCTTTACCGTCCTTTTCAGTTTTGTACGACATGTTGGTAGGCTGTCTCTGAACTTGCTAACAGTAAAACTTAAAATCCAATCATCTCACTGGCCTAGAAACTCATTTGCACTTTAACCTAGATAAAATCCAACCAAATGCTACCTTTTATGAATGACTGCTCAAATAATTTTAATTCCGTGGGGGAAACTGTATTGCAGATATTCATTTTTTGTACAAATGGATTCAATTTATCATTCTTACTTTATTTTATTTGTTTCATTTATATTAAATATTAAGAATGTAACAATATTTGAGAGGAATTTAAGTATTTCTTTTTACCCTTACCTTCTCTTTATGGCAAGCAGTCTTGATTTTCTACACAGAGAAGTAATCTATTCTTTTAAAAATTATTTTTACAATAAAATTAAGAAAAACAGGGTCAATTGGAAGAAAACTACTTAATAGTGGAGATGACACACAGACGTGGTGAAAATTCATGACGTTGGAGTTCGAATGAACACTGTTGAGAAACACTGATTTAGCACCCCAAGAGCCAAGTTTTAGAGTCCTCAGAGCTGGATGTGTACATTCCACTCACAGAAGGTGGTTCTCAACCACGGCTGCACATTAGGACTACCCGGGAACTTCCAAAAAACAGTGATGCCTAGACTCCACTTCAGACCAATTAAATCAGAATCTCTGAGTGTGGGACCCAGGAATGGATATTTTTAAAAATTTATTTATTTAATTTATTTATTTGTCTGTGCCAGCTCTTAGTTGCAGCATGCGGGATATAGTCTCCTGACCAGGGATCTAGTTCTCTGACCAGGGATCAAACCTGGGCCCCCAGCATTGGGGGCATGGAGTCTTAGCCACTGGACTACCAGGGAAGTCCCAGGGATGGATATTTTTAAAGCTCCCTTTCCAATGTGTGGCCAGAGCTAGGAACCACTGATACAAGATCTCCTGCCTTCTCTTCACGATGAGTTCCAAGATGAACTTTTGAAACGTACATTCTAAGTCAAGTGTACCACTTAGCTAATAGGCCAGGTGAAGAGGGAACTCAGTTTCTGTACACTTGATTTTGAGAACCGTGCTCAGTTTGACACCTTGCTCTGGGCCGCCCCAATCCCCCACACTGACACTCTGCTCAGGTCCAGCTGTCCCCTCCCCACGAGGATGTCCTCCTCGTCCCACTCAGGCTCTGTGATCTCGCAGGAGGCTGGAATGTTGAACAGTGGCAGTAATAAGAACAAGGTTCTATTTACTGAGGTTCTTATTGTATACTATCTTTTGTTGCAATGAATATTATTATACACACATTTTGCACATGTGAAAGTATATATCTATAGGACAAAAATCAACATATGTAACTTACAAAACTGGGATTCCTATATGCATTCTTTAGCTTTTTACTTGGAAACAATCTTAAATTCACAGAAAAGTTGCAGGAACAGTGCAAAGGATTTTTTTTTTTCTTGAACCATATACAAGTAAGTTGCTGACAGGATGCCCCCGTTCCCCAAATAATTTACTATGTATTTCCTACAAAGAAGGACATTCTCTTGTACAACCGTAAACTTCAAAATTCAGGAAGTTAGCATCGATACACCATTCATCTTAGATTCCATTCAAATTTCACCACTTGTCCCAAATGTTCTTTATAGCAAAAGAATCAAGTCCAGAATCACATGTTGCATTTAGTTTTCTCTTTAGTTTTCTTCACTCTGGAAGAGTTCCTCAGATTTTCCTTGACCCTCACAACCTTGGTGCTTTTGAAGATTTCAGTTATTTAGCAGAATGGTCCTCAGTGGAGGTCAGTCTGCTGTTTCCTTATGATTAGATTCAGGTGTGCACCCTTCCAGCTTTCACAGGGGCGTCACTGCAGTTTTCTCTTTCATTCTACCAGATGGTGCATGATTTCAATTTGGCGTATTAGTGCCTATTTGCTTGATTAAGGGGATGTCGACCAGGCAAGTGACTCTTTTTCCTCTTATAATAAATAAGTATTTTGTGGGAGGTATTTTGAAACCCTGTATGTATCCCACTCCCCTTCAAACTTTCAATTCAATGCATTCATTCATTCATTCATATCATTATGAACTCATGGATTCCTAGTTTATTCAATAGGTTACAATCCATTAGTATCAATACTTATTTTGATGTTCAGATAATCCAGATTTGGTCAGTGGGAATCCATTTAAGCTGGCTTTCTATTTCATACATAACCCCATCATTATCTGACCACTTCCTTGTTTTTTTTGCATAACAAGGTGTTCGGGATCAGCTTTTACTTTCTCTGCCCCAGCCCTGGTATCAGCCGTTTGTTCAAGAATCTTTGGTTCCTTTGAGTACAGACTGGTGTTTAGAAACCAATATCTAGGCACCCGGTATGTTCATTGCTATTGAGGTGTTGCAGCTCCCAGGCCTCCCCAGTGGACAGAGCAGGAATCCATGTGTACACACACACACACACACACACACACACACACACACTGACGTATATTTATGCCATACTTACTTCTATAACTACCTTTACAAACCATGAGTTCACACCAATATCCTCCATTATAACCCAGCACCACAGGGTTTACTCTAGTCTTCTCCCTTCCCACGTCTGTAACCCTATTCTCCAACAGTGAGAATCCTGCCTCATGTTATACTCAGTATATTTACTAATTTGATACCCTGCCATTACCCTCTCCCAACCCCCCATGTACTGACTCCCTCCTCAATTCATAAGAATGCTGACACTCTGCACTGGATCTCCACTGGGTTTTAATGACTTTTTCTGGGCCACCCCTCCCCCACAATACGGCCCCTCACCCTACTTGGGCTCTGAAACCCTGTACCAAGCTGCCCCACACCATGCAGATGTTTTCCTCATCCCTCTGGGGCTCTGATGCCCTACAGTGGGCCGTTGGGCACTTGGACACCCTTCTCACCCTGCTGTGCCCTGACACCCAGGGTCTGGTCACCCTCTTTTATGGGCCTCCTCCTTAACCTGCTAAGGCTGCCCCAGCTCCCTCACCCCTACCCCTGTGCATTGAGACTTACTTTCCTCAGCCCCACCAAATGCAATACAAATTTTTTTAAATTTTGAAGTGTTTTGACAAATTTATACCCGGAGAGATTCCATCAGTTCATATCCTACCATTAATGTAAGAGAGCCTGTCCCCCTAGCCCTCAGCAATGGAATGTGTTATTGTACTTCTAGATCTTTGCTAACTTGAGAAGTGAAAGGTTTATCTTATTGTAGCTTAAACCGTATTGAAGGAAAAATAAAGTATTTCTACGAAACAATTAGAACTCACACTCTCATTTAAAACTCCAAAGTATGATTCCAGTAGCACCCTTAATCTTTAATAGTAAACCCCAAACTTTGTAAAAGAATGAAATTATCTCACTTATGTAATAGCATATTTTCCCCTCTTTAATAACTAAACTGAGTTCTAGAAAACATATTTTTGGTCCCAGATATAATTGAAAGGGATAGCAAATTTGAATGTCTAATGGGAGAAGAAAACTAACACACGAACAGTCTGTTTTGACTAGAACAGTTGTCAAATCAATAATTAATTGTCACTTGATCTGCGAAAAACATTGAATTAGAAGAAAAAAATAGCCCTGTCACATAGTGATAATGGAAGCTCTAGGTCATTTGACCTTGTGTCCTAAGGTTTTGGAGGAGGTCAGAGTGTCACAGCTTGCCCTCTCAGAGCAGCTCCCAGCTGACACTTCATGATACCTGTGGTCGTCTTTATGTTCATCCGGAGCAGCATCTTTCACTCGGGAGCCCTTGGTACTGGAAGCACCTACCAGCAGCTCTGTTGCATTTACCCTCACCCAGTGAGCAGCATGGAAACGTCTACTCAGGTTTCCCTGTAGAGGTCCATGGCTGGCCCAAGGCCATCTGATGCACTAACCAGGCCACTGTTCTCCTTTTCCAGGGTGTAGTAGAGGTAGGCATGTAAATGTTAACAACCTCTAGAAAGGAAATGTAATATGGTCCAAGGAGTTATGACACTTATAATTAACAGACTTCTAAGGAAAAAAGAAAACCTTAACGATAGCCTAAGTTTTGTATAACTTCCTACGTTTCACCAGGTATCCAGAGATTGCCCGGCATCATCTGCCACAGGGTAGGTGCAAAAGAATATTAGGTGGATAGTTCAGTAAGTCCATGAGTGAAAGATAAACCCAGGAACAGCGAACACGCACTGTCACGATTTCAGGTCGTGTTACGAACCACAGTGACCGGCCATAGGTGGGTCGGCCCTCAGGATGGCCTCTTCCCTTCACCACTCAGGCTCCTGAGCTTTGCCTGGTGCTTTTGATTCCATCTCATAATACTTTCATCTCAAACTCCCAGGAAACCAAGCGTGTCAAGTTACTAATCATAATACTTGGAAAAAGCAGCAACAGGATTCATCACTTCCTGGGGAAAAAAATGATTGAGGGTCTAGCATGTGGCTGGTGCGGTCCTAGGTCTTGTGAATTCAACAAAGTTCTCACCCTTGTGGGTTTCACATTATAATGGGGACCAGACAATAGATAGATGGGTGCTTAATAAACAGGAAGATTGTGATGAGAATGATGATGACAAAGCAAGGTAGGAGGCTTGAGGGACAGGGAGGAATGAATGTTTCAGACAGTCCAGAGAATGTCTGTCAGAGGAGGTGACTTCTGAACAGAAGCCTGTTTTGTCCCTTGTATGTCAGACATGCAGCTTCTATGATTACAAGTTGATTTGGTCCAGAAGCCATCTTCTGGACTCCCCTGAACCCTCTTTCCCGTAGTCATTTTACTGCCTGACCCAGTCCATTTTTAATGTAGTGGTGATGGCCTAGACTGCCGGGGCCTGAAAGCCGTGTCCTTTCCTAAATTTCTTACCTCACGTAGGGCAGGACCCTCTATTCATTCATTCATTTGAAAGATATTTGTGAGAACTCACAACATCCTAGAAACTGGCCGGGCTTTGGAGACATGGACCAAAATGAGTAGGTCATGGCTGCAGCCCTGGGTGAGCTTCCAGATCAGTTGGGATAGCACACACGTAAACAAATCAGTGAGAAAAAGTGTGCCAGGTGCCTTGAGAGCAGGATAGAATGAGGTCTCCTTATGGAGGTCTTGAAAGTTATTGTGGAGAGATTAGTATATTCATAAATCATACTTGACATATATCAAATACTATATCAATATCAGTGTTACATTCACATATATGTATACAAGGGTACAAGGTTTACAAGGCAGTATGGAGCCACTGAAATTGTTAGTGCCCACTGAAAAAAATGCACAACCTAAAATTTGAGAATTAAGTTTTATTCGGCAGATATACCCAGGACTTAAGCCCAGGAGCTAGGCTCTCAGATAACTCTGAGGGACTGCACTGACTGAAGAGGTAAGGGAGGAACCAGGATATATAGGAATTTGGGAGGGGTGGGGACGGGAAACCAGGAAGTTGAACATCAAAACATTACTGCTAATTAAAGAAAAAACAGACATCTCAAGTTAATGAATTTAGTGCTTTCCTATGTATGGGAAGATGCAAGAGTCTGGGCTTAATGAAATCATTCCTTTGATATGCACCTTAACTCTCTAGGGCCAGTATCCTGTTTTTCTTTTTCTTTTAATTTATTTATTAGTTTATTTTTGGCTGCATTGGGTCCTCGTTGCTACACACCGGCTTTCTCTAGTTGCAGCGAGCAGAGGCTACTCTTTGTTGCGGTGCGCGGGCTTCTCATTGCGGTGGCTTCTCTCCTTGTGGAGCATGGGCTCTAGGCACGCAGGCTCCGTAGTTGTGGCTTGCGGGCTCAGTAGTTGTGGCGCATGGGCTTAGTTGCTCCACAGCATGTGGGATCTTCCCTGACCAGGGATCGAACCTTATCCCCTGCCTTGGCAGGAGGATTCTTAATCCCTGCGTCACCAGGGAAGCCCCCAGTGTCCTGTTTTTCTCCATCCTGAATCCTCTCAGGGTGCACTGTGGTGGGTGGCTGCAGAAGCTGATAGCCTGATGGCTGCAGCATCCTTTGTTTACTGATACGACAGGCAACATTCTTTGAAAACTGAGCAGGTAAGGGTAGGCTGCATGAAGTGGGGACAAGGTGAGACAAGCAGCAGGAAGACGTGATAGTTGAGTGAATAATGAGGCTCTGGACCAGGATATGGCAAGAGAATGAAACAAAAATCACCATCATATAAGAGTGTCAGTGCCAAGGTAGACAAGACAGGACTGGGAGACTGATTGGATCTGACAGGCAGAAGTGAACAACGCCCCATTCAGAGGCTCTGAGAAGAATAATGCATCCTAGCTCGGGAGCTTCCATTTACATGATATTAGTTGGAAATTTTTTTTTTTTTTTTTTTTTTTTTTTTTTTTTTTTGGCGGTACGCGGGCCTCTCACTGCTGTGGCCTCTCCCGTTGCGGAGCACAGGCTCCAGACGCGCAGGCTCAGCGGCTATGGCTCACGGGCCCAGCCGCTCCGCGGCATGTGGGATCTTCCCAGACCGGGGCACGAACCCGTGTCCCCTGCATCGGCAGTCGGACTCAACCACTGCGCCACCAGGGAAGCCCTGTGTTTCTCAATTTTAATAATGTTTACCTCATCTATTTCATAAGCTTATTTGAGTTTGCTTAATACAATGTAATTTGATGTGATATGTCAACTCTATATCGATAAAGCTGGGAAAAAAATTAATACTCTGTGAAACAGAACAAAGGTAAAAACTGAAAACATAAAGCAATGGTTCTCAAAGTGTGGTCTAGCGATCTCTGGTGTCCTCAAGAGCCTTTTAGGTTTGCATGTCCATTTATAATAACATTGTGATGTTATTTAGCTTCTTACTTTCGTTCTCTCACAAGAGAACAGTGGGGTTTTCCAGAAGTTTCATGGGGAGTGATGGTACCATTGTTCTGATGGCTAATACAGTGTGTGCTTGTGTGTTCTCATGTTTAAAAATCACTCCATTTTACTTTCAAATACAGTAGATGATAAACATTACCACATAAGCACAATCTCTTTGGGGTCTTAAATAATTTTGGATTAAAAAGGAGCCCTGAGACGAAAATGTCTTAAATAATTTTGGATAAAAAGGAGCCCTGAGACCAAAATGTTCGAGAACTGCTGATGTAAAGGGAACAGAGGGACCAGATGTGTCCAGGTACTTGAAGGAACTATTCCCAATGCTGGGGACCAAATCTGCTTTTCGGTTATCTGGTAGCAAAGCATATAGGAAACATGAGGGTTACATATAAGTCATCTTTGGAACCTGGGGTGTGACTTGGGTACAAAGTGCAAGAAGACCTTGTATGTAGTCAAGGGGTTTATCTATGTAAGTTTTATCTGTGTAAGTTATGGTACAAGGGATGCTGGGTAATAAAAACAATACAACATCTTTAGTGCAAGGGTGGGTATTAGCTTCCTGTTGCTGCACAACAAATTACCTCCCACTTAGCAGCCTAAAACAACACTCATTTATTATCTCACATGTTCTGGGTTAGGAATCTGGACATGGTGTAACTGGGTTTTCTGCTCAGGGCCTCCCAAGGGTGGAATCAGGCTGTTGGCTGGGTTGCATTTTCATCTGGAGACTCACCTAGAGAAGGATCTGTTTCGAAGTTCCTTCAGGCTATGGGCAGAATTCATTTCCTTGTGGCTGTAGAATTCACGGCAACTTGCTTCTTCAAAGCATGCAATGGAGCGAGGACAGTCTCTGCTTCTTCAAGTCTGTATTTTCAAGGAAGTCATGGAGCCTCTTGTAAAGGGGCTCACCTGATTAGGTCAGGCCCACCCTGGATAAACTCCCTTTTGTTTAACTTAAAGTCAGCTGATTATCAACCTTAATTATACCTGTAAAATCCCTTCACCTTTAATATATAAAATAATACCATCACAGAGTGATATCCTGCATCTTTGCCATATTCTGTTGGGTAGAAGCAGATCACAGGTTTCACCCACACTCATGGTGAGGGAATTAAGGGTGTGACTCAGGGGATCACCCTATGATGTGTCTGCCATAGGTGGGGAACAGATTCAACCATAATAAGAAGGGTTTTGATACAAAGACACCTGAGAGTTAGCACAAGAGCATGACTGAACCGCCAAGCAAAGACCTTGGAGAGAATATCCTTTCCAGCAAGATCCCACATGGGTGAACAACATTGCAGACTTTCAATCAAAACAGTAGGGTGAAAGTTCAGAAACACAGACATATGGAAGCATCACCTTCCTGGGTAAATGAAACAGTAACAAAGAAGATGATGTAAAAGATGATGACACAGAATTATAGGATGTACAGTACTCCTAGCTGGGTGGTGGATTTGGCTGCTCTAGTCTAATCACCACTGGCTAATACAAATCACACTGTAAAAGCTAACTAGCGTTAAGAAGCGTTATTCTGAAGGGCAAGGGGATGTGTATGAGGTTTTTTAATCCCTGATATGTGTCTTTGAATCTGTTAGACTGTGTTTTGGAATTTTCCTAAACTTTATTCCTGAAAACTGTTGAGAGAAAAGCTGATAGGATTTTTCAAGGAATATCCTACGGATATCCTACAGAGGAGATGACCTACTGAAGGAATTTTCTAGAAATAGACTAGCCTGTAATTTGGGGGTGATAAAGATTTCCCTCTATAAAGATGGAGGGATGTGGCTACCCTTTGTACCCACGATGCAGAAACAAAACCTGTAGAATTAATCAGAGGAGGTAACCCAGTAAGAAAATTACGACAGAGGTCGTAATTTAGGAAGATATAACTCTGATAGGCCCACCAGGCTCTGTACACAGTCTGCTCTCAAAATTGTTGACTGAAGATGATGATGATGATGAGAACCCTCTGAAAGGATCAAAATTCTAAACCTTAGTAACTGGCTCTGCTAATACCTTGGTACCAACCAAGGCCAATTGAGATGTGACACAGGCTTGGCCCCCCCCAGATGGGTAAGGGGAGAGGACAGCGTGTAGGAGAGGTTTCTGCCAGGTTAGGGGCCCCTTGCAAGGAAGGTGGAGGGCCTCAGAGGCAGACTTCACTCATTTTAAATGTTTCCCAGGTGGTTGCTCATTTTTGTTCCAAAGAGTTTGCTGAGAGCAAAAGTGGATCTTTCCCCAACAATCTTCAAGGAGTAGAAAACACAAAATTCCATCTTTGATTTTCATTATATCCTGTACTTTACATTAGTTGGGATGCACTTATTGCTTCCTCCTCCTACTTCCTCTTTCTCTTCTTTCTGGTATTGCTTAAATACAATCAAGCAAATCAATACCCGAGTACTTACCAAATATTAACAGGGCCATTCATTAACAAACTCAGCTATAAGATGAAACTAAATCCTGGTAAAATTTTTTTTAAAAACCTGTAATAAAATCAATTAATGACAACAATCATTATTTAAAATCTGAATTCATAGATATAGTAACATGATGTCTCGAAAAAAATTTATGTTAATTGATTGGCTATTTTAAATGTTAATTAAATGTATAAATTGCAATAAGTGGTAATCCAGTACAATTTTTTAAAAATGAATCAAAACTGTTGTTTTTCTAGTACTTTTTTTTTTTAAATTTATTTATTTTTGTCTGCGTTGGGTCTTCGTTGCTGCGCAGGGGCTTTCTCTAGTTGCGGTGAGCAGGGGCTACTCTTCGTTGCAGTGCGCGGGCTTCTCATTGCAGTGGCTTCTCTTGTTGTGGAGCACGGGCTCTAGGCACGCGGGCTTCAGTAGTTGTGGCTTGCGGGCTCAGTAGTTGTGGCTCACAGGCTTAGTTGCTCCGCGGCGTGTGGTATCTTCCCAGACCGGCACTTGAACCCGTGTCCCCTGCATTGGCAGGCGGATTCTTAACCACTGCGCCACCAGGGAAGCCTCTAGTACTCCTATGTAGAGTTAAAAATAATCTGTTAATCTGTTCCTCTCTGTCTTACATACTTTCATTTGTTTCCATGCCTATCAGAAATTTCTAAAAGCTGCTATAAGGTTGGTCATCTCAATGATTTCTGCTCTTCCTCCGTTTAAATGTGTGTTTTCGAAACAGTAGCCATGGGGCTAAAGGTAGGTGAGTCAGTTATAATAAGGCAGCTACAGTAATTAAACTCATAAGCTGCCGCCTCTTGAGCTGTAATTTGAAAGGATGGACGCTTAATTTTTCCATCAACGAAGTCAGTTTCATCCAAGCTGTTCTTCAGAGTGCATTAAAAAATTACACGTTTAAACTAATCAGGAGAAAACAGAATTTCAACCCCTCATGACAATAGCATGGATGGACTGTATACGTACAGAGCATTTTCACTCTAGAAAACGAAGTCCATTCCGAACGCACTCCTAAGTAATCAGGCAAACAGAACAGTAGAGATGTAAAAATACTCCCTGTGTGAGCTTGAGGCAGAAAGGGATCTAATAAATGAGAGTAAATAGCAGCCGAATTGTCCTCACCGAGGCTTACCTGTTCAGCCTAGCAAGGAAGAAAAGTTAGCATTAATAGGCAAGCTCAAAGCTGTCTCAAAGGAAGTGGCTCTTAGAGCAATTAAGTCAGATGTGGAAAAACAGCTCTGCATTGAAAGCTGACAGCAGGACTTTGGCACAATACACGCAATGAGCGTCTGAGGGTTTTAATGGATGGAACCTTGGAGACTAATGGACAATTAATGTAAAACAGATGACTTCCCTTGCAGAGGACAGTCTTTTGAAAGATGCTTTACCTGCTGCTCAAACTAATGTGGCTAACGTGAAATAATAAAGGGAAGGCGGTCTTACGTAGCTGGGCTAGTGTGGGTATTAGTGTCCCTGCTTTCTCCTTGAATATTTTCAAAAACCAGGTCAGGAATTTAACAGTTTCCTGCAGCTGGTGGTGCAAGCCTCCGCCCGCCACTCTCTCGCTGTCCAGAGGGGCCCGGACTGGCTGTGTTTCTGAAGCCATTTTCCACAGAGCTGCCCTGGGGGTTCACCTTGTTTTACAGGGGAAAGAAGACAGGATACATCATGGTGTTACAGCCTAGCTTTTATTTTATTTTATTTTATTTTGTTGTTTTGAAGTATAGTTGATTTACAATGTTGTGTTAGTTTCAGGTGCACAGCAAAGTGATTCAGTTATGTGTGTGTGTGTGTGTGTGTGTGTATATATATATATATATATATATATATGATTTCAGATTCTTTCCCATTTTATGTTACTATGACAGCGACAGCAGGTCCTTGTTGTTTACCTGTTTTATACATAGCAGTGTGTACATGTTAATCCCAAACTCCTAATTTATCCCTCCCACCCCCTGTTCCCCTTTAGTAACCATAAGCTTGTTTTCTATGTCTGTGAGTCTCTTTCTGTTTTGCACATATGTTCATTAAAAGCCTAGCTTTTAAAATGACCACAAACCACCCCAGCACAAGAATTGTAGTAAATACATTTGAAACCTCTCTTAGAGATTTTGGAGCATGGTTGCTTCCTGGTTCAGCCACTCTAGTTGTACTTACTGAAGTCCAAAAGCCAGGGTCCTTCAGTTTGAGCTTTATAACCACATAACGTATCCTCCTGATAAGTGGTCAGACACCAAAAGCATATACTGAAATCGGTTGTTTGGAAAGAGAAATCCATCCCCCGTAGAAACAAAACTGTAATGATATTTAAATTTCCATGTGATCCCCCAAAGTCTATTTAACCCATAATGAGGCTTAACACACATCACCCGAGCCCTGGGTTCCAAGGAAAAGAAAGTGGGTGTTCTTTCCCACTTGGTGGGAAAATGGGAACGGACTGACCTATAATTTTGAGATACAAGCTAATCTTCAACAATTTTCTGTCTTCTAATGCCCCTGTGTTCAACCCTCAGGAAATCAGTGCCTTTATGTAATTTAAGTCACTAAGCATTGCACCCTAATCCCTGCTCCAAATGTACCTATTTTAGTAATTCTCCACTCATTCTCCTCTAATTTTTCTTTCATTTGCTCAGGACAGTGTATCTCAACTCTAAGAAATTAAAGGAAAGCAACCTGCGTGGGCTAATTTACACCCTTGGGTGATTGCCCGAACACTCTCAGAAGTTTTTGCATGTTTTTTTTAAACCAAACTGCTTCTAATATCACATGCATCTCTAACTGGCAGAATGTCTGTGAGAAAAGTCAAGTGAAAATGTTGGGTAGTTGAGTAATTCCATTTCTAAGTATCTAATTTGAAAGTATCTACAAGGGCAGGAGAAATGCACAGGGATATTTGTTAAGGCGGTGAAAGGTAGAACTCATGTGAAAGTCAACAGGAAAATGCCTAAAGTGTAATATATTCACGATGTAATATTATGCAGGAATTGTGTGTGCACATTAGAAAATTAGAAAATGTCACCTTTTTTTCACAGTCTGACTGGATTTCAGCCCCCAGTGTTGGGCTGGGCAAGATTTGCACAGCTGTTGGAAGAAGCCCAGCTCCTCCCTCCCAAGTGGGACCCAGAGCTTTGCAGGGGCAGAACTCAGTTTGAGGCCTCAAATACTAATGCATGTGGATTATGTGTTATAAGTCTGAAACTTGTATAGTGGGTGTGGTATGGACTCAAAGTTGGGTAGGCAAGAAATATCTAATTGCTTTCTTCAAATCAAATCAAATCTGACTGCCATTCCCTATGCCACTGAATTTGTAACAGAGAAGAACAAACCTGACTCCATATTGAATCTATTCCTTTAGCTCTAACCCTTGTGCTCTGTTGCCTGTGCTTAGTTATGCTGGCTCTGCACCTTCTGTAAAAGAATGTTGCCTATAGCCTGATACATACATGATAGAAAGGTATAACAATTTTCCATTCATATAGAGATGAAAAGTTGCAGAACAGAGAATAACATTTGTCTTGTTGGAGGTTTACAGGAACATTGTAAAAATGCCAATTCCTGGACTCCACCCCAGACTTGCTGAATCAGAAACCCTGGGAAGGAGCCCAGCATGCTGTGTCTTAAGCCCTCTTGGGGCCTGAAAGTAACTTGGGCTTTCTGTTCCGACCTCACAACCACCACGCAGAAGCAAGAGATCTTCAAGTCCCAGCCCCCTCGTTTAAATGGGGGAGGAAAAATGGAGAGGTAAACACAAAACAGCTCTCGTTCTTTCAGATCCTTCAATAGCAACAAAATAAATACTGATGACAAACTGCAATGATAACGTGGTGATCACACTTCAGGCAGACAAAAATGGAGCTGGGTGGCTCTTGAGGGTCTGGTCTGACACGTCTCTGCACCACTGAGAACTTCAACTTTCTTTCAACTGTACCAGACCCAAGGACACCACCAGCCGTATTCAGAACAAAACCTGTCAGCTGCAACCTTATGGTCTCAAGGTCTCCTCTTGTAAATATGCAACAATTTTGGACCCCAACAAATCCTTCCTTAACAAGCACCCTTCCTTACTTCTTGCCAGCTCCAGTGATAATTCTTGATAAACAACTCATGTAACTAATTGTAACCTTGTGGTTTTTGCCTTTATTTGGGGTTTTTCCCCTCCATTTTATAGTCCAGTGGACTACAGCACAATTCAAGTGCTTCTTGAATCTGTGTCTCCCGGGCTACAGTCTTAACAAACCCCAAATAAACACCTCTTAATTTCAATCAGGTCTCCGTTTCTGAAATGTGCTTAATGATACCTTACTTAATTCTCTTTCCCCTTTCATATGGCACCGTGCAAAGCGCAGTCTGGATTTATAAAAAATGAAGGAAACCTGAGGACACATCTGATCCACACCTCAACAAATCCTCACCCCCAACTGCCAGGTTTAAGAATTCAAGAGGCTTTATCCTGACAAAGAAGCATGCTGAGAAATAAAGGTCAAGTGTTCAGATGAGGCTGTCCCACATCTCCATGGAATGCACAAAGGTGTGAACACCCTTATAATTTCAATCGGGTCTCCCTTTTGCAAAGATTTTTATACTAACATGGATCTAGCACATAACTTCCTGTAGTAAAGAATTCTGTGTTTAAAAAAAAAAGCAGTATCCTCCCGCAATATATTATACCAGATAAACGGTCATTTTTGTCACATCATCTTATTTCAACTTTGTTATAAGGTTTGCTTCATGCAAAAGTGGAGTCATCACTTTCGTTCTTAAGCCCAATTAAATGTCGCCATTTTCAGTTTCTCCTGCTGCCACAGATACTTCCAACATATTTCAGACCTGAAATTTTCTGAACTCCTTTTCCGAGTCATTTTCAGAACCTACCATTAAAACGTAATGACATGACTGGAAAATACTTTTGAAGCCCACTCAGTGTGACTTTTTTAATAGCGAGGTTTCCGAATTGCAGGCCTCGGAGGAGGATTTTCCAAGCTGTTGTATAACTCAAGAGCATCTCTGCGGGCCCATTAGTCACCTTACAGAATTACATGAACTCTTTCAGGCCTCCCAGGGTAGCAGACACTTAGCAATAAATGAAGGGATTATGCTTCATACAGTCATATTTTTAGACAATATATATATGTTAACAACCAACACTGCTGAGCAGTTTTTGGCTTCTGAGATTGTTAGTATGAAATACAAGATTCACTTTTTACAGAAACAAAAAAATGTTTAAAGCCGCATGGAGAATTGGTCTCCAAGTTTTACTCGAGGAAATTCAGGCCAGAGATCAATTCAGACCTTGATCAAGGTCACAACGGCCGGTGTCAGGGCAGCAGCAATTGGACCCACAGTCCCCACTGCTTTCCTCCAACTGCCAATCACCATTTCAGCCAATTCTTAATTTTCACTGACCAAAAATCCAGCTCATTACCGTCCAGCACACGACTGCCACCTACTGGTGACAATGGTCATTGCTACTTGTGCAAAGCCTGAACTCTTAACTGCCAGAAAGGAAACGGAATAAGAATTAATTCGTCTTCTGATATCACTTGTATGTGGAATCTAAAAAATACAGCAAACTAGTGAATATAACAAAAAAGAATCAGAGTTACAGATATAGACAACAAACGTGGATACCAGTGGGGAGAGGGGGAGAGGCAATACGGGGGCGGGGGAGTGGGAGGTACAAACTATTGCGTTTAAGATAGCCTCGGGCTCCTCTGGTGGCGCGGTGGTTGGGAGTCCGCCTGCCGATACAGGGGACGCGGGTTCGTGCCCTGGTCCGGGAAGATCCAACATGCCGTGGAGCGGCTGGGTCCGTGAGCCATGGTCGCTGAGCCTGCGCGTCTGGAGCCTGTGCTCCGCAACGGGAGAGGCCACGGCAGTGAGAGGCCCGCGTACCTCAAAAAAAAAAAATAACCTCAAAGAGGGGCTTCCCTGGTAGCACAGTGGCTAAGAATCCGCCTGCCAATGCAGGGGACATGGGTTCATCAAGCCCTGGTCCGGGAAGATCCCACATGCCACAGAGCAGCGCAGCTAAGCCCATGTGCCACAACTACTGAGCCTGTGCTCTAGCCTGTGCTCTCCGCCCCTGCTCACCACAACTAGAGAAAAGCCCCCACACAGCAACGAAGACCCAATGCAGCCAAAAAAAAAAAAAGCCTCAAAGATGTACAACCCGGGGAATATAGCCAATATTTTGTAATAACTGTACATGGAAAGTAACATTTAAAATTGTATAAAATTAAAAAAATTTTAAATAAAAAATAAAAAGACTTTATGAAGGAAACAATTCAATTCGTCTCCAAAAAAAAGCATTGTATCTACTGTCCTTTTAGGTGCTTTAATTATGTTATCTTATTCGATCCTTTCAACACTATGAACTAGGCATTTTTCTCCATGAGGAAACGAGGCTCAGGTGAAGAAACTTACCCTTGGGAGAAACAAGTTCACACAGCCTTGCTCCTACCAGCAGCAGCTGCACCACGTGCTTCTGTACACCCCTCACTCCGCGGGCTGAGTCTGGGTCCTGTAACTCTGACCTGTGCCTGGCTGGGTTCTCCCAGCTCTTCGCAATCCTCTCTGATTGGTGCTTCTCCATGGGCTGCAGTGATGAGTTCGGGGACAGCCAGTAAAACCCAGTGACACGTTTGCCAGCCCAAGTGAGGGAGAGGAACGTGTTCTTTCCACTCCCGCAGCTAGCGGTGTAAACAGTGCAAGCGGAGCCGAGCGTTGTCAGGTCACTACAGTGCAGGAAAAGCTGAGAAACATCAAGGAACTGAACCAGTGACACCCCTTGTGCCCCCAATTCCAGCTGTGTTTGAAACCAGCTCTGCTCCTAGTGTTTCAGTTCTGAGAGCCAATAAGTGCCTCTTTAAGGATTAAGCCAGTTTGAGATGGATCTCCTGAATCTAGTGCTGAAAAGTCCTGACTAATACCAATGGTTTGCCCTTCCTGCCTTCCTTCTTTTTTCCTACTTTCAGCTGTCAACAAATCAGTATTTATATTGTGCCTGTGCTTACAAGGCATGGTTCCGTTTGCCACTACCTGTCATTCTATTCTTGCAGTTACAGTGCTTAAGTAAAAACATCATTTGGAAATAAACAAAATTTTTAAAATTGAGGTATAGTTGGTTTACAAATTGTGTTACTTTCAAGTGTACCGCATAGTGATTCAAAATTTTCATAGATTTTACTCCATTTAAACTTGCTATAAAATATTCGCTATATTCCCTGTGCTGTACAGTATATCCTTGTAGCTTATTTATTTTACAGGGTAGTTTGTACCTCTTAATCCCCTACCCCTATCTTGCCCCTTCCTGCTTCCCTCACCCCAAGGTAACCACTAGTTTGTTCTCTATATCTGTGAGTCTGTTTCTGTAAAAATCATTTTTAAATGAAGTTTTTACATAAATTTGAAAATGTAAAATACTTTTAAAATCTTTTATTTCTCATCCTAAATATCAGCTTCTCAAGAGCAGCCAGGAAATCTACTATCTAAAATAATTAGTTCTTTCACTGAGGCAGGAATTGAAAAGAGCTTTGGGGTTTGTGAGGGAGACTAGCCATCTGTCCAGGATTCATGTCATCGTGGCTTAGAGGAGTATAGTGGTCTTTCTCAAAGGAGACATATTCCCTTGATAATATCAGAATATCATACCTTTATTTAAGGTAAGGTCAATACGCATAAATACCTTGGGACAGGTAGCCCTATGAATCAGTATTTTTCAAAATGTTATTTATTTTTGGATGATAGGAGAAACTAACTGCTTGAAATTATACATCTCACTCTTAATGTATTATATACTTTTTTTTGTTAATGTTCAGATAAGGAATTTGTTACATGCAATTTTCTAAACCAGAGAATTTCTTGGGTGGTGAATTGTTGACAATGTCAATGATAAAATAAATAACTTGATCTTAGAAGACAGTACCATGATCAGAATTTGCTTCCCCAATGTTATTGACTGACTACCAACTTTTGGAGACTGTCTTCTGATTGGTTAAGGATTGGTGACCCGGCTGACAGCTGCCCCAAGCAATATGCAAATACTTATCATAGAGCAATCTACCAGAAATATTTTGGCTGCAGCAAAGGGAGTTTTGGGGTTTTGCTTTTTATTATTTGAGGCTGCTATATCAATGATAGAAAGACATTTTGCAAGTAATGTTTGGAGCCATGAATAAACACTGGAGTTAAGTGCTACTATTTTTACTGATTTATTTCAGCAGTGTTTTAAAACTCTTTTAAAAATTGTTGACCAAGACAGCTCCAGCCTGCTGGCTCCTCACATCCCCACACCACCCCTGATTTTCACTCTGTTCTTCAAAGAGCCTCAGGAGCAGCTGGAATAGGGCCAGGTAAGGGTCCCTCTACCACCACCACCACCAGTTCCCTCCCCCAGCTCCTCCCGTTCAACCAGAGCAACTTTGCTCCGAGCTCTGGGGGTTTTTTTTTGTTTTTTTTTCACATCTTTATTGGAGTACAATTGCTTTACAATGGTGTGTTAGTTTCTGCTTTATAACAAAGTGAATCAGTTATACATACACATATGTTCCCTCTGTTTTTATGTATTGGACTTCCTTGATTTTCTTTCACTCATTCAACAACTGTCTCTTGAAAACCAACTATCTTCCAAGCATCATGCTGAGGCATTGTGATACTCCTGGAACAAGAAAGTCAAACTACCCTATGTTTACGTTCGGGGGGAGGGGGTGGGAGGGTACAGACAATACACAAACAAGAGAATAAATAAAATAATACTGATAGGAGTGTGATAAAGAGAATAATGCAATCATGTGATAGAGGGTGGCTGGAGGGGGCAGGCATCATTAGAAAAGGGGGTGAGGAAATGCCTTGCAGAAACAGTGATATTGGGTGATGCATCTGAGCCATTAGAAGGTTTTAAACAGAGGTGTGATATAACCCAATTTTTAAAAGATCAATTTTGTGTGCTCGGTAGAAGGAGACGGAGAGAGAGTAAAAGCAAAAGTGTCATGGGGAAGCAACTGGGATCGTCCCAGCAAGACATCATGGTGGTTAAGGGTTAAGGTAGTAGCACTGGAGATGGAGAAGAATGGACGTTTGGAGGCATATTTCAGAGGCTGACAGAATACTTTGGTGGTTTGGATATGATAGATGAAATAAAGGAATCAAGGATGACTCCTAGTCTTTTGGTTTTGAGCAGTTGGATGAATGGTAATGCCTTTTCCTGAGATAGAAAGATAGGAGGAGAAAAAAGTGTGAGTAAAGACTCTAGAAATAAAGTTTTGTTTTGGAAATATTCAGGCTGAGATGCCAAGTCAGCAGTTTTCTATGGAGTCAGGAGCTCAGAGAAGAGGTCAGGCTCTAAAGATCTAATTTTGAGAGTCATGGATGGTACACATCATTGGGGCAAAAGGGATCGCCAAGAAGTGGACCCAAGACCATGTTTCAGGAACTCAAGGAATTAAATTCAGCAGAGGAAAGGAAGGCAAGATAGAAAAGGTGATGGATTCTTCTGCAAAAGAAATCTGCAGCAATCGCAGTGGATATTCCCAGGACAAAGCCCACGGAATACTACAAAATCCCCGGTTGAGGAAATCTTGGCCAGAAATTCAGGAAGAAAATCAGGAGAATTCAATGAATTCTGCTGCTTTTAAAAAGCCTACAAAGATTACAGTAAGTAATTTAGGGAGAATAATGCCATTCCTTAAGTGCCACACTTTGGGGGAAAAAACGCCCTAGTCTTGGGCACCACAGCTATGGCCCTGTTATTTATACTTACATTGTCATTGTTCCCAAAGAATGCCCCAATACCAGGATGGCTAAGATTAGAAGGTTCTAGTCTCTGCTACTCTTTTCAGATCAACTCCTCTTTCATGCCAAACTAGAATTTCTATATTGAGGACAGATTTCCAGTCCAGGAGACCCTATGGTTAGTTTCCCTTCAAGAGTCCCTCCCAACTTTCCTGGCAGAGAAGCTCAGCTAGAGTCATTGGCCATCCATAAGGTAAAGTTTAATAATGTTGGACTACAACAGGGAAAGAATGGACTTCTCCATGATTTTGTTCCCAGGAAGTTCTTTTGACGAAAGAAATTTTCAAATAGCAAAATTTCTCCAGACACTAGACTTATATCCTAAGAGGTATTATTTCTAACAATAGAAATAATACCAGACCTGTGGCCAGATTTGGTCTGGCCACAGAGGATTTTATTGCACACTTCCCTTACGTTAGTGGAAAACATTTTTCCTAATACCTATTTTCCTTTCTTGTTTCACATCTTTTACTGTAAGCAAATCGCCTTTTGTGGTCTATTTGGTTCCATATTTTTTGCATTTTTGTGCATTTTATTGGTGATTTTCCCTTTTGTTGGCGATTTTAAATGCCCCCAAGTGTAATGCTAAAGTGCTGGCTAGTAGAAGGCTGTGCTATGCCTTACAGAGAAGATACGTGTGTTAGACAAGCTTCCTTCAGGCATGAGTTAAAGTGCTGTAAGCTGTGAGTTCAACGTTAATGAATCAACATGTATATTAAATAACTTTTCTTTGAACAGAAACACACATAAAAGAAAGATGTGTATTGAACAGTTAATGAAAATGTTGTGACCAGAGGCTCTTAGGAACCTAACTCTGTATTTCCCTTAGGAGCAATTGTTGAATCTTCACTAATACAGTGTTTGCAGTGACTTTGTAGAGCTACCATGAATAATGAGAGCCACTTGTATTTACATCATCAAAGGGACCCCACTCAATTGACTTTCCTAAAGGAAGATGACTACATCAAGGTGACCAAGGTCTCTGTAGGCGGAAAAGTGCAAGGCAGCCTTTAAATGGCAGATCTTCATTTAAAAAGACAAAAACAAAACAACAACAAAGAGAAAAATCAAACAAAACATTTAAAGCATTGCTTAGCCAGTCCCCATGCCTCCCTCAGTGTACATATGTACTTATATATATCTATATCTATACAAAAAAGAAAAAAATACATAAATGAAAAAACTACACATCAACTCTACAATAAAACTGATATGTAGGAAAGCACTTGGAGCAAATCCTGGAAGATCATATACATGTTAGTGCAATATGTTCAAATAAGGAAATTGCACAAACACAGAGATAGTTATTTTGATACTAAATATTATTAAGAATTACAACTAAACATATGCCAAATATTAATATATCACTTCATTCCTACCTCACATAATTAGGTGAAACATTTTCTCAGACTGAGATATAGAAAAGTTTATATTTTCTATTTCTTCCTTGGAATATCAGTTGGAGATTGTTAATAATGATACAAACACATGATAGATTATTATATAACTATTCATGGTCATGTTTTAGAAGAATACTTAATATGGGACAATGTGGATCTAGAATGAACCTACAAAGTTGTACACATACTATGATCACAATTTTAAAAAATTACCTAATGCTACAAATATAATGAGAAGACAATAATATTTGAAGTTGTAAACTTCAGCTCTGATGTTAAAGGTAATTTTTATTTTTTCTATACTGTTCTGTATTTTCTACATTTTCTCCAATAAGGATATTACCTTGTATAATAAAAAACTATCATTAATTATGATTTCTATACTTTCACACTGTTTTTATCATTCAAGCCTAAGAAGTATTCACATATGTTTTCATATTAAAAAGCTACACTTTTGCCACCTAAGATCTCAAATAATTAACATTTCTCTAAGCGTTCCAAAATCTGAGTGAAATGCAACAATTTATATGGTCAAGTCTCCAGTTTTCTGATAATGAATGACAACATGAACAAGGCCATGCAAACAGTCCAAAAACTCTTTGGGGTTTGGAAGCGTGATGCAGTTTTCGTGCAGAAAATATATCTTTCCAGTGATGGACGTCAAAATGAGCCTGCCTTCCTGGTGTACCCTCACGCTAGCAGGAGGCTGTCAAGCTTCCAGGTGACAGGTGAATGCTGGCAGTAACTTGCAAGGTAGATAACCTTCTTAGCCTAAATCATAATTTATGGTAGAAATTGCAAGGCATAAAAAAGAAGAAGATCTGTCTAGAGAAAACGGTCTAGACCCACGTGGCATGAAGACAAATACGTAATATCTCAGTACCCACAGCACACCCAGCAGCAAATCGTATTCAGCAGTTACATGAATCGTGTAAATAGGCTGAACAATGTTATTTTTAACGACAAAATGGTACATATTTTGGCACCTGTTTGGAACTCAGAGTTGAGCCTCCTATGGAGCAATAAAAGATTTCATAGTGAATACTGAGCCTTTGTTTTTACACTGATTATAAACTCACAAGTTGTAATGGATCTTTAGTGTTAATCCCTTAAACTGTATACTTGGAGATGCTCTGGGTTCATTTTGAATTTTTAAAACTAAGCATGGGCTAATTTTCTCTCACTCTTTATTTATAAACAGCTTATCTGAGACTTTGTAAGCCCATCAATTTTGGGCCATTGACTTTTGTTTCTCTGCTCCCTTGCGTTCCTATATGTGCTCTCTGTTTTTGTTCTCTCTGATGGTCTCCTTGTGTTGTATTTGTTTTTCTCTCCAGGGCTGGTTTCGTTCGAAGGACACACCAGAGAAAATTCTGACTCAACAGACCTCTTCTATTTTAAGGGGTTGCGGAAGGTAAGTGAAAGCTACTCAGACAGCTTTTGAGGACGGATATTATGTGAGGCTTTGAGGTGCTACTTGGCAGGACACAGCACCAACATGAAATGAAGTCATTAAGCCAGAGAACACAGAAGTGGTCCCACAGCTCCAGGCTGTGACCAGAGACCCGAAAGATCCCTGACACTGCTCTTTCTTCCTTCCACAATCCCAGGCTTTATCTGAGATCCAGGATCAAGGGTGAAAGAGTAGTTTGTGCTGGACGGGATTAGTTCTTTCCTCTCATATTCATTTTCCAACACTTTTGGAAAAGGTAACCCTCTCACAGAGACCTCCCCATGACCGTGTAGCCACAGAAATAAGTCTCCCAACTGGGAGTATCTGTGCTGACCCTGGGGTGTCTGTTGGTTGGGTGATAAACGTCAGCATCTGTCCTGACTTCTGTGGTGCTACGTGGAGGAGAGAAGACTACAGATTCATTAACAGGCCCAGTTCCTCCCTATGATACCCACCAGGGTTCTTGGCCTTCCCCAATGAATAGAAATTGATTACCGGCCAGACAAGAAATTCAGGCAAGGCTTTACTGGGGCCCCTGCTGTAGCAGGGGGGAACGAGAACAAGTAACAGGTTCCCTTGCTCGCTCCCCAAGTGGCATCGGGGGGCGAGCTTGTTCCTTATATGGGGTGAGGGTAGGGGTATGTCCAGGGGTCGGACCAGAGGGGTGACTTAGTGGTTTGCCCACCCGTTTGGTGGTGTTGAGTGCAGTACCCTGTTTTTGCTCCCAGCTCTTCAGAAGTGACAGTTGGGTTTTTTTGGTCTTTTTGTACCTTGTTGTCCATAATTTGCCCCAACTGTGCATGCACGCAGTTATTTTTAGTCCCTTATAGCTTCTTTGTATTTTGTTGCTCAAGGAGACGTGTGTCCAGGTGCAAGCATTGCAGCAAAGGGTCCCAGGTCCCAGGTCCCAGCCTGTCTCACCTATACCCAGCCTACGGCACCCGAACAGTCTGGAACGAAGGTAAGTGATTTCCCTGGGGAAACTGAGAGTAATTGTACTTAAGATCTCAACTAGGCAGAAGACAAATGCTCAGTAAGGTAACGTATGTGCTGAATGTTCAGCTTTGTTTGGAAAAACTTTTGTAAACCTTTATAAACGTCTACATGGACCTAAGATTCTTGTAAGCTAAAGGTTGACCTCTAAAGTTTTTTCCTCTCTTTTCATTTTATTTTTAAATTTTCTGGTGTTTCATTAGTACTCTGACATTTAATTATGAGTTGTTAGAATTACCCTAGAAAGAAAATATCTCTGTTCAGACTTCAAATACGAGTATAATAATGCCACTTGCTTCATTAAGTCGTGGGCGTTTTAACCTCACAGCATAACTGGCAAAGAACCAACAGATTCACTACAGTGACGTGCAGTCTCTGTTGAGATGATAAACAATACCCCTTCATATTTGAAGAGTCATTGATCATGCCAGGCCTAGGAAGAGTGAAAAGGGGAAAAGTTTTGGTTACTTTTGAGGGAACGAAGTAATGGTTTAAAAGACTGCTCAAGGAAAGACATATATTTTAAAATGTGGAGTCCCTGGAGAGTTTTGCTGACTGCCACGAGCTTGGGAACTGGCAAACCATTTTTACTTCTGTGTAAGACATGCTCTGGGAACAAACTAGATAGTTTGCCGGGGAGCTGCAAGACAGTTTGATTAACTTTCTTTTCTAGGACAAAAGGCTACCGTTTAACACGTAATCCTCAGGAAGCTGTGCGGAATTGAGTGATTCAGGCAATGATATTTATTCCATTTGAATTCCATTTGAGTTTATTGATTCCTTCATCTGGGAGATAGACAATCAAAAAGCATAGAACAGCTGCAGAGGCAGTAATCCAGGTGTTCCAGATTTTTGCTGTAAATCAGGGGAAGGGATATGTCTGAGTTGCTCCCATTTATAAATGCTTCTAGGCTGTTCTTTATGTGAAAAATGACTTACCTTCTAACTCCTCTTTCTGTCTTTTGTTAAGCTAAGACAGAAGCCTAGTGGCTAGCAATAAAGAAAATTGTATTAAACAATTAGAAAAAATTCTTTCCCAGGAGACGAGCTACATAAAAATATGTTGGGTTTTGTAATCAGTGTGAGCTGTGTTCTTAATATCTGAGGGATGGGCTTGTGGACAATGCAGACCTGGAATGCCAGCATTTGCTGGGAACCCATAACTGTAGGGAAGACAGCTATGATGAATGATTCCACAGCACCCCAGGTCTGTGGAACAAGAAGTTCACTTGCATTTCTGTTTATAAAACAGATGCCTTCAACCTTGATGTATTTTTTCCAAACTAATTCCATTCATTAATCAAACTAAACCATTAGACTAAACCCCAAGGCTAATATGCTATAATAATTTCCCATATACGGTGAGAACGCGTTGATTTGTGATTGGGATGAGAAAAGAAGGATTATCTTCTGTTTCCTTTATTTCTCCAAAGCTTTGTGTTTAAAACACATAAAATTCATAATTTAAAATCCTCAGTTTCTTGAGTTCGTAACACCTGATTGCTGTTCAAATAGTTACTGATGTGTAAAGGGCCACTGCTATGGTCTGAATGTGTGTGTCCCCCCCCAAATTTGTACATAGAAATCCTAACCCCTAAGGTGATGGTATTAGGGGGTGCAGGCTTTGGGAGGTGATTAGGTCATGACAGGTCTATCGTCAAGAGTGGGATTATTGCCCTTGTAAACGGGGTTCCCTTCCACCATGGGAGGAAACAAGGAGGGTCTGTATCCCAGAAGAAGTCCCTCCCTCAACCATGATGGAACCCTAATCTAGGAGTTCCAGCCCCCAGAACTGTGAGAAATACATTTCTGTTGTTTATAAGCTACCCAGTCTATGGTGTTTTGTTATAGCAGCCTGAACAGACTAAGACAGCTACACTCCAAAGAAACTGTAGAGAAAATTAGTGTTTCCATTTCTAAGCACATGAAGAGAGATGAGGGGCTAGGAGTCCACTGAGAACAGAACAACCTAACATATGCACGTGGGAAACTTCCCTCTAGCTGAAGCCAAAAGGTGTACCGCCATCACCCAATTAACCTAAAATTCTAGAAATTGTAAGTGGAATTGAGAAAAGGAGGAGGTTATGCTCCAGGTCTAAGCTGCTATGTAAGCTTCCCTGGTGCCTGAGCTGTGTAATTGTCAGGGTTCAATCAGAGAAGCAGATGACTACTCGGCATGTACATACATATATGTTTTCAATATAAATAATATATATAGCTAAAAGTTAAAACTCAAAATCTTCTAGAAGAAAACATAGAAGATCTTTGTGACCTTAGAGATGGCACATTTCATAGACAAAAAATGATCATTATAAAACATAGTCCATCAAAATACAAAATTTCTGGGGCTTCCCTGGTGGCGCAGTGGTTGAGAGTCCACCCGCTGATGCAGGGGACACGGGTTCGTGCCCCGGTCTGGGAGGGTCCCACATGCCGCGGAGTGGCTGGGCCCATGAGCCATGGCCGCTGAGCCTGCGCGTCCGGAGCCTGTGCTCCGCAACGGGAGAGGCCACAACAGTGAGAGGCCCGCGTACCGCAAAAAAAACCCTAAAAAACCCCACAAAATTTCCATGCATCAAAAGCGATCATTAAGATGATAAAAAGGCAAGCCCCAGCTGGGAGAAAATATTTGCAATACAGATATCTCATAAAAGAGTCATACCCAAGGTATATAAGAATTCCTATAGTGAGTAATAGAAAACGAGCTGAATTTTTTTAAAAACTGCAAAAACTGAAACACACTTCACAATATAATTATAATTATATTATAAATGTAAATGATTATGTTTATATAATTATAAAAGTGGCCAATGCACACATGAAAAGATGCTAAACATCAGTGAAATACAAATCAAAAGCATAATTTACACTAACTGGAATAGTTAAAATTGAAAAAACTGACAATACTAAGTATTGGGGAGGGTTACAAATGTAACTCTCAAACATTGCTGCTGGCAATGTATGAAGATATGTACTTTGGGAAACAATTCAGTAGTTTAAACATATACTTTCCATATAACTAAGCAATTCACCTTCCAGGGAAATGAAAATATATTCATTTTAAAAAAAACCTGTACAAGAATTTTCATGGCATCTGGTTCCATACCTGTCAAAACCAGAAGAGAAAAACAATTAAGGAACTAAATTGCTAAATTATATGGCGGCATATCCATTCAGTGAAATTCTACTCAACAGAGAAAAGGAACAAACCACTGTGTATCATCGTCTATGGTGCTATATAACAGATCACCTCAAAATACAGTGACTTAAAACAACCACAATTTCTTATTTATCACAATTCCGTGGGTTGAGGGAGTGGCGTTCTGCTGGCCTTGCCTAGGCTGACTCCTGCATCTGTATTCAGCTGTTGCCTGACCAGGGCTGGAGAGTCAAGAGAGCCTCACACACCTCCTGGGGCCTTGATGCTGGTGGTGGTCTGGGCACCTGCCTCCATGTGGCCCGCTTATCCAGGTGGTCTTCCCATCCTCTAGGGCTTCTGTCTCTCTACATGCAGTCTGTGTCTTTAGCAGGACAGCCTGGACTTCTTTATTTGACTGTTGGTTTCTAAGACATAACGTAGAAGCTATAAGCTCTCTGAAGGCCTAGATTCAGAAGTCAAAGAATATCACTGCCGTCCCATTCTGTTGGTCAGTCAAGTCACAAAAGCAGCCCAGGGTCATGCGGTAGGATGTAAATCCTGTCATTTGACGGGAGAGGTAGCAATTTTACATTATAAAGGGACAAAGTACAGGAAAGTGGGGGTCATAAGGAGGCTGTTTTCACCACTATCCCATTCCACACATACAACAACATCGAGTAATCTCAAAAATAATACTTTGACTGAAAGGAGGCATCCGCAAAAGGTAAACAGTATATTGCTCTGTTTATATAAACCCTAGAACAGTAAAACTAAGCTATGAGTCAAAAGTCAGGACACGGTTGCCCCTGGTTATGGGGCCAGGGGTGGAGAGGTTGTCTGAAAATTGGGACAAGGAAGCTTTCTGTAGTGATGGAACTGTGCTATGAATTGTAGGTTACCTTCACTGCTGTTAGTGTCTCTTGTCCAGTCAGCAGAGCATATAAATCTTCCTTCATTGTTCATATAATTCATTCTTTTCCATTAATTGGATTAGCAAACAATCAAATATGCTATTTATTACCTCTATTCGAAGGTGAGGAAACAAGACAGAGAGGATAAATGATTTGCTCATGTCACACAGTTTTAGTAGAGGCTCTAGGACAACTTCTGTGAAGAATTCAAAGACAGAGATGCAAATGTCTCCTTGTCCAGGCAGGGAGGATACATAGGAGGAGCCATGCTTGGAACGGGACCGGTCGTTTACTCCCTAGGGACGGGGGAGACTGTCTTGAATTGGAGAGCTCAAGGCCATCTAAGGATCACTATTCAGACCTGGGGGATTGAGGCCCTCTGGTAATACTAGCCCAGACTTTCTGATTTTTTCAAGAGAATATAGAAATATAAAAATTTGAGTGTGTGTGTGTAATCTCCTAATTGTAAGATATTGAATCGATTTTAAAAAAGAAAAACAAGCGGACCAAACAAAAGGACTGTGGTTCTAGCCCTCCTCCAAGGCCAGGAGTACTTACCCACGCTTAATTCTTTGCAAAATTGCACAGTATAAGTTGTTTTTCTACACATCTTTTTCCTTTTTCTACTCAAAGTTTTGTAGCTTGTTACTTTCACTGCCTAGCATTGTGCTTTTCCCAGAGCAGATGCTTAAATTAATGAAGTCAGGTTTGTAAGATTCCCTGAGTCAGAAGCAGAGCTTGAGCTGTCTAATCGGGATGCTTTGGGGGGCCGACATGAGAAAAAGGTAACATACAGCAACATCTGACCGTTTGTGGCAGGTGATAATTTAGGTGGTGCTATCTGTCTTTAAAAATATATTAATTTACCCTCTGGTTCAAGTATCAGATCGACCTAGGAGCAAAGAAATATAGAGAAGGACATAAAATGCTGATGACAATCTGTAATTAACAGTCATAAACATTTCAGGCCCCCAAGGCACCTGTCCCACTTTAACCTCCGCCATACAAAATATGGAACTGCTTTCTAAAAGGACACAGCCAGCTCATTCAGTAGGATCCCCAGCAACCTTTGCCCCAGTTATCTTGCAGCCCAGAAGTCAACATTGTTAGCAGCAAACCTCAGAAATAAAACTTCAGTACTCATGCTATAGGCAGGTGTAAATTACTGAAAGCACAGTGAATTCCATAATCTGATGGTTTCCAGCCATTTCATTTTATTTATTTTATTTTTCTATACAATTTTGGTTTATGTTTCATACTTCAATGACTAAAGGCTCATGTGAAATGGTTGAGATTATTGGTTCCAGAAATTCCAGTAAGCTGGCTTTACTAACATCTGCCTGCTCTGATTTTTGAGCTCATTGGATCTGTGCGTATCACCGGGGTTCATAAATATCATATCTAAAGCCAGCCTTTCAGACGTGGAAGACAGAGGGAGACTCACCTCCTGTCTCCCTCCTCTCCTGCCCCCAGTGGCCTCAGTCTCTGCTTCTGTCATTTGCATATCGGTCTGTTCTACTTCTTCAGCCCAAGTGTGTGATTACACACTTCTGGAGCCTTTCCAGCCAACTCAGGAGTTTCTGGGCTTTGGTGTCTATCCCCTAAGGCAGCAAACTCAATCTACTTAGAGAGCTGTTAATTAAGTGAATTATGTCTGGTCAGGTGTTTATGAGCAAAGAAAACAGGAATGGAAATGACACAAAAAGACTGAGTAAGCTATATGTAAATTAAACAAACAAAAAAACCCAACCCAACCAAAAGAACCTCTTTAAAAGGATTTTTCCTCTAGTCTTCAATTTAGGTTTTCTCCTTAACTCAATTTGACGGAATACACTCGTTCTTTAGTGAGTTCATTCTCATCCCAAATATGCTTGTAAACTTGGGCAAAATGCAGAGAAGAGCTGAGAGGAATAGAAATACTGTGTATTCCCTTTACAAAACCGTTCAAGGAAACGCTGTTTACTTCGAAATAGTGTTCCAGAAAGTATGTCTGCCATCTGTAGTCCAGATGATGATGGTTGTGGTGATGAATTAAACATTTAGAAATAAAAGCTAACTGTTGTTTCTGTTTCCGAGGATAAGGCAACTGAAATATTGTTTCATTACTCTTAATGCACAAAATAGCTAGAACTTGTTTATGCGTTATATATTCATAACTTAGAAGACATTTAAAGAAAGACACAATGATTGTGGATTTTTTGAGAGTGTGGCTTGGCACAGTTTCTGCATAGGCTATGGTGCAGGCATAGTGTGCTAAGATGTGGAGACTGCCAGAAATTTGAAAGCATTCCTATCATCACCATATCTTACTCTTCAATGAGGGATTCTGCTCTAAGATAGATTGATCGTTTCATATACTGTCACTCACCAGCATGATTCTACACCTATCAATCAGTTCATCATAAACGTCCCCATCCTTGAAGCTATGATAAGGCATTTAGAAAGCTGTTCATGATTCTTTGCTAAGTGAGATGCAAAGAAAACTAAATGGGTGTGATTTCCGAGCGCTGCCCATCAAGAATAGGCGGTCTAAAAGGGACTTGTAAAAGAACAGGGCAATGCGAATAGCCAATACATTCATAAAATATTCACAAAATCAAGGCCCGTACATGTTTTTTGATGTTATTTTTTTTAAACAAAAGAGCAAATTGGATTTGGTTGGTGGGGGCTGAAGCAGAGGAGTAATGGTGGTGGAATCATCACCTTTCACCCAAAAGTCAAGAGACAATTCCGGTATGAATTGGGATTTCAAAGGTTTTTTGCACAATCAGGAAGGCTGAGAAGGAGACATATAGGCCAGAAAATGAGTGACTGAAATCAAGCTGGACTTGGGAGGTGGCGAGGCATAGAAATGGCCTATGGAGCCCAACTACGAGAATATTCAATTGAAGCAGGCTATTCACCTGCAACTCAAGATACAATACTTAGTAAACGTTTCTAGGTTCTGAGGAGTTAAGGAATGTCCCAATCTTCTTTCTGGTCTATCCACTCTTTCTTACAGACCTTTGTACTTCTCTGCCACTAACCAAAACAGCTAGCATTCCAGTCAAACAACAGATGTTCCCGGTTGAAGAAACTAGCAAAGAAGTGGTCAAAGCGATCCTGTGTGGGTTCAAGGCTGGATGGGGAAGCTTTGGGTACCGAAGGCAGGTTGAGAAAAGCGTCCTATCCAATGGTGTCTGAAGTCAGCTCCTATAATATCATGGGAAAAAATTATTAATGATCAGGGATTTTGCAAGCCAGTTGTTACACTCATTACTAAAAATTATATTAAAATACAATTAAATAGATTATATTAGAAACAGAGGTAATTTTTTTAAAAGCCACTACATTTTACTGTTATCTATGCTCTTGAGGTCATTTTCTTACATTGTAGCTGTATAATGGAAGTACCACAGAATGATGTGCTCCTGGGTCTCTCTCCCCAAGGCTGCCCTCAGCGCTAACACGCTGGTAGCTTGAAATCAGCTACATTGATAAACATTTACCGGCACATCACTGGTCCTTGCTACAATGCACCATCCCCAAGAGGGAGCCTGCTTTTTACATCAGAGCTGGTTTTAGAGGCAAAATAAAATCCCATTAGAAAGTAGAGTCACAGATGTAGAAAACAAACAAAACTTATGCTTACCAGGGAGGAAAAGGCAGTAGGGGTGGGGGGAGGGATAAATTAGGAGACTGGGATTGACATATACACGCTACTACACATAAAATAGATAACTAATAAGGACCTGCTGTAGAGAACAGGGAACTCTACTCAATACTCCGTAATGACCTATATGGGAAAAAAAAAAATCTAAAAAAAGAGGGGATATATGTATATGTGTAACTGACTCACTTTGCTGTACAGCAGAAACTAACACAACGTTGTAAATCAACTATACTCCAACACAAATTTTTTTAAAAAAGAAGAAAATAGACGCAAGAAATCCGTTAAGTGTAAAAAAGAAGTACCCAAGCTAACATTTCTCTGATCTTGTTGTCCATCATTTTTGACCATTGAACCATTCATTTAGAGCTATTTATTGAGCACTTTCTACCACCATGCTAAGCTCTCTGAATACAATGAAATAGAAGATGAAGTTCCTGCCATCAGGGAGCCCATGACCGAAATGCATCACCAGAGGAGCACATGGAGAGTGATACTAGAGGCTGGTATGGGAGGGAAGTAGGGGGAACACGGGAGCACAGAGGAGGGAAACTGAGTATCAAGGCAGGTGTGGGATGAACCCCATACACAAAACAGTACTTGGTGCCCACTCAAGCAGGTGACTGGGGAATCTTATAGGAAGGGAGCATTAATGTGCATGTGGTCTCTTAGCTTTGACCACGTCTTGGAGAAGCATGAGTTGTACTCTGCAAGCAAGACCTCACACCCTCTGCAGCGGATCTTGTTGGGGAGGGAGCAGGTGGCACCTACCAATGGCCTGACAATGGGAACTGGATGGCCTTCCAGTCTGAGGAATGGCCTTGCTGGTAAGAAGAGCATCCCGGTCATGGAAGTTTGCCCATTCCAGGTGACAGGTAGCCTTGCAGCCCTTCCTGCCGGCAGCTCGATGCTAGGCTACCTGAAGATATCTGCTTCTTCCCATTCACCCAGAATGAGGGTGTCTGGAGGGGAAGAAGGGTGTTTTTAGAAGGAGGCCTCATCTGAGTCTTGAAGGGAATAAGGATGGAAGGAAGGACAAGCCACACCCAGGTGACAACTACCCTGACATCATGGTTAATTCCCATCTGAAAGGGAGCTAATTCTGGGATGTTTAGAAATTAACTTGGACATGCTACTATACATAAAATAGATAACTAATAAAGAGCTACTGTAGAGCACAGGGAACTCTACTCAATACTCTGTAATGACCTATGTAGGAAAAGAAGCTTAAAAAGAGTGGATATATGTATAACTGATTCGCTTTGCTGTACAGCAGAAACTAACACAACATTGTAAATCAACTATACTATACTCCAATAAAAATTTAAAGAGAAAAAAAGAAACTTAGAAGGTAAGAAGAAAAAGGAAATAAAGTATAAGAAAGGGATAAATAGCATTGCCGCTCAATTACTGATAAGATGTTCAGTTGGCCCCTGAGGTGGGCCTGGAGCTCTGAAATGATGATTAAATTCTCATCCAATTCCCGGGCAAATACTTCTAATATCAGGCAACTGAGAAGTAAATTGAAATGACATTATTAGAAATAAGTGTCTATGTATAATAATTTGCAGTCTCTTTGCCTGAAAGAAGAAATTTCATCATCTGTATTCATTGCTTTTGAAACTGCTAAACTGAATCTGATATTTCTTCATGTTAAATTGAAGGCTGTAGTTATCAAAATGCTGACAAGTTGAGTTATTGGCTATTTTCAGGGCCCATGCAAAGAGTTTCCCATTAATAACATTCACTGTGTACATTGATAGCAGAGAATTATTTAGAGCTATCAAATGTGTTATTACAACTTATCCTGTATGCCCTAAAGAAGACATTTTTGACTTGTGGGGGAAAAGAAGGATATTTGCAGGGAGTTGACAAATGACAAAATATCATTGCCTATAATAGGGGAAAAGATGTAGCAATGCAATTCTGTAATAACTCAGTTATAATCTGCCACTCCCTCTTTTTTTTTTTTGTTTTTCAACAAGGTTTACCATGCTCATCTCACAAAAGAATAAATAAATAAATAAAAATAAAATAAGAGGTGAAACCAGAAAAGGAGAACTCAGAAGAAGAACTTTGTTTAAAATGTTGATTTATCATGTGGGCTTAGAAATCCCTACCAAGAAAAAAAAATTGACCATTTCCTTTATTTTCTATTAAAATATCGCGAACTGCCAGTTTAAGGATACAACAGTGTATTATGTGCCATTAAGGAAAAAAGAAAGATTTTTTTTAAAAGTTCTGATTTTAAATATAAAGGCAGAGACTTCCCAGGCAGTCCAGTGGTTAAGACTTCACCTTCCAATGCAGGGGCTGAGGGTTTGATCCCTAGTCGGGGAGCTAGGATCCCACATGACTCGTGGCTAAAAAACCAAAATATAAAACAGAAGCAATGTTGTAACAAATTCAATAAAGACTTTAAAAAAATGGTCCACATTAAAAAAAAATAAATATAAAGGCACTGGTGCAGAGGTAAACATGGGGTTATTACTACAGGATATGGAAGCCTTGTCTGCCGAATAAGCACCTCACACTTCCTTTTCGGGATGTGATTGTCTGCAAAAATAGTTCTCAAGCCTATTGTATATTTCAGCCCATAAAGTATTTTGACAGATTCACTATGGACCATTTTGGACACATCCCTTCCTACATGATGCTACACAGATATAGCTATATTCCATACCCCCACAATACAGAAACACACATGCACAGCCCAAGAATGAATGGAGAAATGACGATGCCTTTCAGTGCCCCTCGTCCACGTGGTTGACGTGCATGG
Source organism: Aethalodelphis obliquidens (assembly GCF_003676395.1). Lineage (NCBI taxonomy): Eukaryota > Metazoa > Chordata > Mammalia > Artiodactyla > Delphinidae > Aethalodelphis > Aethalodelphis obliquidens. Next base: position 74,094,425 of record NW_020837947.1, on the reverse strand, counting down.
TATTATTCCTACATCCCAAGTACCATGCTGGGCACTAGGAGAGACACAGGAATAATATACCTAATTCCAGTCCTCAGGAAGGTATCTTCCTAAGAGACAAAAAATAGCAAGTCACAATATAATGCAGTAATTTTGATATGGAGGACGGTGCTGTGGAATTACCAGAATGAGGACGTTCATCCTGCCCAGAGTCAGGGAAAACTTCACAGAGAAATTGACACTTAAAGGAATGGATTTTTCCAGGCAAGAAATAGGAAATGCCTGGAATTAATAAATTTCAATTAATTCTAAAAAATAAACACTATAGAAACACACTCAAAAGTTTTCCTGAATACCAGTACACAGACCACACAGAAGACCTTTTCAGAACCCTGAGCCATCCTTCTGAAGTCTTGGGTTGTTTGTTACCACAGCAAAGCCCGTTTTATTCTATCTAGTACAATAGATAGAATGGGTGATGGTCTTGTTGGAGCCATAGATCAGATCATGGTACATGAAGATGCGGATGGAGTTTCCTCAAAAGGAGAAGCAGCTTCCAGAATCAGTCATCTTGGGAAATAAACAGGCCTGGGATAAGAAGGATTTTGTAAGCAACTTAGGAGAGAAATTTTTCTTTCTATCTGGGGCTAAGGGTCTAAGGCATGGAAATTTCTGGAGCCTTTCTGATATTGGGATGAGTGTATTGGGGGAGCATAACAGGCATAGAACCAATAAAGGAGAGAGCAGTGCCCCATCTGGGGGACACCAGTAACAAACACCAGCCTCTGCTGAAGGCCGGAGAACAGGGAATGGGGACAAGGTATCCCAGAGCAGCCTGTCCTTGATTTGGTATCATTCTTTCCCGTCTGAAGCATAAGTAAAACTAAAGGTGCTAAGCACCAGAAGAAGCCTCTGTCGCTGGCCTACCTTCCTGATCTCAGCGAGTTGCAAGCCGCAACTTCATGCTGCAAATGTTCCACTCAGTAGGAAACATGTCATTCTGTCTGCCTGGTTGTCATCAGGTCCTGTTCTGTAACAGCTAGGCTGCAACATTAGCTGCAGTAACAAACAGACCAAGAACCTCAGTGGCATAAAACAGGAAATGTTTATTTCTTATCTACATGCTTAATGCATGCATGTGCATTGGGTGGCCTCTGCTTAAAGCCATCCTCTTTCCAGGCCCTTAAAGCTCTCCGCCACCAGCCGTGGTGTATGTGACTTCCGCTGGTCCAAAGGATTTGACACACGGGGAAAGGCAGCAGAACAAGTGTGTGTGTGCAGCCTGATGGTTGCCATGGACCCCGCACATCCCCCAGGAAATCTCTTGAGTTCCTCGCTAAAGGGTCTATGGTTTTAACTGAGCAAACGATAATCAAATTTGAGATGTGCTGAGCGGGCTGTTAGCTTTCCTAACAGAGGAAATTCTGTAAGGACGGCTTGGTGGCAGGTAGAGAAGACAAAGGAGGAGAGGTAAAAGAATAAGCGGAGAGGAGAGGATGAGTGAAGTTTAAGAAGCAAATAGAGATATAAGAGAAATGAAGGCAAGAAGGAGAATCAAGGCAGTGGGTACCACCCATCCTTGCTCCAGGTGGCTTTGGTACAACTTTCTCCTCCTCCAATGCTCCCGGATGTTCCTTTCTGTAGGTCCTGACTGCTTAATCAAACAAAGACAGACCCCTAGACAAGAGGCAGAAGGGAAGCGGAAGAGGGTGTGGGGATATCAAAGACGCCTGAGTCTGGGCTCTCGAAGAAGGGTAACTGAAGAAAAAACAAGGAACGATAAGGGGCCAAGGGAGACGGAAGCGGCCTCGGAGAGTCTAAAATTCGGAATCTGCTTAAGACAGGGAGACACTGCAGCGGACGAAACTGCCAGTCTGTTATTTAAGCCTTGAAATATCAGATTCTTCCCCTGCCGCTCTCTACCTGGGGATGATGGCAAAGCTCACACTCTTGAGATCATATCTGGGAAGAAGATGACTGCTTGGGAATTGGTCATCCCAGAATAAATACAAGGGACCCTTGGCGTGGTGCTTTTGGGGTTGGCCTGCCCTGAACCAGGCGGGCTGGTCATGCCCCCAAGCGCAGCCTCTCTCTGCCCATCGTTAGACACGTGCCCAGTCTTATCGCCTCGACATGGCCCAGGGCTTTAGAGAACATGCTGGGCTTGCTGGGGAGAGGTGGGATGACCGTATTCCAGAGAAAACCTTGCCCTGACCCATGAGAAAGAGCTTAAGTTTGTGTAAAAAACAAAGCTTTTACAGCCTCACAAACCTGGTGCTAAAAATATCATTTAAATGTAACCAGAGCTGCTTTCTGTAGCACTTTGCTAGCAGAGACTATCAGACTATCACGCATCTCTATGAGATGTCAGACTGTCTTTTCATGTAAAAACCATGAAACTGTTTAATTGAAATCCACTCCGTGAGGAGTTCTGAATGGATGTGTATTTGCCTGGAAAAGTAACAAGCCACTCCCCAAGGTGCTGTTAGACCTCAAAAATGGTAGCTGGGTTTTGCTCACATCAAAGCCTCTATTTATCACCTTTCCATGACTTAATTGTGGAATTGTGTTTTAAAATTTTACATGAAACAGAAATAGTTTCCTATTTCTATTTCCACTCACTGTTCTAAGCAAGAAATCTTAGAGCACAACCAATGGCTTAAATTCTCCCTCATCGTTTGATTATCTTCCCTTTTTCTGAAATTAATACTTCCCTTTTCTCCTTCCATCCACAAATACTGTATTTCCTTACAAGCTGTCATATTTTACACAAGGCTGCCATAAACCTAATCAATGCTGTTGTGTGAAAAAAAGGGATGAGGGTTCATTCTTAGATACAAGAACAGATGGATTGTTGCCAGAGGAGGGGCAGGGGATGGGTGAAATGGATGAAGGGGGTTTAAGGTACAAACTTCTAGTTATAAAATAAGTAAGTCCCGGGGTTGTAATGTACAGCATGGTGACTATAATACTAATGCTGTATTGCATATTTGAAAGTTGCTAAGAGTGTAGATCTTAAAAGTTCTCATCACAAGAAAAAAAATTTATAGCTATGACAGTTATTAACTAGACTTACGGTGGTGATCATTTCACAATATATGTAAATATCAAATCCTTACACTGTATACCTGAAACTAACATAATGATATATGTCAATTATACCTCAATTTTTTTTTTTTAAAAAAAGGATTCAGCCCAGTGGGTGCCCTGCTTGACAAGCCCCAGTGTCTGAGAGAAACAAAGGGCATCCCTTCCTTTGGGAAGGTTTCTACTCCAGGCCGCATGGCTTGGTGAGCAGAGGATTGGCTTGATTTCAAGCCCCACGTGTCCTTTGGGTAGACACCTGTGTGAAATACACAGACTGCACAACTGTACATGCCAATTCTTACATGTTCTTACAGGATGTGTCTCCTTGGCTACATTTGATTGGTCCAGGGATGGCTTCTTATACAAGCCAGGCCAATCAGAGCTCTTCTGTGGAATTTTTTCCAACTAGACCCAAGAGAGTCGGACCTTCTCTGTTGGTGAAAGTCAAAAGATGAATTTCATGAGCTATTGGAGACTGAGGTTCCTGCCATTTGAAAAAAGCTATCGGTAGTGAAAAAGAATGAAGCCAATGCACAAGGAAACAAAGGCGAGGGACGGCAGACACTCACCTGGTTCCAGCGGTGCCCGAGACCAGTAGCATCCCTGTCCTCGTGGTGGGTGGTTTGGTTGTTCAGCCGTCGCTCGGATTCCATGAGTCAAAGACATCCTTTTTTGCTTCAGCTTCTTTGACTTGGGTTTGCAACATGGCAACTTGAGAGTCATGAAAAAATGCAGCAGGGCTGCAAAGAGCAGCCGTGTATCATGGCAGCCACTGCATCCAGACGTGCCTCCAGCCTGCCCAGGTCACCCGTGGCCAGCTCCTGCAGCCTATGCGCAGAGAGGTCTGTGCTCGTTACGTGATTAGGAGGCAGCAACTCCGTATTTCTAGCAGTTGGAGCTTATCCAAGCCTCGTGACCTCAGTTTCCACATCTGCAAAATGGGAATTTTAATAATTCCTATTTCATAGATTTTTTGAGAGGATTAAATGAAGTAATGCATGTAAATATTTAGGACAGGGTCTGGCATCTAGTGCTCAATAAATGTTAGATCTGATTATATTATTTTATTATTTCCAGTGTCATACGGTGCATGACATAGGATAGGCACTAGTAACACTAGCCACGCTAGCTGCAGTGGCTACAACAATCTCATTTTAGCCTTAACCCCATGGCTAACATTCTGTGACCTTAGGAAAGTTATATGTTTATTTTTTTTTTGAATCTCAGTTTTTTCATCTATAAATGGGAAAATAATATTTTTGGCAGGTTAATTGAAAGATAACATGAAATGATGTGTATAAACAAATTTCATGAATTCAAACTCTATCCAATTATAAAAGATGAAAGATTAGAAAGATGAATCTGTTTGCTTCTTTACAGTGATACTAATATATCAGTATTTTAATCGCTAAAAAAGAAGTGAGAACTTATAAACTGATATCTTCTATTGAATGCAATAGGTACCATATGTCCTAAAAACAGAGATTTTTTTCTCCATTGGAATCAATAAAACTTTTTACTTTGGGGAAAAAAATATGTCCTTTAAACATTCTTGTTTTTCTTCAATTAGCCCTCATGCACAAATTCTGCCTTCCCCTCAGGAAGACTGTCTGAGAATTTTGATAGTACCCCAAGCTCAGTCTGGGAAAACAACAATTTTACAATTTCAAATCAAATCTTGGCATAATGTTTAAAACATTAGCCTGCCTACAACAAAAGAAGCCTTAGATCGAACCATCTGTTTTCTAAGCATGCTAGCCTTTGATAAGTGGAGATTTTGAAAATAAAACTGAATATAATCATCTCTGGACCATTTTGGTGAGAGAGTAGCCCCACCAGAAGAAAAAAAAACCATTGCTTTTTTCTAGCAAGTTTGCAGATCTGAATGAAGAAGACGGTTAGCAGGGTAAATTCAAGTTAAAGAATTAAAAGTATGAGACCATATAAGAACAGGCAAGTTGAACACAATGCTACAACATCTCGTTTCTGTTTTAATTTAGAACATCACCGTCTGTTCTCTGTCACAACCTCCTCCCCTTTTAACCTGAACATTAGCAAGAAAGAAACTGGAAAGTGTGGGGATTGGAAAGAGCCCAGGTGTCTGACTCAGGTTATTTTCAAGGCTGGCCATAGACCTGCTCAGGGCAGCCCCTTGGTGCTGTGGTTGCGAGGTTGAGGTAGACACGCTCCAGCTGCACCGCCTTCCAGCAGCACTGTCCCTTGCTTCCTTGCTAGCAAAATCTCAGTTTTGCTCAGGTCTCAATATGACTAATCCTAGGCTATAACTCAGGATTAGTGTCTGTCAACTCTTTGCTACTAGAGGGGGCGGAATGACGCAGTCCTGGCCAATGTGATGTCAGGGGATATGCTGGGGGCTCTGGGAAAGAGCTTCCTCTCAGACAGAGGGCGAAAGGCCCATGAGTCCAGCCCTCTGTCCTCCCCTTCCCCTTCCTTCTTTGAACACTTTCGTGTAGATCTGATGCCTGGAGCTACAGCAGACCATTGGGGAGCCGCGATGGGAAGACAAGACAATCAGAGAGACTGAGGCAGTGGCCAAGCCATGTTGAGCTGCTGACACACTCTTGAAACTCCCACCTCTAGACTTCTTGTTACATGAGCAATTAAATGACTTTACTGGTTAAAATACTGCTAGGTGTTTCGTTACGTGCAAGGAAAATCACACAAACAGAGAATAGGGTTTTCCCCAAAGAATTTTACCAGCAACGTTACCTCTTCTTTGTCCCCTTAATGTTGCTATACATTTAGAACCACAGAACATCAGAGCTGAAAGTCACTCTATGTCTCCAATTAACATGGTCAAGAAATTCAGACGTGGTTCCTCTTTTTTTAAAATATTTATTTATTTATTTATTTTTGGCTGCGTTGTGTCTCCATTGCTGCATGCGGGCTTTCTCTAGTTGCAGCGAGCGGGGGCTACTCTTCGTTGCGGTGCACGGGATTCTCATTGCGGTGGCTTCTCTTGTTGCAGAGCACGGGCTGTAGGTGCGCAGGCTTCGGTAGTTGTGGCATGCGGGCTCAGTAGTTGTGGCTTGTGGACTCTAGAGCACAGGCTCAGTAGTTGTGGTGCACAGGCTTAGTTGCTCTGCAGCATGTAGGATCTTCCCGGACCAGGGATCAAACCCGTGTGCCCTGCATTGGCAGGCGGATTCTTAAACACTGCACCACCAGGGAAGTCCCCCAGACGTAAGCCCCCCCTTGATTGAAGTGAAGAATCTTGTTAGCGTAAATGCCTATGGAAAAGGAGAAAGACGAATTAGACATTTGACCTTTGGTGTGAATGACTCTATCAAAATCATTCCCAAGAAGCAGGTTTGCCTGTGGACAAAACACATTAAGCGTCAGGAAATTGAGGAGGTTATCTCTTAGAAGGAGAAAGGTACAGAAAGGGGAATCAGAGGTTCCATGATCAGTATCTTCAATTTTTTATTATTTTTTAAATTTTATATTGGAGTATAGTTGACTAGCAATGTTGTATTAGTTTCAGGTGTACAGCAAAGTGATTCAGTTATACATATCCATGTACCTATTCTTTTTCAAATTCTTTTCCCATAATATCTTCAATTTTTTTAAGGCCAGACCTGAAGTAAAGTTTTCCACGAATGTCATGTGAGATGAAGAATGCATTCTTGCAAATCGCTTTCCAAAAATGCACAGTAAGCAGCTCCTCCATCGGGCGTGAGACCTCGGGCCTCACCATTCCTGGGCTGCTGGGCCTTGCTCTTGGCAACAGAGGCTCTGGCGCTGGCAATGGGGAGGTCACTAGGTTCATAGAACCTCATGAAAGAGATTTACAAAAAACCACAGAGCTAAAATAAATACTATTATAGGGGTATCAGAGACCAGTTTCAAAAGCTGGAAATATTTTCTGAACTCCTGCCATCCGATTCTCCCATAGCCATGTAGATGCAACCCAACTATTCGGTTCATTTGAATTGTTAGTTTACAAGATTTTTCTTGAAATGTTGACAATCCCTTCTACTTTTTCCCCTCAAACTTTTATGAAACTCAAGAGTATTTTGATCAGAGAGAATATAGTCTTCTAACTTAATTATAAAAGTAATACACGGGTACATCCCTGTCTGTCCTCTGCATTGCCTAGCCCTAGCTCTATTTAGCAAAGTGTGTGGAACATAGTAGATGCTCAATAAATATTTGTGGGCTAAATGAGTGAAGAAATGCAGGAAACTTAGAAAAACAGAATTTTAGAGAAACTCCCTCTTTACATAGGGATTTGTAGACAGTCAATTCTTGTTCCATAAATGTATTTTCTATTTATATTTTAAGTTGTCTGTTTCTTTTCCTATAAAGGAGGAAGCCTATGGGACTTGTTATTTCCTGAAAATGGGAATACAGTTTTTGACTGTATTATCCTCCACTATAATAAGGGACAGACGGATGGCAAGCTGCTTCCACAAGTTTACACATTGCTGGAAACAAATCTAAGTTTTCTAACTGCCACTACAAATTCCTCCACTCTGCTATGTAGGTCAGTCTAAGACATTTGGTAGAGATTTTTTGTTTTTTTATTTTTTTGTTGTTTATTTATTTTTGGCTGTGTTGGGTCTTCCTTGCTGCGCACGGGCTTTCCCTAGTTGTGTTGAGCGGGGGCTACTCTTTGTTGTGGTGCGCGGGCTTCTCATTGCAGTCGCCTGTCCTGTGCGGAGACGGGCTCTAAGCGCATGGGCTTCAGTAGTTGTGGCATGCGGGCTCAGTAGTTGTGGCTCATGGGTTCTAGAGGGCAGGCTCAATCGTTGTGGTGCATGGGCTTAGTTGCTACGTGGCACGTGGGATCTTCCCAGACCAGGGTTCGAACCCATGTCCCCTGCATTGGCAGGCGGATTCTTAACTACTGTGCCACCAGGGAAGCCCAAACATTTGGTAGAGTTTTATAGTTCAACTAGAACAATTTTAAAAACTAAAGGAAACAAAGTAAGTAAATAATAAACGTTCTCCTTCAATTTCTATTACACGGGGCAAATGTAAGTCATGACATATTTTCTTTGCCCACTTGCAGAGTGATTTATGCCCTGATGTTACCAAGCTTGTTTCTGGGGCTGTTGGAGTTGGACGTGTAGCTCTGGAAGTAAATGAAGAGTCTGTCATTGAAACTCCCTGGAAATGTCCTCATTAGCATCATAATTTGGCAAATATGATACTGATGCCACTGTACCAATCCCAGGTTGGTGTATACACCATTCCAGTAAATCACCTCCTGCAGACCCTCTGCATGGTCAGGGCTGGGATTGTTACTCAGAAACGTTAGGGGAAAAGAACTTTATAGAGTTTAGTTTTAAATTGTGTCTGGCAGACTATTATAAAATGTTATCACAGCAGTCCACAGGGAGCCACAAAGGGATGCAACAGGACCCGAGTTCAAATTACAGTCAATTTCTGAACATGGGTGTTCCCATTATTTGTACACTGGATTATCCTTACCTTTGGCAGAATTGTCCTTGGGAAAAAACAGAGAAATAAGGACAGTTTGAAGTTCCAATTTTCCCATCTGATACTGGGTCACCATAAATGATATGATAAAAAATAAAGAAGGATGAGGTGATGGGAGTGACATTTTAAATAGAGTTCTCTAGAGGAGAGGTGTCTCTGAGCAGGGAAGTGGGTGAATTGAGGATCCAGCTTTGGGCTGCCTAGAAGCAGCAGCTCCAGGCTGTGGGAACAGCAGGTGCAAAGGACCTGGGGCAGGCTTGTACAAGAGCAGACACAGGCAGGGGAGTTGTGAGGACCAGCCAGTGTGGCAAGCAGAGTGAGCAAGGGATTGAGTATGTGAATCATGTCAGAAAGACACCTAGAGACACAGTTGTGCAGGGCGTGGAGGCCCCAGGAAGGACTTCGGGTTGGTCGGTGCATTTAGAGCGTATTGGCAAAAGAGTGACACAATCCCAATTGCCTTTTAAAACTCTGGCTATAGTTTAAAGACTAAACTATGTGCATGTGTTTTGGGGGGGAATGCTAAAAATAGAAATGGGAAAACCACATAGGGGGTTATTATAGAAAACCTCCCCAGAGATGACTGGGTTTGGACCAGAGCCAGGATTTCTGGCTGGGTTGGATACGGGGTGGGAACAAGAGAAAAATGAAGGATAACTCTGGTTAAGATCCTCATCAACTGAGTAGGACTACAGTGGTCCCTCTTATTTGGGGGGATCTGTTCCAGCACCCCCCCAATGGCCCTGCGGATACCTAAATTCGAGGATGCTCAAATCCTTTATATAAAAGGGCATGATATTTGCATATAATCTACACACATCCTCCTGTATTCTTTAAATCATCTGTAGGTTACTTAAAATACCTAATATAATGTAAATACTATGCAAATAGTTGCCAGAGTGTGGCAAATTCAAGTTTTGCTTTTTGGAACTTTCCGGAATTTTTTTTTCTGAATATTTTCAATCCACGGTTAGTTGAATCCACAGAGGCAAACTCACAAGTATAGAGGGCTGACTGTATTTATTAAGACGGGAAAGGTTGTGAGAGAAGCAGGTTTAGGTGGACATGAGCAGGTCGTCCAGAGGCCAGTTTTAGACAGGTGAAGTGTGAAATCTTTGGAGAACCCCTCTTAGTGAAGGTGATTGCTGTAGATAGGCACTTTGGACCCTGCTCTTATAAAAAAATGACATCAAGAGGGAAAAGGCCTAGTAAGCTGTTCTCATGTGGCTTTCTGAGGCCTCACAGTGTGGGACGCTTGGAGGCCCAGCTGCTATCATAGGCATGGCCAGCTGTTAGTACCGCTGGTTCATTGAGGTGCTGACGCCAGGGGAAGACACGTGTGCTCAGCCTCCTGCAATAGTACAACACCCAGGAGATGGTGCTGAAGGCCGACACAGTGACTGCCAGGCATTCTAGCAGCCCGAGAATGCCGAGACCAACTATGTGGTCTGGGAGACTGGAAAGGAAGCCAACCCAGAGAATCCCACACATTGGAGTCTATCTTATTTCTACTTAATAACGTGCACCTACCTCATCCCGCTGTTCATGTCCTACTGCAGCCACCGAAAATATTCCCATGGTTAGAAGACCTGACTGGAAAGACGAACTTGGATATCTCGTGGTGAAACAGCGACATCAACAAATATAGACAGACATGCCCCCTAGAAATAGGTCTTTGGGGATCTGCTCAAGTTAAACGAGCAGCAGATAAAGTTTTAGCAGAAGCAGAGGAGCTGTGAATTGAAGATGAAGAGTGGGTAACCTTGATAGAGATCGGCCCACATAAAAAAGAATGAAATAGCAGCAGCACGGATGGACCTAGAGATTATCATACTAAGTGAAGTAAGTCAGACAGAGAAAGACAAGTATCATATGATATCACTTATGAATCTAAAAAAAAAAGATGCAAATGAACTTATTTATGAAATAGAAATAGACACGCAGACATAGAAAACAAACTTATGGTTACCAAAGGGGAAAATGGGAAGGGATAAACTAGGAGTTTGAAATTAACATATACACACTACTGTATATAAAATAAACAACAAGGACCTATTGTATAGCACAGGGAAATATACTCAATATTTTGTAATAACCTATAAGGGAAAAGAATCTGAAAAAGAATAGATAGATGACAGTCATTTTGCTGTACACCTGAAACTAACACAACATTGTAAATCAACTATACTTCAATTATAAAAAAAGAAAAAAAAATCCTAATCCAAGCATTCATTTTTCTCATCCTTAAAAAAAAAAAGAGAGATTGGCCCAAAGTATGGACTGTACAAACAGAACAGATGAGGTCTTTGTCTGAAGCTAAGTCTGTGGAAAATATTGCTGCAAAGTCAAAATTAAGGCTAAGAAAAGATCTCTAATCAAGACTGATCTAGATGATGATGTAACTGCCCTAAATCAGAGGTGTTTGGGGGATGCTGAGGTGGAATGTACCTGAACAGTGGACTGGCCCAAATACAGCACCTGTGGATCCCGTGTTACCAAGTACCCTTTCCCAGCTGCCCGAAACACACAGGACCAGGAAAGAGTCCAAGGAAAAGAAGAAACACAACGCTTCAAAACTGACGCTACACCACCTCCCGCAGGAGGCCACTGAAACCAGTAACAGAGGAGGATGCCTCTGCCCATGAGACTCAGGGTCCTGAACGTGGTCAGCTCCGAGACCAATTTCTCAAGCCAGGCTTCCCTCAAACCAGAAGAAAGGATCTCGAGCATCTACCATCCTAAGTCAGGCAGCGATACCACATTGATAACCATGCTTAATGCAAAAGACTTTCTACAGGATCTGAAATGTGTCCCATCAGATGAAAAGCAAAAGCAAGGCTGCCAATGAGAAAATGAAACTATAATTCAGAGAAGGAAAGAGAGAATGCTGCCAGAGGGCAGGACAATTATTGTCCCAGTTCCTTATGGAGTAGTAACCAGACCCTTAGGTGCATTTCTTTTTTAATTAAAAAAAAAATTGTTTTTTAAAAAATGTTTTGGCTATGCTGCACATCTTGCGGATCTTAGTTCCCTGACCAGGGATTGAACTCAGGCCCTGGCAGTGAAAGCACGGAGTCCTAACCACTGGACCGCCAGGGAAGTCCCTAAGTACATTTCTTAAGAGTAGGAGACCAGGTTGTACCAGTTTGGGTTCAGGGTCCCTCCTGGCAGTTAAAAGATTGGCTGTGGCTTTTGCCTGATGGTTCACTAGTTGATACATTTGCTAAAGCTAAAGATTGTCTCAAGGATGACGAAGTTTGTCTGCACCCAAATGTTCAGCAGTGTGATGTAACGGTATTAGAACTCTCAGCTATCACAAACATCCTGTGGATAGATCACTCTTCTTACAGCTCTGAGAAACCTTTACAGCTACACAGTAAAGCACACATCCCACCTGAGATTCTGAATTAGTTGGTTTCTCCTTTGTCTAGAAATTGGGATTAAGAAACATGGATATATTTTATACAGGGGATATATGTATATGTGTGGCTGATTCACTTTGCTGTATTGCAGAAACTAATACAACACTGTAAAGCAACCATACTCGAATAAAAATAATAATAATAAATGTTTAAAAATTAAAAATTTTTAAAAATTAAAAACACGGATATACCTTGACCTAAAGGCTAAGAGTCAAGTTTTATAAATTGACTAAAAACTTAAAAAAGGTGAAGTTCACAGATTGCTCTCTTACAAGACCTAATTTAACCCTTTGTGGAGAACCCTGATGAACATACTTAGGTTCTGTGACTTTTATCTTTTCCCGTTACCTCCCCCAACTTCTGATAGTCTTTATTTCTTCATCGTCCCAGAAGTCCCTCCTCTCCTCCCCCCTTGGGTTCCGGGCCTGGCACAGAGTAGACGCTTCTTCCAAACTACCACCACTGTGGCACAGGGAAGTGCAACTTGAGAAACAGGATATTGTTTGTTGTTCTTATTGCAAGTTTTGTGATGACCACGATTGCCATTTAGAACATGTTAGCCTCACCACTAGCCCGTAGTCTAACCTCTGAATGATCTGCGTCTAATCACAGAGCGGAGTGGTAGGGCCGTAAATGTCACCCCACTCCATGGCTCTGATATGTGCCCTCGTTAAGGTCGAGGAAAGTTAAATATCAGGGTTGAGCTCCTGAGCAATCATGTCATTTCTATTGATCATCTAATGAAAATTTATGGCATTTCACAGTGAAGAGATAAGTTTACCTGGGGCTGCCGGCTGCCACAGCTGTCCTCAGCTGGCTACAGCCAAGAAAGGCTTTCACCATAACTTTAATTTTAACTTTAAGATTCTCCTGTTACCAGGGGGAAGGCGGGCGGGGGAGGGATAAATTGGGAGATTGGGATTGACATACACACACTGCTGTATACAAAAAAAAAAAAAAAAAAAGTGCTGAAAGCCCTGCTTCTCAGCATGTTTTTTTTTTTTTGTGGTACACGGGCCTCTCACTGCTGTGGCCTCTCCTGTTGCGGAGCACAGGCTCCGGACGCGCAGGCTCAGCGGCCATGGCTCACGGGCCCAGCCGCTCCGCGGCATGTGGGATCTTCCCGGACCGGGGCACGAACCCGTGTCCCCTGCACCGGCAGGTGGACTCTCAACCACTGCGCCACCAGGGAAGCCCTCCACCTGCCTTTTGTCTGTAGAAAAACTTTAGTGAAAGAGTAAATTTAATCAGAGAAGTGAGAAAATGCAGAAAGAAAGGAAAACAGTCAAGCAAGACAAAATAATAATTGTTTAGTCATTAAACAAAGTCAAGGGCCTTTAGTTCCTCCTCAAGGGCTATGGAGAAATATTCTGAGTCATATCTTTTGAGCTGCTTTGCAGATACTAAAACCTCCACCAGGTGGAAGAAGTTAACTGTATGCTGACCGACAGCACGTAGACCCCAGACTGGATGATGATGTTGACCCCCAATTACCTCACCACCAGCCAATCAGAAGAATGCCCATGAGCTCATCACATCCCCCCCTCAAAACCCCTCCCTCACCCTTTTTAAAACTCTTTCCTTGAAAGCCTTCGGGGAGTTCAGGTCTTTTAGGCACTAGCTGCCCTGGACTCCTTGCTTGGCACCTGTGCCTGCAGTAAACGCTGTGCTTTCCTTCACCACAATCCGGTGTCAGTAGATTGGCTTTACTGTGTATAGGCCAGGGGACCCCAGTTTGGTTCAGTAACAGTTTGGGTTAATTACTTTGCCTTCACCAGTACCACGCGGGGTGGTGAGGTTCAGATCGTTAGTTCCCTTCCAACTCAAAGAGCATCTATTCCACTCTACAGTAAAAAGCCCATCTTGTTTATCTCCCTGTGGATATCCAGGATGAGTCATATACAGACATCATAAATTCTCCTTCAGGACATTAAGGTGATATGCTATGAAGACTTTGAATCATGAGTAACAGTAACATCTCCCGATGTCGTAGGTGTGACAGATGAATAAGCGGTGCTAGTTAGGGTGAAAAATGAAGAAGGCTTGTTACCTGTGCTCTGTTTTGGCAGTGATTTGAGCTTTTCTTTCGGGCATGAAGAGGCGATGGCTGTAGAAATGTTTCTTTCAAGGCTTGTTAAGATTGGAATGTCACATTTCAACATCTGTATGATTTATTTAAGAAATAAGAGTGAGACGAGCCAGTTTGTACGGCTGAGGATGAATTTGAACATGTCATAAGACACATCACTTCTGAAAGTCAGATGCAGAAAGTAGGTTGATACAGTGTGTTGGGGTTCTGTGATGTGTGCTGCTAATGTTTCGTCTGCACACACATGTTTGCACACACACACACACACACACACACACACACACACACACACACACACACTCAAGACCTTGGAATCAGTCCTTGCCAATGCCTGGGGATGTACTTCGACACTACCTTTGCATGCAGGGAAATGTCCTTGTAATTAGTCTTATGAGACACTGCGAAATATTTCAGCAAAAGATAAAACTCTAAACAGAATATATTATTCCTCTGAAAAACATGTGTCCTTTAACAAGCTTAAGTCCTTTTTCCCATGCTACCTTGGGATGAGAACTCTCTCGATCAGAAAGGCTTTTATCTGCAGTTTGTAGGAGGCCAGCTCTGCCGTGGTTCCCTCATGCCAGGTCCTCCCACAGGCCTCGGAGGCAAGGCCCAGCCGCAGCCTGACTTGTCTTGGTGAATGTCTGTCATCCTCTTAGGAACTCAGCAAGAGAGGCAGTTTTGACAGGAAATGTCACCAAGCTGTTTTCCATCCACTGCCCTACCTGTGGGAGATGCCACAGGCAGTTTCTCATCTGTTCCCCTGGTTCCCAGGAGGCACGGGACTTTCCACCTGTCCCCTGTCTTCAGAAACAGATGCAGACTCTAAAACTGCTTGGCTGTGGTCCTCAGGAACGGAGTGTCCCACTGCTCGTGTCACCAGCATCGTTGGGCCCTTTCTGTTTGGTGTAGTCCTGTGGGACTGGGACACAGGTAGCTGACGCACGCTGATCTTGCCTAAATCCACCTGGGCTCGATGTCTCCTTCAAAGTGCGGCAAGCCAACCTCATCACGTTCTAAGTGGCCACCACACTGCTGCTTGACCACTTGGTAGAAAACCTGATCAACAGTAGCTTAAGAGAGGGAGGATGTTTATTTTACTCACATGCTAAGAAGTCTAGACATAGGCAACTGCTATGTTCAGTTAGCAACATGATGTCAGGGCTGATGTCCCTGCAAAAATTCTGCAAGCTTCTTGGTCACAAGATGACTGCTGCAGTGGCAGGCATCACACCTGCATTCAGGGCAGGAGGAAGCAGTGAAGGCAGGCACCAGCTATCTTGTCTTTTTTTTTTTAGGAAGCAATAGCCTTCCCAGAAACCTGCCGGCAGACTTCCCCTTGTGCATTATTGGCCCTAACAGGGTCACACCACTCTGAACTTCAGTGGAGGCCAGAGATCCAGTTTTGCAAGAGAGGAACTCGATTGACATGATTGGCCTAGAGTAGACCAGACTAGTCAGAGTATACTGCTGAATGGGTCTCCTTGCCTCTCTGAACCAGACAGGAGCTCCATTGGTGAAACAGAGGGGAGAACGGGTTGGGTAGGCAACAACCGTGTTGCCACTTGAACCAGTGTGGTAAGTCCCAGCTTTCCCCACTCACGAAGACCAGTCAGCATCTGAGTCCACTCTCTCTCCCTGCTTGTGATTCAACTTTAGCTCACACTTGAACTGGCCAGTGAAGAGGTGATTTGGGGCCTTGTGAAGATAATTTCCAGTTCTGCAGAAACTGTGAGACTCACCTAAAAGAAAAAGCTATTAGAGTTGCCATGATCAAAGACTATAGACACACCAGCCCTAAATGCCTTTTCAGGCCTTTTTTCTTTTCTTAATTCTAGAGCTGAAATACCAGAGCTGACATCAAATGGTTAGAAGAGAGTGACATTAGGTAGACATCGAGAGTCTGAAGCCACCACAAGCTTACTCACCTTTGCAGAATTCTAACCATAGTAAGTTTCCTTCAGGTAAGAGTACTATATCACTTCTTATTTAGTTAAGAGATAGTTGGGATTATTACCTGTGTTTTGGCAAATTGATACAAGAAAAATCAAACTATCTTGCTACCAATGGACCTAATCCCTCAGGAGATAAGCTATGAGAACTTAACCTACCCTTACCTTCCCTTTCATTTGTCAAACTCCTACACATCCCTCAAGACCCTGCTTAAAAATAACTTCCTTTCACAAGTTTCTCAAAGTTGGTCAAACCATCTGTAATCTTATAGCCCCTTTTCATATTTCTCTTGTCACTCTTACCACTGGCACCCTGGAATAATTTACTTATCCAACCATCTCACCCACCAGATTAGGAACATTCCCAGGGGAGCAGTTTTGTCCCAAACATTTAGCACAAGGTGGGAAGCACAGTAGTAAGCTCTCAACGTATTTTTATTGAATAAATCTATTTAAACTTTGAATAATTACTAACTTATAACATTAAAATCCTAACTTTTTTTAAACTGAAATGTAGCTGCTGTACATTATATGTTACAGGTGTACGATATAGTGATCCACAAGTTTTAAAGGTTATACTCCATTTATAGTTATTATAAAATACTGGCTATATTCCCGGTGTTGTACTATATATCCTTGTAGCTTATTTTATACATAACAGTTTGTACCTTTTAATCCCTTACCCCTGTGTTGCCCCACTTCCCTCTCCCCACTGGTAACCACAAGATTTTTCTCTATATCTGTGAGTCTGCTTCTTTTTGTTATATTCATTAGTCCGTTGTATATGTTAGATTCCCCATATGTGATATCATACAGTATTTATCTTTGTCTGATAAAGTCCTATACCTTAATTCAAAAACAGAAAAATTAAAAATGCACTCGCAATATCAAAATTAAAAGCAGGGGCTTCCCTGGTGGCGCAGTGGTTGAGAGCCCGCCTGCCGATGCAGGGGACGCGGGTTCATGCCCCAGCCCAGGAGGATCCCACGTGCCGCGGAGCGGCTGGGCCCGTGAGCCATGGCTGCTGAGCCTGCGCGTCCGGAGCCTGTGCTCCGCAACGGGAGAGGCCACAGCAGTGAGAGGCCTGCGTACCGCAAAAAAAAAAGCAAATGCAAAACAAGAAAAATATTTGCAACTCCTATCATGTAGAAATGGTTTATTTTTCTATGTATATAAACTTCTAGAAATTGAGATTAAAAAAGATCAACAAGCCAAAAGATAAACAGGCAAGGACATAGACAAATCACATAAAAAGAAGTATAAGTGGCCCTTAAGCCAATGAAAACATACTCAAACTTACCATAATTTTTAAAATGTTAATTAAAATTATGCTGAGATGCTGTTCTCACTTATATTGGCGAAAATCCAAAAGTTCAATAACATACCCTGTGAGTGAGACTGTTGGGAAACGAGCAATCTTAGCGTTTCTGGGGGCAGCGCAAATGGTACCATCTTGGGAGGGGACTGTGTGGCGATATCTATGCAATACATATCTCAAATACTGTCCCTCTTTAAACCAATTCTCCTCATTCTGGAAATTCATCTTACAGAAGTCTCTGCACAGTTAGGCACGTATGTGGAACTAACAGTGTAGAAGCCATTTCTGCAGGTGGAGGGAGGATGGTTAAATAAGCTAGGGTAGGTTCTCACGGTGGAGCACTAGACAGCTGAACGTGAAGGAGGTTGCCTTCTCTGCCGTGCTCGGGGAAGGTCTCAGGACAGATGGTTCAGTCGAAAAGCAAAGTTCAGAGTAGGGACCACAATTTTATGCCTTTGTTTCATGAAGGGGAGGATAAGATTTTGCATTTGTTTTTGTTTGTAACTGCAGAAAATACTGGATGTGTGTACTGCAAGGGAGAGAGCAGATGGCAGAACAGGGCGGATGCAGTGGAAGCAACACTTCTCACTGTGTACCATTTTTGCTTTTGAAACCTGTGAATTATTACTTATTCCAAAAATTAAAATTTTAAAATCCTACATCTTGCCCATAGGTTTTAGAGCCAGACTGTGTGTCTTTGTATCTCTGCTGCACCTTTTACCACATCAGTGAATCTGGGCAAGTTTCTTAACCTCTCTGAAGAAGAATCTGATGAGTTGAAATATGCAAATAAACCAAGCCTGAAGCAGAGTAAGTTCTTTGCAAGTCTGGGCTGTTATTAGTACTGCATTTACTAATAATAATTTTAAAGAGCTCTTAGTAACCCTTTAGTGATGAGGTTTTTGGAATCTTTTCAATATTCTTGTGTGATAGGGATAAGCTGTTTCTGTTTGCGAAGAAAATAAAATTAACGCCAAGAGAAACAAGGTGATTAATTCAAGATAGCACTGAGTGCAGTACAAGTGCAGGAGCTGACAGCGGGGCACTGCATGCCACACATACGGGCACAGCTAGAGTCAAGTGCATCGATTCCTATTCCTCTTTAGCACATCAAAAAGAGAATATAGTCAACCTGATTTGGAGGTATTACAAATCTGCAAACTGTTTCGAAATGTGCAAGACAGCTGCAAAACACAGCCCCTGCAAGTAACTGCTCCAAATCTTGACAAAATCAATCATTTGAAATCTTCCTCCTAATTTTCTAGTGGCAAGGGGAGGTCACCATCAGGCTGGGAGTTTCTAGGGAGGAACTTGAAATAAATATGGGCAACAGATTCCCCTGCAGGGCTTTGCATGTACAGTCCTGAATATGCCCACTCAACAATTGTTTATTTTTTAAAAATAAAGAATTACTGGGGCAGAAATAATATCATTAGCAGGGCACTGTCAGTACATTCACCTACCCCTTTTAGAGGGCTTAGTTTACCTTTTTCTGTGGAAAATGAATACGTGCGTGACATTTTGAGATTTGGATTATTTATCATCGGTAGGGCCAATTCAAAACAGCACAAAGAAACAGCTTAGGTGTTTTTCTTTCGAATAAAACAACAATAAAACCCCCCAAGCCTAATACATTGTGAAGAAATTGTGCCCCCTGCTGATTTAATTTGGTATTAACGTCACCTTAAGTTTTTTGGAAAAATCCTCAACGTCTAAGACTGCAGGAAGGTGCTGTGAATTCAAGGTCATTTAAATATCCTCTCAGACATAGCCTCTCTCAGCAATTAGGAACTCTGCTTGATACTGACCTTGGGAAAAAGGAAGCAAAGAAGAAATGCTGCCTTTTGTGACTCTTATAAAGATACTTGTCCTAAGAACCTCCTCGGCATTCCACGTACCTTTGTCGACTCCGAAGAGGAAACATGCACAAAACGAAAAGCGTGTGTTTGCTGATGGTGAGCACAAAGCCCTTGTGTTTACTTTCAACTTTATTAGGACGCAGAGGACATTAGAACTCTGTTCCAACTACCCAGAGAAATTAAAATGCTCCTTGAGACTGACTGAGATGATTCAGTCTGAGAAGACTAATTACCGCCAACGACCAGTAATCATGGCCATGCATTCGGGGCCTCAGAAGTCACTGTTAACTTGCCATGAGCCACCGATTCAGATCCTAAATGCTAAATCCTCCAAAAGGGCTCCAGCCCTGGACAAAATGAGCAGCTGAAAATGTAGCAGTTGTAACACTGGCCCCCCTCTTCTTGGGGTCCTCATTTTTGTCTTGACGCCTCTCAATCTGGGCTTTTAAATCTATACCTTTTTCTGGTCTGGTACTGATTTCCCACGGGTTGCCAAGCACTCTTTCGGGAAGTTCATTGACAAAGCTTATATTCTTTTCCTCTGCTATGGACTAAATGTTTGTGTTCTCCCCAGCTCCATACGTTGAAGGCCTAACCCCAACAGGATGGTATTTGGAAGTGGGTCTTTGGGAGGTGATTAGGTTTTGATAAGGTCATGAGGTGGGAGCCCCCGTAATGGGCTTGGCAACTTTATAAGGGGATGTAGAGAACAGAGCTCTTTCTCCTCCATGTGAGGACACAATAAGAAGGTGGCCGTTGCAAACTGGGAAGAGAGCCCTCACCAAGAACCCACCCCGCTGACACCCTGATCTCTGACTTCCAACCTCCAGAACTGTGAGAAACATAGGTCTGTTGTTTAAGCCACTCAGTCTGTGGTATTTTGCTATGGCAGCTTGAGCTGAGACATTCTCCTACGAAGATATTTATATCTTTTGGAGAAACGCTAAACATAGGAAGGACTTTAATGGTGCATTTGGCCTTGGGGAAGATAACGAAGGTGTTCCGGGGTAGAGAACCGTTCCTCATGCCTCTCCTAGCCACGGCCACAGGCTGCATCCCTGCTTTTCTGCCAACAGCAGAGAGAACACGGCCTTCTAGTCTAAAGGATGCAAAGCTTTGTTCTAGAGTCAAGTAACAGGAAGGTAGTAAAAACTGTCTTTTTTCCCGCATCCCCTAGAAAGGCTTTCATTCTTCCCAGGCCCCTTTGACCTTTGGAGGGTGTTGCCAGATTTAGCAAAGAGACGTATAAGGCACCCTGTTAAATGTGAATTTTAGATAAACAAGGGATGATTTAATATTCGTATTTGTTGTTTGTCTAAAATTCAGATTTAACTGGGGTCCTGTATTTTGTCTGGCAACCCTATCTTTAACTGTCTTCATGGTTTCTGTTTCCCGGGCATTCTAAACACACCTGAGTGACTCCTGAGCCGGGTCGGGGTAAGTGGGCCCTGGGCTCAGGTGACCACAGGGGTCCCTCAAACGCTGCTGCTGTCCGGGAGCTAATCGCCCTCTAGTGGCCAACAGGGACATGAAACCCGCCGAGAGGGGAGCGGGTCTGGGGAAGGATGCTCAGCCCACATCCTCACGGTGGTCCTCGCGGGCTGGGGAAGGGGCCTGCTGAGCTCATAGCTGGCTAAACTGAGTTCTGTTTCCCCAAGAGCCTTTGCACAAGAAAGTCGCCCTATTCCCAGTAGCAGAAATGGAGATTCCCTTCTTTCGGTTAAAAGTACCCTGGAAGAGTACCCATCTGGAACAGCCTAAGCTAACGGTGATGATCTAACCTTGGACTGCACTCACTTCATCACTGATGACTGTGGGATAGATGTCGTCACCACCTGCTGTGGAGAAGTCCAAGCCCTTCACCCCACTGACCCCAAGTGATTTGTCAAGGTGTGTTCTTTTAGACAGAAAGCTCCAGGAGACGCTTATCTGTAATATGCCTAGCGCTCAATAAATATGTTTAAATGAACTGATGTTGAAATCCACTAGCAGCTTTGAATTAAAAATAAAGAAGAAACCCACTCTTACCCTCAGAGAATGACTGCTATATCAGGAGAAGAGAAGGCAGAAGTTCTTACCCTCAGCGATGACTGTGGTATTAGGCCTTAGAATTTCAGTTCCACTCTTCACATGGTGACTTGATGGCTGGAGTCGGGCCAGCACTGAAGGATTGATAAATGTGAGATGGTTTTACAGGACATGGCTTGTAATGTTTCATGAAACACGTGTAATGTCTAGGGTAGTGGAATTGAGCTAGAGCCTGGGTTCTAGAATCCAGAGGTGACTCCCCGATTATACCCTGAGCTCCTTGAAGGACAATTTGTTCAGTATAGATGCCCCATGATTGCTTGTTGAATGAATGAATGAAACTGTATCTACCACAACCTTCTCCACACCAAAGATTATCTGTCACGGAGCATGCTCACTGGCTTTAGTGGGGTCACGGCAAGGCAGGTATAGACTAGAATGACAGAAGTCTCGTGTCAGGAGCCCCGACCATCAGTGGCAGTACTAAGGGGTGACTGGGGACAAGGGTGACCTTTAGTCTCCATCAGTTTTCCTCAGTCCCCCCAAAGAGCACAGGATCCAAGCAAAAGCAACCATCTTGCTTTGAATTTTCAAGACAAATCCCCTAAAAGGGAAATCTGGTTAAAACAATCATTACTATATTCTGGTTCCCAAATCATTCTTTCCATGAGGTTAACTATTCCTGGGAAGGTATGCAGGTTCAGAAGCACTGAACCTTCCTAACTTCGTTAGGAAAGGAAAAGTTAAGGCACTTGGTGAGTGAACTGGTGTATTTCTAGAGAGCAGGCCTGATACGTGGACATTCTGATGGCATTTTCTATGTCATTTCACCAGCATTTGGCCACTTACAGCCCCGATGAAGATATAAACCCCTTAAATCCAATAATTCCACTTGATACTAGATTATAAAAGGGGTAGAACCTGCATACCTTCCAAGGAATAGTTAATTATGCTTCAATTAAAAAATAAAAATAGGGCTTCCCTAGTGGCGCAGTGGTTGAGAGTCCGCCTGCCAATGCAGGGGACACGGGTTCGTGCCCCGGTCCAGGAAGATCCCACATGCCGCGGAGCAACTAGGCCCGTGAGCCATGGCCGCTGAGCCTGCGCGTCCGGAGCCTGTGCTCCGCAACGGGAGAGGCCACAACAGTGAGAGGCCCACGTACCGCAAAAAAAATAAAAATAAAAATAAATAAAAAATTAAATTAAAAAATAGAACCAAAAAAGGATAGTTTCAAGTCCTTTGACTAAATATTCCTTTTCCTCTTACCAGCTTTTGCTTTTCCTCATTATTTAATTCTTGAGCCCTTCAATTCTATTCCTCCTTGGCTATTTGCACCGTCATACTCTTTAAATATTACTATTTCCTTCTTTGGTCATCACCCACAATACGTATACTTCATTATCTTATCTTGGTGTGAGAAACTCATCTCATACACCGATACACTTCCCTCTGAAGATGGTATCATCACGTTAGCAATTTTTCTCTCTTGTAATTGAATAAGCTACCTAGAAAGTGATTCTTACATCTTCTTTTTCTCTCTTTCCTTATAAAAGCTCTGTCTATATTGCTGACATGGCATCTGCTTAAATATCCAAGATTAAATCTACTGGTTGGGCAGGAGAGGAGTTGATATATAACAAAATGGCACTTCTCCTTCAGGAAACTCAAGATTGTGTAAGTATGCCTGACACACCTGCTGCAATGGCGTTGTGTAATAACAGAGGGGCAACAAAGGATGGCGATGATGACAGCCCAGCCCAAGCTGTGGCGACTGGTTCTCTAACTCCATAAGCCAACAGAGAAATTATGACCTGGTGAAACAGGTCTCACAATCACTCCAGAAATTCCAAGGTGATTTTTCATCTCCTGCTTGCAGTGAAGAGACTAGGTTGTTCGATGCTTTTCTTCGCTTGTTCCATCGTTTCCGTACTTGCCTTACAAGACTCTTCACTGTCATTTAATCCAATTTGTGTTCAACAAAGATTTCTTGGGACTTCTCTGGTGGCGCAGTGATTAAGAATCCTCCTGCCAATGCAGGGGACACGGGTTCAAGCCCTGGTCTGGGAAGATCCCACATGCCTCGGAGCAACTAAGCTTGTGCGCCACAACTACTGAGCCCAAGCACCGCAACTACTGAAGCCCATGCACCTAGAGCCCATGCTCTGCAACAAGAAAAGCCACCACAATGAGAAGCCCGTGCACCACAACAAAGAGTAGCCCCTGCTTGCTGCAACTAGGGTAAGCCCACACACAGCAACTAAGACTCAACGCAGCCAAAGATAAAATAAATTTATTTAAAAAAAAAGATCTGAAGATTTCTGAAGCCCTTTGTACATGCTAGCCACTGAGCTAGGGGCTGGGAATGCAGCCGTAAGTATCAGTAAGTGGACAGAGACACTAGTGTCTTCCGTTACCTTCTTCCCTATTCATTTAATCAAATTCATCTGTCTTTAAGATTCCCGTTGCGGAGCATAGGCTCCGGACGCACAGGCTCAGCGGCCATGGCTCATGGGCCCAGCCGCTCCGCGGCATGTGGGATCTTCCTGGACCGGGGCACAAACCCGTGTCCCCTGCATCGGCAGGCGGACTCTCAACCACTGTGCCACCAGGGAAGCCCCTAGGATACCATCTTATACCGAGGAAATGCACAATAAATGTTTATTGATCTGAAAGAAATTTTCATTTAATTGAGAATATTTATAAAATAAAATGCTGATAACTTATGTGGATAATTTCAAATTTCTGGCATAAACAGAGTAATGAGGCAGTGTTGAGAAGGCCATAATAGGTATTCAGTCAATAGAAGTAATAATAGTAGTTAATATTTAATAGTAGTTAATAATAGTAGTAATAATAATCATTATATTTCAGAGACTGTTGATTTTATTTCCAAGATCTGAAGCTTTCTGAAAATGGGACACCTATTTTTCTTTTGGTCCATGGATGCAGTGCAAGCTGCATGCCGCGGAGCGGCTGGGCCCGTGAGCCATGGCCGCTGAGCCTGCGCGTCCGGAGCCTGTGCTCTGCAATGGGAGAGGCCACAGCAGTGAGAGGCCCGCGTACCGCGTATAAATCCTATTTATGTTCAAACTGCAGGAGATTTATAGATGTATAGAGGGATCGGCATGGTATTAGTAATGTTCCTTAATCCAGGCATCCATGGCAGGCCCCTCTGGATTAAAAGTCATTAATTTCTATTATTGTCACAGTGCCTGACCAGGAGCCCCTAATCTGATTATCTCTCCTGCTATTCTAACCAGATCTATTCCAGCACTGTCTTATAACAAGTGCAAATTAATTCCTAATATAAAACAATAAAAGCTAATATAGAAAGTTCTTTGAATTTATTGTGCTATTAAATAAATTCTGAAGCGCTTCAGTTCTTGGTTAAGAAATCACGCTCTTCCCTTTCGTGATTTTCTTTGCCTGAATTCAAATTACAGTCTATTAGTCCACAATCAGTAGTATCAGGACAGAAAAGGTACAGTTAACACCACAACAACTCTTTAATTTGAAGGTTTCCCTCTGCACTGGAGATTTTATTTGCATCTCCTTATAACTCTTTTCTAAGGAGGTCCCAAATTCAGAGCATCACTATAAGTGATTTGTGATGAATCATCACTAGCTAAATGCCAATACACTGAATGCTTTACTAAGCAGTTAATATATACAGAGTATTATATTATCGTTAAATTTAAAGATGAAGATGCATAATACAATCAATTCACAAGAGAGGTTCTACTATTTTCTAACTAGAGCAAAACCACTTCAGAAGTAGGTTTTAAGCTATGAAGAGAAAACAAGAAGAAAATCATGAATTGTCTTAAATAAGTAAAAAACTAGTTTGTTTCTTTGGGAGGGAAAAATTATCTTTTTTTGGAGATGAACATAAAAACAGATTGTGGATCATCTGCAACTAGGAAAAAAGCCTAGGGCAGTGATACTCTTTCTTTTTATGGCTGTGGAAAGAATAACAACCCTGCAAACTACCTAACCCTCCCCATTACTACCACAAAATAAATTAAGAAATAAAAATAAAACAATTCTATCAGATCTGAGGAAGAATGAACTTTTAAGGAGAGGTCAAGAAAAATGCAAGTTCACATTAAGCAATTTCTTTGAGCTAGACGTTATACTAAATATTTTGTATACATTCTTCTATTTAATTCTTATATATTAACTCTTTGAGTTAGATATTATTATCTCCATTTTACAGATGAGGAAACAGAAAGATTGAGTAACCTGTTGAAGGTTATATCAGTAACACAGCTCAGATTTGAAATCCCCCCTTGTTTCAAGAATGTTTTCTTTTTTAGAAATATTAAAAAGCCTTCTGATTCAAGATGGTAGATCAGGGTCACCTGTTTATATTCATTCCTTCTCAAGGCTCTATTTCAAAGATAGTAAAAGATTGGTAACATGTCCAAACCCACAACAATGGGGGGAATATGAAGGGGCCACAGCAGGTGAGAGATTTCAACAATTTTCTGGAAGATGGAAATTGGGTAGTTAAGTTACGGAAGCGTGAGGCAGAGTAGAGGAAGCTGTCACCAAGCCACAGGCAGAGGTGGCTCTAGGGAAGCAGGGAGCTGGCTTTCCCTCCATTACCCCCAGAAAATGCCACACTGATGGAGGCTGGGGATGAAAAGTTGAGTTGAAAAAAGGGGTTTGGAAAGCCTGTATATGGAACAATCAAAACCCCCATTCCTTTCTACCACTCTCATCCATAAAATTCATAGTATTACAGCACCAACTTTCACTTCTTATACCCTCACTGAAAAAAAGGAAAGTTTACCTCTTGAAAAAAATGATGGTGAAAACTAATGCAAATAATATAGGTGTTGGTGCCTCAAAATACAATCCTCCTCGTTGTGGCATGGGGAGGTCCCCAGCATAAGAGCCAGCTCCTGTTCCAAGTACGGATCCGTATCACCAGGTCAGCACTGGCCTCTGCTGACAGCAAGCTGGGCACTCAGCAGTGGTCCAGCCAGACCAGACTTGCTAAGTCCATACCGTTTAAGCCCCAGTACAACCTTCCTTTTTGTAGGTGTTGGTTTCCTGTGGCTGCTGTAACAAATGACCACAATACTCTTGACTTAAAACAACAGAAATTGGGGCTTCCCTGGTGGCGTCGTGGTTGGGAGTCCGCCTGCCGACGCAGGGGACGCGGGTTCGTGCCCCGGTCTGGGAAGATCCCACATGCCGCTGAGCGGCTGGGCCCGTGAGCTATGGCCACTGAGCCTGCGCATCCAGAGCCTGTGCTCCACAACGGGAGAGGCCACAACAGTGAGAGGCCCGCGTACCACAAAAAACAAAACAAAACAAAACAAAAAAACAGAAATTTATTTTCTCACAGTTTGGGGGGACAGAAGTCTGAAATCAAGGCGTCAACAGGGCCATATTCCTTCTGGAGGCTCTAGAGGAGAATACGTTCCTTGCCTCTTCCAGCTTCTTGTGGCGTCCAGCATTCCCTGACCAGCATCGCTCCAATCTCTGCCTGCATCTTCACATCACCTTCTCCTCTTTGTGTGTGTCGCATCTCCCTGTTATCAGAACACCTGTGATGGCATTTAAGGCCCACATAGATAATGCAGGGTTGTCTCCTCATCTTCAGATCCTCAACTTAACCAGATCTACATGGACTCTTTTATCAAACAGGGTAACATTTACATGTTCCACGGATTAGGCCCTGATATCTTCGGGGGCCACCATTTAGCCCATTACATTCCACCTTGCTCGTTTTGTTTACGAGCCCAGTGAGCAAATATAGGGTGGCTAGGAAAAGAGGCTAATATCCATAGAACATCCAGGTCACCCTGTCCCTCTGTTTATTGAGAACCTCTTCTACAGTGGGTGCCTTTGGTAAGCATTTAGAGAACACAAATGATGTCACACTCAGAGCTTCTCAGCACTTCTTGTCATCAATCCTCAATTGTACTCCTTACAAGTTACTGAACACCTGGCCAAACCTTTATCAACTACCCAAAAGCCAACGTAAATTCATAACTTTGGTAATTTCTAGGAACAGTGGACAGCCAGATGTACTGCCCAAAGTCCTTTCATGGGGAGGATTTTCCTTCCACACATCTTTCAGGGCCAGTCCTAAATGAAGCTGTAACACTGCCACTGTGCACTTCCAGCTTGTTTGCATATATTATGTGGTATAGTTTGTAACCAGGCTCAGTTATTCTTTTTCAGTTTCTCAGTCAGGGTTCCAGCATAAATTAAAATTTATCCCAGATGGTTTAAATGAAGAGCCTTTAATAAAGAGATTGTTTATAGAGGTGTAGGCAAGGTTAAAGGAACAAAGGATGGTGTACCCAGACACTAGCAAGGGCATGATGTTACTATCACCCCTAGACGTGAAGAAACAAGAGAAGAAAACAGTGCTCCTGGAGCTCTGCGAGAATTAAAACTATGGTAAGAGACTTGCCAGCAGTAGCTGTGGCTGTGGAGAAAGTAGCTAGGGCCAGAGATGTAACACCCAAGCAGGGAGGAAGCATGGAACAAATGTTCTACCCACTCTATCCATCCATCCACCCACGTATTGATCTCCTATTGATTGGAACCAACTGGAAGCCAGCTGACAAGGGAGACAAAGTGATGCAGTGTCCATATGGGTCAGTATCCTAGGACACAAAACAAGG
This sequence comes from Aethalodelphis obliquidens, assembly GCF_003676395.1. Classification (NCBI taxonomy): domain Eukaryota; kingdom Metazoa; phylum Chordata; class Mammalia; order Artiodactyla; family Delphinidae; genus Aethalodelphis; species Aethalodelphis obliquidens. The sequence continues at coordinate 74,066,577 of NW_020837947.1, read as the reverse complement.
CAGAAGGGATCAGAGGTGTGCAAACACAATCGACCTACACTTCAAAGGAACTTTCAAACGTGTGGGTTGACGGAAAAGTGACAGTGCAGCAGGAATGATGCAGTGGTAGTCTGAGGCACTGCCCATGCCACTTACCTGTGGCTTCATAACCTTCCACGTGATGAAAGGATGCTTCTGTGCATGCCTTAATGACATGGTGAATCAGATAATACCCAGTCCATGACAGGCAGCTCTGCTTACATGATCATGTGATAGTCTGTGATCAGATACACCAATTTCTGCCATGGTCCAAAAGTGGTCCAGGATGTGTTTCTTAAAAGAGGAGTTATTTGGAGACTAGGTTGTGGCTTTGCTCTAAAACCCAAGAGGACTGCACTGTAATTCTAAATCAAGGCTGACTAGAGGCCCCTATAGGACTGCTTTCTGTCAGATTTTTCAAGAACCATTTGATCTGTTGGATCTTCAGGCTGAAACAGCAGAGTAACTTGCACTGCAGTCCATAGTAGGAACAAAGCCGTCTCTTCCTCTGGATCCATTCAGAACTGGCAGCCTGATGGGTTGCTTGATGAGTGGGTCAAAGCAGCTCCCTCAAATGTATGTATGTTGTTTCAAAGGTCCAGTGAAGTTTACCAAAGAAAATTCACCTCTTTAACAGTGATGGGTAACAAAGTATAGCAGTTGTCTTTCACTGAGGAGGAAAACTCTCAACCTGCTACAGACCACTGGCCTGCCCCAAACTACTGATGTCATGGCCGTTGAATTTACATGCCTCCCTCCCCCACCACCCTTGGGCACACCTGTTCCTCACCAAGGAATCATGGTACTCTCTACCTCCTACTCACCATATCTAATAGTATGATGGACCAAAGCAATATCTTACGGCATGATGAGACAAACAGGGTTCCTAGATTCCTACAGGATACTGGATAATTGACACTCTCCTGCAGTAAGATCACAAAGGAATAAAGGGGAAAGAAACTACTTTTGTTATCTCTGTACTGGAAAGGAGAAGAAAAACATTTAAGAGATTAATAGCTAAATATCACATGCCAAAATTACACTGATTTGCTTCAGTTAACTGACTACGTCTAGAACAGCCGTTGAACTCCGACTTACGTGACGTAGTTGACGATAATCCACTGTCATTCTCCAAGACTCTCCGATTTCTGGTCAGGTCAAAGAGGAGAGTGAAATGGGTGTATGATAAAAAGCATCACTCCTGAACCTCCATGCCTGTGATGCTGGCATGCACCTCTAACATTCACCTAGAAATGTGGCACTGCTTTTGGTCCACTGTTTCAAGAAGGAGGGGATATTTTAGGGGCTTTGACTTGGGCCTTTAATACGTATTAGCCCTCATTCCATGAGACGGGGAACTAACGTCGAGATTCAGCCAAAGACTGAGAATGACTAATCCGCTATACGTTCAGGAACCAGAGAGGATAGGTTTGGGGATCCTCAGGGCCACTGGTGAGATGGACTCAGGCCAAAGTTACACTTATCACCCGGCCTCCTTACGCCCCTGTTTGGACTGACGGTCACAGTAGCAATTTGGCTGCCCAGTGATGAGCATCTACTCAGTGCCCCAGTAATTCGCCCAAAGTCTGCTTATTACCCTTCCCTTTTGGCAAAAGCTAGTAGAATTTACAGTGCATACTTGTGACAACGTCACAGGGAATTTTCTCAAGGGGATCCAACATTCCCTTCATTTAGGAAGCTCGGGGTCTATGAACTGACTCAGGAACGAAAATTGGTGAGGGGACTCTATTGTGGTGACTCAAGCCATGCCTGTGTTCACTAACTAAATTTAGAGTGCAGAATAGAAATCAAGTAGGTTGCCTATCTATTTCAGTCCTAGGGACATCATAATACATTAGCTGCCACCATAGATACTCATGGATAAAGCCATTTTAATAACCACTGAGGGGAATTCCCTGGAGGTCCAGGGGTTAAGACTCTGCGCTTCCACTGCAGGGGGGCACAGGTTTGATCCCTGGTCGGGGAACTAAGATCCAGAAAGCCACATGGCGGGGCTGATAGTAATAGTAAGCGCTCAGACTCAGCTGCCCATTACCGTAACCATGTCCACTTTGTTTCTGGCATTTAAGTACTGGCATTTGGCCTTTGGCAATCTGCAATACCATCATTCCTACTGAAGTCAGGGAATGCATTTCAGGGACAGCATCTTCCCTCCTTCATCATCCTGAGGGGGATCAGAATACGTCACCCCAAAATACACCACTTTGACATAAAGATTATTTTGAGCTGAAGGCAACTGAGGAAAAGCAGACACAGGGAAGAGCTCTCTGCCCTCCCTCTGACTGCCTAAGAGCAGGGCATCAATTTCCCTTGTGAAGCTGCCCCCTCCTCTCCTGTATCAGGAAAAGGAGAACAACTCTTATCCCTGAAAACAGAGAAGGCACAGAGATGAGTCTGCGTAAGAAAACCTTATGAAATAACCCTTATCTACCACGAGTTTCCCCCATACGTCTCCTAGTTACGTTCCCACAGTGTATCAGCCCTAGAAGCCCAGACTCCCTTTCCTTTGTCTAGTCACTTCTCCACAATTTATTTCCTTTTGTTAACATGGTATATAACCCTCAAGTATAACCACTTCTTTGGGTTTTTCACTTCTTCACCTGTGCATGTAAAATTTAAAATATTAACAACAAAAGCTATAAACCTTTTCTCCTGCTAATCTGTCTTTTATCAGTTTAATTCACAGGTCTCAGCCACCAACCTAAGAGGGTAAAGTTTTCCTCCTTACAGTACACAGCCTACAGAACATAGCCACTATGGAAGCTTTCAAGGACAGATCACCAATGCGCATTTACGGTGAGAGAGTTATCAAGTGGGCTGCACGTGATAAATAATCTCCAGCATTCCTAATGCCCTAAGCCTTTGGTTTCTCTCCTCCATTATTGCAATGAATTTCTAACATATGTCTCACTTTGATGTAGGCCATCAGTGATTCCAGGTTTTCCTGATTCCACGTTAAACAGTTGACAGATCATTAAAGCTACTCCTCACTGTTGAGCTATGTCCTCAAATTAAGAATTTCTGGTAAGTGAAACTATATTAATAATTTCAGTCCCTAAACAATTTTTTAAAAATAATTTCAGTCCAACCCAAAGACATGTTTCTTTCTGCTTGCTTTGCACTCATAGAATCAATTCTTACACATTTCTGGAGGGGAAAATTAGCCAAATCCTATAATTCTAAGCTATCTCTTCCCAGGATGGATTCTGTATTTTTCCCCCTGGGGCACACCGTGATCTAATTCCCCTTATAGATCTGATGACACTGAAAGACCAGAAAGCAGACACAAGGAAGATCAGCGTTGCTTTGGAAGGCAACTACCTTGGTTGAAGTCCTTACAGGATCTCAAGCAGCAAAGGACTAATATCTGACAAGGAAGAAAGTGCCGCTTCTCTTGGCTAGAAATATTCAGTGGGATTTAGAGATTCAGGTTCTCGGATTCATCCAAACCCATCCAAATGTCCCCATTCCAGTTCTTTGGGTCCCACTCTTTCCCAGTTAATACCACAGCTTTCACTTATTGCGGCTGTGAACTTCAGTGGTAATTCTGCAACCCGCTTTGGATCACACTTTGGATCTCATTTTAAGATGTTTCAGATCTGTCGCTGCAAGATATGAGAGGGCCTCTTAGGGCAGCAAAGAATGAGCTACTTTTCTTTCTGTAAGCTCTGCAGGACGATCAGAAGTAGCCGTCTCACTCAAGTCTTTACGTTCCTCATTTCTATCATAATAGTTCAATGCTGCGGCTACTCAGTCTGCCGAAGACCTTGCTTTCAATAGTTATTTCGTTCTAGGTGACCGTAGGTGAAAAAGTCAGCTATTTGCTTCATGGAAAACAGTATCTTGTTTCCCGCTGGTCATGAAGTTGTCACTGCCTGTAAACTCAGCTAGGTCAGATAACCAATTCCATATTCTTACCTTAGGCAGTCCATTTCCTGATTACATTCTGGTGCTGAATACTTAATTAGGTAAGTTTCACTGCATGAAATTGATACCACTCAAGGTATTTCAAGCAGAAAGAGCTTTAATTCAAAGGATTAGATGCTTATACGATTACTGGTAACTTGGAGGAATAAAAGTCAGGAGGCCACTCCCTAAGCCTTTGACCTCAAATTCATATGACCACATCTGCCATGACTGCTATCACGATTACCACGTCCTGCCTTCACAAAGTTGGTGCCAAGATAGTAGAACACATAGTTCAGCTGTTGCCAACACTTATTATGTCTATAAGGAGTCTATTTATATGATTGCATTATTACAGAAGGATGGCATCCACCTCCAAATTCTGCCTTCCAAAAATGTCATGAGTGCCTCACACTGACAAAACCTAAATTTGTGAGTCTGAGAAACGTAATTTGTAGTCCTCCAGACTGTAACACCAGGAGAGGGAAGGAGGAAGAACATCTCAAAGGGTTAGGAATGGATTCAGAGAGCCAGTAAACATCTAGCACACTAACCTAAAGATGGGGCTGGATTTCTGAAGTAGTCAATATGTAGGGAAGACTCTAGGATGTAAACTCCAAATCTCACCTCTAAGTTAGAAATTTGTTCCCCCAAGTCACCTGGCTGCACTTTTGCCTCACAAGCTCCCATACTCCTTTTTTTTTCCTGGCAAAAAAGACCAGATACCACTTTTACAAGGGCTGGCAGTAATAATTCAAGCCCAGTGAAAACATGTAAATGTTGTTGAATAAATATAGCTTTGATGTGACCATGTAACATCTTTATGAAATTTTCACTATGAGAACTGAACTTGGAAAATATTTGAAATCCAACCTTATGTGTGCAGTTGATAAACCCTCTCTCTCTCTCCCCATATGTATGTGTGTGTGTGTGTGTGTGTGTGTGTGTGTGTGTATAATCTGCTTAGAAAAAATTTAAAGTTGTAATTGATTCCCAGATTTATTAGTGAAATTAGAACACAAGTCATATTCAAAGGTGAGGTGTGAATGTCACTAACATAATACTGTGCAAGACTCATAAGCTACCCACCCTCTCATTACCAAATAGCTTGGTAATCATTATCCTTGAAAGACTGGTTCTTAGGATAGCTTCCTCACAGGGAGGAGAAACTCAGTTTAAACTTGATGCATCAGGGATGACAAAGAAGGAATCTCAGCTGGATGCTTGCCTTTCACCTCGTAGCAAATTCAAAGAAAAAAAACTTAAACTGAGGAAAGGAACCACCTAACCGGCTTCTCTAAAATTGCAGAAAAGGGATTCAGGGATACGTGGAGCCTGACAGCAGATACGGAACACTCCTGTGGGCTGACAGACACTCTTTACAGCCCACAGTCTTGTATTTAAAGTGGGATATCCAAGAATTTCAAGACACTATCTTTTTAGAGATGGCTGTATTATTTAAAACTTCCAAGAGTTTTTAGTCTTACAGTGGCTTTTAACTGGGACATATCCTTTGTGCAGATGTTCAATTACAACATGACCTTCTGATAGCTGCATTAGATTATTATAATTAGGTAGACAGATATCAAGTGATTTGTTTCAGCATGCATTTACTCTTAAAGGAGATAACTGCTTTAACGTCACTTTCGCTGGGAAAACCTCACCTATGAGAATGGGGAAAATAAAAAAAATCTAGTTGAATTTTCAATTTAAGACCAGGCATAAAGGTGGGGAGGAAAATTTGTTCACATGTGGACATGTAAACATGTCTTTATGTGGTAAAATGAAAAAGACAAAGAAAAAAGGAGACCTAAGTTCTGGGCTTTTTTTTTTTTTTTAACAGGTAGAAAAATGTTTAATTTCTCAAAGGATTCAGCAAAACTTAGACCTACAAGTCTAAAAGAACACCAAGAGATAATTCAGATCACCCCTTGCCCACCTAAAATTCCTGGTAATTAATCACCATTTAAACACAGCTATTACCATCTCTTAATATGTCACAATGCTCTTTTAGTGATATATTCCAAAACCTCAGTCTTCATCTGGTATTTGTTCTGTATATCAATTATAACCTTTAATTTAGACCTCTGAGTCACCTTCAGGAATATAGTTGTTACCTCCTCCTATTTTAAAAACTTAAAAAAAAAAATCTGTGCCTTTCAATTCATGGCCCTCTGTAATTTATATCAGGAAAACCGACTTGAAAAATACTCGTGTGACTTGTAGTGTTTTGAAACAAGAGAAATGTTTCTACATCTCTCCCTTTTCACAATGATTCTTCTGGTTCAGCGGTCCTCTGTCTAAAATACCTAAGATTAAGGATGGATTCTAAAATACACTATTAAGGACTTGCTTTCCAAGGTTACCTGTCAAAATTGCTTACATGCTGAGTGGCAGGTGACCAATCTCATTAAGCAGGTTTTGCGTTTACTGCTCAGATGCTGGGCGCCTCTGCAGCTAGCTCAGCATCTCGGTGCCCCTCAGCGCTCTGACCCTATTTACCATCCAGCAGGATCCTAAGTCTGAGTCACCCAGTACTGTACGGAGCATGCCACTTCCATCCTGTACATCTGTAGTCATCTTTTTCTCAGTAAGGACAGTGCTACGAATAGGGCTGGCTGAAATTAAGGCTATAACAAGGAAAGCTGAGAGGCTGTGAACAGCTCAGCGTGCTGTCACATTCTTATGAAGGTGAGATTCAAAAGCAGTGCCCCAACGGTCAATATATAATGCTTGAATTATATTATCAAATGGATACAACAGCAAAAAATCACCTCCATCTCTAGGTTCTCTTTCTTATTTACAGTGTATCCCTATATGGAGCAAGTCTGTAAATTAAAATATTCCTGATAAATAACAAAGCATTGCTAGATTCCATGTTCTGAAATGTGAATATAATAATCCATACGGAAAAAATTCTGAATGCCTCAGAGTGTGTGTGGAAAGAGAGAAAAAGAGAGTGACTAAATTAATAATGCTAAAACTGAAACTAGTCACCAGGCAGCATCCAACAGCAAAATGGAGCCAAGAGTAACACAGAAAAGGGAAAAAGGCAGAGCCACAGATGTCGATGCTATTGGAAAATGCGCTGCTAACGTGCCTCAGCTATTTCTAGTCGATGCGAGTATCTCATAAATTCCCTATTTTCTACAATAGGAAAACGTTTCTTTAGTTAGTGACAAAGTTTTACCAAAAAGAGGATGCAATCCTCCTTCGCTGATTTTTACATATGAGGCATGCATATTTAGTGGGGTGATAGAGAAATTATGAAGGCTACCAGAAAAGGCTACATTTATCACATCTTAAAATCATCTTTGGTAAAGAAACTTGAAGTATAGTAAGGATTGAAGGGTTTAAATATCAGAACAGGAGGGCTCCCCAATTTAGTTTTGGAACAAAAAAAAGCACAGCACTAAAAATGTTAACATGTACACACTGCTATATTTTAAATGGACAACCGACAAAGACCTACTGTACAGCACAGGGAACTCTGCTCAATATTATGTAACAATCTAAATGGGAAAAGAATCTGAAAAAGAATTGATACACGTATTACGTATCACTGAATCACTGTGCCGTACACCTGAAACTAACACATTGTTAATCAACTCTACTCCGATATAAAATAAAAAGTTAAAAAAAAAAAGTTTAAAGTGACAAATGTACGAATTCAGAAGAAAATGATATGTTTTATGTCTGGAGCCAAAAGTTCTTCCAAAGACAGCTAAGTTTTAAAGTAAAAATACGCTACCATAAAGGAATAAGCTTTTTACCAGAAATTGTTGACACCCAAGTTCTAGTTTCATTTCTTTTCATTAGAAATTGGCAACAGGGGAGAATTTAGAATATTAACAACTGAATCAAATAAATAAATATCTAGCAGGTAATTTACATTATAATCAACTGATTAACCAAAAAAAAAAATCATTTTTCCCACAGCAGTAGTATATTTATTGTGCTGAAATCAGGTAGCAGGGAAGGAATAGCTCTGGGGAACCAGTACAGAAAGCTCACAAAGATTTACACATCTCTAGTCATTACACACTGAGCAGCAAAAACAAAAGTGTTGAATCCTCTTAGACCAAACTATTATATACGCGGCAAATTGTCTGTAATTCTCATGTCTGCATGCCTTGGGGGGAAAGAGTGTAATTTTAATGCACAATAAATATTTTCTGGTTTACAAAATATTCTGAAATACTCTGCACAAACAGCATTACATCCTGCACATGCAGTTTTGACATGTTAAAGATACTTATACTTAGAAATATTCATGCCTTTTTTTTTTTCTTTTTGGTCACATTTTCTCGAACGATCCCTGTGCGATACCCACTAGCAATTTAACCTATGTAATAAGACAGGGTGCAAGTTCTTTCCTAGTGAATTTCCAGTTGTTTTTTTATATTACATGAAACACTTCCTTTGTAAACAGCAAATTTCATTTTCTGATTCTGGCTACTCTCACTTTCGTGTTCATCTTATGTCTTAGCAATTAACACTTTGTAACAATCAAGCACTGAATTTAATGATCTTTAGCACCAAGGAGTCAAGAATATTGCACCAAAATGGGTTTACACTTCATATCTAGTTACAGATAAGATCTTGCAACTTTGTCACAAGAAAAGTATCACTCCAAAATTAAACACGTTAAAAGAGAAGGATAGTTTCACAGAGAAGCTTGCTGGACACTACTTGTAAAAAAACACAAAACAGTGTTAGTGAATTTGAAAGTTAATATTAAAATCTACATTAGAGGACTCCTTGATTTTTTAATTAAAATTTATTTAATTTTAACTGTTCTTTCCAACAGAAGAGGTAGGTATATTTCCACATATGAAAAATCGGTAACAGCCACAAATCAAAACAAGGAAAGCCTGATAAAAATCAACATACTGTCTTCTAACAGCACATAAATGTAACTATGATGTTACTAATAGAGACATGAGTTGTTTCATGTTCCAATCAGACAATAACCTTAATGTTTATCATATATATCTGGTAGTAACAGGAGTATTGAAAGGCTGCCTTTTCATCACAAAAATTGTTTCCCACAGTGATCTGTGCTGCAGGTCACGGTGACCTTTGAGTCGCCGGGCAGGATTTTACTGTAATTCTTATTTTCCCCAACACCATCATCATCAAGCCTCTAAGAGTCTACAGAGATCATCAGATTTTTAAAATTTAATTCCAACCAAGAGGGTATCTTCAGACTAGAGGTGGAGAGATTTGACCACTCCAGTCAGCAAATGAATTCAAACGTGCACGTTTTAAAGTAGCTGCGTTTCCAGTTTGGGACCAGAAGAGGGAAGGTAACTGATTTTCATCAGTAGGTAAGTAGCAATTTAGCCCAAAAAAAAGGCATAAAGACCATGTTTCTGTGATTATCAGTCTGAAGAATGAAGAGACATGAAAACTCTCATACATTGTACACATGAATATGAACAGGGAGAGGGGCCTCCAAAGTCACGTGATGATTGCTTTGGTCTGACAACATCAAGGCTAATAAAAAAAATGTTTAAAATAAAAACTTCATAAATAAAACATCTGGGTGTTGTATTTAACACTTTACTCAATCTAAAGGTCACTAGTAAATACATAGAGCACGTTTGTCTTTTTCTCCCTATCCCCAAACCCTCATTTGCTTCTGGTTTCCCTGAAATCGTATGTGAAGTGGGAGCTTCCTCGCTGTCGACACCAGGTAAGGCCCAGTTCACTTTACTCTCCTTTTGCCTTTCCATTTTTCTGCTTTCTTCCATCTTCTACCACTAGGTGGTTTTCTGATTTGTTCACACCGTTTGCTGAAATACCATTCGCAGCTGTTCTTCCAGTTTTGGCTTTCTTAGGCTCTTTGTACGTCCGAACATAGAAGTTTAGGAAGAGACATATGAAGCTGACTGCATAGGCAATGAGAGCCCAGTGCATCCATTTGGGGAAGGGGCAATCGGTGTAAAGGGACAGCGCTGTGTGCCCAATGGTCACGTGGAACTGAATCTGAAAAACAAAACAGCGCAGGTACGTTTACTGTGGGCAGCAAGCAGCTCGTCACGACCTCAGCATCTTCTGTGCGGCTGAGCCAGGCCCATGCCGTCGCCCCACGGTCCAAGGCTTAAGAGTTCTCTGGTTCCTCCTTACTCAGGCTGCTGCTCAAATGACATGTCCTCAGCTAGGGCTTCCTGCTAAGACTCAAGTACCTCCACCCAGAGGGTACCTCCATCCCTTTAACCGAAGGGTTCTGTTTTGTGTGGGTTTTTTCGTTTCATAGGAATTGTGTCTTTTGCATCTGCTGACTTCTGGACTGTCCACCTCTCCACCCGTGTACAACTGAGGGCGGGGCTCTGCGTTGGTCTCCATGATTCCCGAGCCCTTGGCCTGGTGTCTGGGCTCGAGGAATTATTTTTTGCATAATGTTGAATAATTTTACCTCATGAGAGGGAATATCAGTGGCCTAAGAGAGTAAAGTAGTGGTACTATATAGGCTCTTCAATTTTTGTTTTCCTCCCATTTTTTTTTTTTTTTTTTTTTTTGCGGTACGCGGGCCTCTCACTGTTGTGGCCTCTCCCATTGTGGAGCACAGGCTCCGGACGCGCAGGCCCAGTGGCCATGGCTCACGGGCACAGCCGCTCCGCGGCATGTGGGATCTTCCCAGACCGGGGCACGAACCCGTGTCCCCTGCATCGGCAGGCGGACTCTCAACCACTGCGCCACCAGGGAAGCCCTCCTCCCATATTTTTGACTGATTTCTTTCCACAAAGTTGTCAGCAAGCCGGTACATATACTTCTAAAAATGAGCTTATCAAAGTGGTTCAGTACTTGTTTCTTACAGAATAGCAGACAGGTAAATATGCATTTGAAGGGACACAAGTCTTTAAAGACTAAGATTTTTTGGTAAAATTTTGTAGATATTTGAAAATAAGTGTAAAAAGAGTGAATGGTTCTCAAGAGTTATGAATTCCATGGTATTAACAAGGGTTAGCTTTTTACAAGATTAACATACACGATTAACTGTTGTGAGAACTTCTCGCTTGGAAATACACTACCTTTCATGAAATTAACATCCTGTTTGGAAAGGGCAATTGTGGTTTCTCTTTAAAGGACAGCATTATCAATATTAATTACTATATTAAATATTAGTTTTAAAATTTATCCCATGTTAAGCCCCAAATTTCTATCAGACTAAAAAACTTTAAAAGTTTTCCATGGCAAAATCCAGATTTTAAGAACTTTTGATTTCACGATGGTTTTTAGGACGTGCATCACGGAAGAAGGGTGAGTGTGAGGGGCGGAATCGCTAAAGGACAGTCAGGTGCGGGCTCCAGCAAAGCAGAGATGGAGAGTTCACGTGAGTTTTGTCACCTCCTCATTTTCTTGGGACCATCTAATAATTACTGAGAGAAACGAATTACACAAACTATATAAATGGCTTATACAAAAACTGGAGGAAGCTTCCTGTAGCACTTTACTTACAGATGAATTCTGCACACCCAGCATTTCCCAAAGGTTGTGCTTCCTGTTTGGTTAGCCTATTGTTTAGAAACTTAAAGCAGAGATGAATAATCTTTCCAAATGTTATTCCACTGTACACTGATAAAACTGTGTACGTGCTATGATTAAAGCAAATTATAATAAATGCCAAGGCTTAAGAACAGCTACCAGGTTGGTTTTGGATTTCCAGTTTGGCTACTGGGCTAGTGCTTGGCTTGGAAGGTTGCACTGATGCACCCAGATGCTACAAGAAGTCCTACTGGGGGTAGGTGCTGAGAACTGCCTGCTCTGAAGATTAGCATTTGAGAATACCGAGCTCTGCTCACTAATGAGTGTGTGTCGGGGAATTAAGAGTTCTCTGGTCCTTGGTCCCTTCCTTTTCTTAAATTTAATTAATTTTTAATTTTTTGGCCGTGCCATGAGGCATGCAGGATCTTAGTTCCCCAACCAGGGATGGAACTCATGTCCCCTGTGGTGGAAGCTGCTGGACCGCCAGGGAAGTCCCCCTTCGTCCCCTCCTTTACCCCACCCCTTCCTTGGCTCTGTGCCTTTCCTACAACTTTCATATTCTAAACGTATGGGATCTGTTCACAAGGATGGAAAAATAGAATAGACAACAGAAAATTTACATAAGGGCAGGATGAAGAGAGGCAGTAGTAACATTTTAAGTGAAAAAAAAAAAAAGCCTAAGAAAGAAGTTAGATTATTTTTCTAATCATAAATGAGTCTGTGTACTTTGTGGTGTGCTTAGGTCTTTACTCATCCATTTCACAAATATGTTTAAAGGATATTTCTCTTAGACAAGAGCTGAGTCTGGTCTTTTAAGGACATTTAAAAAACGAGTGGCCATGACCACTAGGTCTATGAACAGGTAGCTCAGAACCAAACAGCCTCAACTCCTATAGCTGGAGCACAGAGAAAGTCGGCTTGGTAACAGAAAATTGCTGAAAACGACTCAGTACTTTAGAATTAATTAGACTCAAACATTCTCAGTGTTTCACCAGAAAAAACTTCAGAAGCATTTAACTCACCAGCTGCAGCATGGTCAGGTATCGTTTCCACCAAAGATACTTCTGAATCCATGGGCCAAAGGCGGTTAACCCGTAGTATAAGTACATAATCACATGGATGAAGGAATTCATCTGGGCTCCGAAAAATGCTTTAGAAAAACAGAGGTAATTAATTACAAGATACGGAAACCTGTATTAGGTGATAAACCATTTAGACATAAAATAAATGAATCTACATTATTTTCCAACATTTAATCTTGAGTACAGATGAGGAATAAAAGTTGTAAAATAGTTCTAATGGAAAAGCCTTCTCTTCAGATCATGCCAAGTATTTTTAAAGTTTAGACTCAGGCTTTCACCATATAAATAAAAAAGGGTGTCCTTCAAATGCAAAGGACTTTCAAAGTGGCAAGTTTTCAAATGAGGGTACTCCAGTGGTTAAGTAGGCCCCAATACAGAACTACTGCCAGTATTACTTTGCATTCTATTACTCTTGGGGAGAAAAAGTCATGGTACATATAATTGTTTAAGCAGATTTGTAAATGTTTCATTATTGCCTTTACATGTGCTGATATACATAGCTACAACAAAATAGTACTTATTTCTTAGTTTCCTAAATAGTTTTAAATGGAAGGTAGCAAGGTGAACTGTACTATTATATACTGACTTGTACCCTGAGGTACAAGTCAGTATATAATACTATAAACAGAGGAATGGTCTGTTTACAGCTCAATGATGTGAATCATCTCCAATGTACAGGCATCTGAAAAGCTGGAGGCAGACCTTGGCCAAACCGTGAATTCAGATTCTCTGCAACACTGAGAAGGCTACACACAATTTCCTTTGAGTAAGAACCAACAGGTGCACTTGGGCCTGTCTGACAGCAGGAGTGGGCTTTGGGCTTGGAGAGGAGACAAAGCCTTCAGACTGAGAAGCTGTATCTTGGTATCCTCTGGATCAGAACCACTAGAACTGTTCCCTATCAAAATATAACTTGCTATGTTTGGGATTCGTTTATGCTTATCTCTGGGGTAAATCTGTAGGTGTGAAAGTAGTCACAGATAAAAAGCTAAAGCTTTGCTGTCTTCAAATTTCTTTAAAGTGAAATTAACACAGAAATAATTAACCATGAAAGTAAATTAAATTATAGACCAAGTCAAATTCTCACTACTTTCCATCTTCCACATTTACATAATTTACTACCTGGGGATATGTTCCTGAAAATGCTCACCCTGTCCCCCTGCGACCCACTTAATTCCAATCCACCACAATGTAAACATTGTACAGTGATGATATACGTGAAGGAAGGAGACTTGGTTGTTTTTCTTCCTCAGGATAAAAAACACTGTGTCCAAATACTCAATTCCTTTAGAAATAAAGTACCACCACAGAGCAGCAGCTATCTGTAGAAAGAAAGGGAAAAAAGCATTTTACAAACACCAGAATGACACTATCACATGGTTTTCTACACATTCTAAGTCCTAAACAATCTTCACTGCACAAAATGTAGGAGGCACAGAATCATTTTTGTCTAAGTGGGTGTGAAACCTAGGCATCTATTCACAGGGAAAATAATGGGAAAGAAAGAGTCCAAATCTATAGCTACACAGTGCCAACAATTCAGAGAAAATTTTCAGTCTGTTCCATAGCTGGATGTCACCAGTACCCAACTGCTGAATGCAGAGCTGTAAACACTTTCACATTGCTGTGATTTTCAACATGGTAGAGAAACTGAGATATTTACTTGGTAAAGGTATTTCACTTGTTCATGCCTAGCCTATATACCTCAGAGATGCTTGCAAGTGTGCTTGGGTATCAACTGGGCTCTGTGAGTGTCTTGTCTCTCTCTCTCTCACATATGTTAATATGCAACAAAATACTTAATCACAGTTTTTATTAGGCAGTAACATCTTTAAAATGATAAATTGCAACAAACAAACACACACAACAAATATTTCTTAGGTCATAAATATAATCCTGCTTACATAAATAAGTCTTCTCTTTTCCTGGGCTCTAATTAAGACACCAGATGGTGCAGAAAGATTACATTACATGCTGAGATTAAAGATCTAGGATCCAGTGAGAGGTGACCTCTGTATATATGTTTTAAAATATTTTCCAAGGATCCTACTAAAATAGTAACCTCAATTCATCTTTCTTATGTCAAGTATTTTCTATGACATGTGTCCTATGTACAAATACCAAAGGCAGCGGTACGTAACTGAAATCTGTTCGTACACCTCTGCGGGTCAGGGGTTTGGCAGATTCACTCACAGCCAGGCTTAGGTGTTTCACAGCTGATAGAGACCTTCCTCATTTTATGCCTGCACCTGTTGGATGCCATGGGTTTTTGTCTGTCTGGGTTTGGCTTTTTGCTTTTGAAAAACAAAATGACAATTTTAAAGTGTAGGCAAAGAAGAAAGAGAAAGGTCAAAGAAAAATTAGTATTGTATTTACAAACTGAGAATTATTTACTGAATTTGCTTGAGTAATAATATTGTTGAAAATGATAAAGTTGTTTGAAAATAGGCTTGAAATAGGGAATTTCTCATGGCAACACTATAGTATTCACTATTATGTTAGTACTTTAAAGTATAACATTTTGGTGCAGCAAACTTTATCTAGAAGGGAAGAGATAATGTCTTATTTCTCCCCCCACCTGGGCCTCTAAATTAGCCACAACTCATGAATAGTAATAAATAATCCTTCTCTTTAGTTTGTAAACTGAATAGCTACATCAAAGTGAAGAGATCCTTCTTGGCTACATAACAATGGATACAAAAATGAGTCTTTGGGTAAAACACTTATTCTGCCACATCTCATATTAGGAGGAGAGAGCCAGGAAATTTTCAAATGCAATCTGCTGCCGCTCTGGTTCTTTCTCCTACTTGATTTCAGTTCTCACAATAGCTCAATTTTTTTTTTTTTAACATCTTTATTGGAGTATAATTGCTTTACAATGGTGTGCTAGTTTCTGCTTTATAACAAAGTGAATCAGTTATACATATACATATGTCCCCATATCTCTTCCCTCTTGCGTCTCCCTCCCTCCCACCCTCCCTATCCCACCCCTCCAGGCGGTCACAAAGCACTGAGCTGATCTCCCTGTGCTATGCGGCTGCTTCCCACTAGCTATCTACCTTACGTTTGGTAGTGTATAGATGTCCATGCCTCTCTCTTGCTTTGTCCCAGCTTCCCCTTCCCCCTCCCCATATCCTCAAGTCCATTCTCAATTTTTAAAGA
Source organism: Aethalodelphis obliquidens (assembly GCF_003676395.1). Classification (NCBI taxonomy): domain Eukaryota; kingdom Metazoa; phylum Chordata; class Mammalia; order Artiodactyla; family Delphinidae; genus Aethalodelphis; species Aethalodelphis obliquidens. The sequence goes on along the minus strand of NW_020837947.1, from coordinate 74,050,897 downwards.
ACTGACGATTTATGAATGCCAGGATGGTAGGCTCACAATGACCAGAGTGGTATTTTTAAAACTTTATCCCCAAAATGTTAGCATGTTGTTTCGTCCAAGGGGTTTACCTAGGTTCACTCCTCAGAGAAAGCAAGCCCAGCGCTTTTCCCTTTCCTTCCCCTGGCCTGAGCAAGACCAGAGTCAGCGCTCCACCCAGGGAGAGGCTCTCTAGCGAGGTTACCTTAGCCAACAAATCTGTATAAAGGGGCTCCTCTCATTCCCTCTCAGTTGCATCACGGGTCTTAGGTTCTTGTTAACCATTTGTTTACATGACTAGTGTCTGCCTCTCCCACCTTTGCTAGAATGTCAGCTCCACAAAAGCAGGGATCCTATCTGCCTTTCCACCTGGGTCCCCAGGGCCCCCTCACACTATCTGCATACAGCACATGTTCAATACACATTTGTTCAATGAATAAAACCAACATGACAACCAAGAGGGGTGATTTTTCTTTCATCGGCGCATTATATCTCCTAATAGAGAAATGAAGACAGAGACATAAAATGGTAACTACATGAAAGCAATCTGGTGCTGGGTCTTGATGAATACTGCTATTTATATTGTCCAACCCCAATGCTAAAGAGCTACTTTTTTCCAAGGGCAGCTACTACAAATTATATTAATACATATATTACATGTAACATAAAACACACACATACATATAACATGTTATATATGCTATATAAATGTTTTATGTATATGTAATGTTTAATATGAACCATAGCACACAAGAGGAGTTCAATAAATAGTTAATAAAATAAGATAATTTACTGATGCAGGTGACTGCAAAGTACAATATGATAACACTATATCACTAGTCTACTTTTCTGCAAAGATGATAAAAACTGAGTTTATACCTATACAAGTTGTGCTGTGCTTAATTTACTAAACAGTACATAGTTTATAAGATGTTCGTTTTCCTCAGGCTTTCTTAACAAATGAATTCAGCTTTCTTTAAGAGTTTCTATTCTTGACCGAAAAACAAAAATCTAAAACATCATCTTTATACTATACATGGAACTTCTTTTTTTATTTTTTTGAGTACTGTGTTTTAGTAATCCAACACACCTTCACTCTCACATCACCAAATGAGAGAAGATACTGGAGGGATGAAAACAGATTTTCAATTATGTACTTAAAAAAAAAAAGCATAGCTTTGTTGACTCGAAACAATCCAGTACACTTTTACCACTATACTGAGGAATGTTTTTCACAGACTAGGGACTACAATATTAAACCAACTTCTACTGATTAACAGTGTTTTTAAGGTACTTACCCTGACTTCGTGAACGTTATCCGAATAATCCACACTCTGGCAAATATAGCTATATCCTGCGTTATATGATCCCATGAATAGCTGGAAAAAGGCACGAATATTTCGAGTAAAGTTTCAGTAGATACAGCATGTATAAGCACTACCTACAATATGCAAACTTGCAAAATATTTTTAAAAGCAATAGGGTCTTAAAATTTTTCAATACATTAAACATTTAATATGTTGGAATTTCTAAAATTTACTATCTGTCAATTTATTTTAAAATTGAAATCTAAATTTAAAATGACATGTGACATTTGGACTGAGACAGAGACTCTCTACCTCGTAATATTGAGAAACTGTGATTCATCATATGCAGCAAGAGTTGCACGGATTTCTAGTCTTGAACCAGAGTGGGTTGCATCTAACAAATTGGGTAAAGTATCCAAAGAAGTTAAAGTTTTTTATGAAGTTGAGCTTCTGTAGGCTAAGTTGTCAATTAAAGAAAGGTTTTTTAAAAGGAGCATACTTGGGCTTCCCTGGTGGCGCAGGTTGAGAGTCCGCCTGCCGATGCAGGGGACACGGGTTCGTGCCCCGGTCCGGGAGGATCCCGCATGCCGCGGAGCGGCTGGGCCCGTGAGCCATGGCCGCTGGGACTGCGCGTCCGGAGCCTGTGCTCCGCAACGGGAGAGGCCACAGCAGTGAGAGGCCCGCGTACCGCAAAAAAAAAAAAAAGGAGCATACTGTTCTTTTCCCTAGCATCACCAGTCCAGTACTCTGGGTTCATACAGAACATTAATGAGGAGTCTCGTGGAAAACAAATTCCTTTCACTCTTAAAACTTAAGAAATGGCTGTGCCAATCCAGCCTTTAGGATTTTCTTTCAAAATGCCATGAAGGATTTGCTGCTGCCCAGAAAGGTGGGCAGTGGTTAGTAGCAACAGCTGTATAACAGTTAACTCACTTCAGTTCCAACATAAAATACAATTACACTACGTAATAGGATTTAAACTTGAGATTGGTATTCTACATCTGCATATTTTCATCAGTTACCAAACCTGAAACTGCTGAATAAGAATTATAAACATATAGCTACAACTATTTACTGAGCGCTTAATATGTTCCAAACACTATGTAAAAATTATCTCACTTATCTCTGATACCCTAGAAGTTAGGTATTATGCCCATCTTACAGATGGGGAAAATGAATCTCAAAAAAGTTAAATAACTTCCAGTGTCAGAAAAGCTAGTAAGGGTTATTTTAGAATCCAATCTGTCTGCTTCAAAATGCCACTTTAAACAACTGTCTTACACTTTACATATGTTTCATATTTTTGTTATCCAAAAATGAAAACTGTCAATAACATAAAATTTACTCTTAGAGTAGCTAACATTTATCTTAGGGCACAACATTACAATGATAGTTTTACACATTCTCCTTTTTTAATTTGCAATAGACTTGGGGAATTATAAAGTGAACTTTAGTAAACCTACCTCTCTAAAGATAAAAAGGTTAAGCAAAACCATCCCGAAATTATAGATAATGAGCGCTAAACGCATCTGGAAAGGTTCTCGGTCCTTCATCCATTTTGGACCCAGCCACACGAACAGGAGGTAAAGGGTACTTATACAAAGCGTAGGCAACGGGGACTGCATCAGAGGCCAATTTTCCACGCGTTTATCTACAGAGAGAACATAAAATTTCTTATACAATAAATGTTCTATAAAATGAACTTATTAGGAAGCATAATGTTTCAACTTAGTTTTCCTAATTTGACCAAATACAGATTCTTAGAGGCCCAACAAAAATACATGACGTAAAAACCAAAGAAACGACCAATTCCTGGGAGTACCTTTTGAAAATGAAGTTTCATTACATAAGGCACACGTTATATGTTTTACAGAGAACCTTGAGAACAGAGAGAAGAAACAAAGCTCATTGAAAATTCAGAAGAGGCTTGGGATGAAAAGTTAATCAAAGGTTTCATAGACAGAAAATAAATACTTTAAGGAGAAATCTGACTTTCATATTAAACATCTGAAATTTACTAGCACAGTTTGGAAGCTGCTCCATCCTATGCCGAAAGCAGGAAAAACTTAGTAAAATGAAGAGGTCTGGAGCATGCATGGAAGCTGTTCCCCGGAATATTTCTGGATATTGAAGACAAGTACAGTTATATGTGTATTAAGTTGAGGATTAAGTTAGAGATCATTACATTTCTGTAACTTAAACAGCAACCACATATTCAAGACATTTTTTTTTCCTTGAGAACATGAGTCTGCCTTTTTTCCCATGAATATAACCAACTTAAGTACTTTTCTCTAAAGCTATAAATCATTTACCTTGCATATGTGTGTGTGTATATATATATATATATATAATGTAACATATTATTTCATTTAAAATGAATCAACTTTTTAAATTCAAATATGCAACCCTGCATCAAATTTATAATTGAATCTTGCCACAAATAAAACATTTCTAAGAGAAGCATGATGATGAAATATGAGGTTGACAAAAATTTACATTACAAAAGGACACTGAAGTTAATTTTTATATTTCTAAAAGCTAAACAGCATTTTAAAGGTTGTGAATCTAATGTCTAGCTTATTCTTGGTAATGCAAAACACTTCTATGTTCTATTTTGAGGAAAATAATATTTTTTTTTAAGTAAAAAAAAAAATTTTATCTTTCAGCCAGTTCGTAAAACCTAGACTAAATGAATTTAACTTAATTGCTCATTACAATGTCCCCCTATTTAAACTGTCAGTTTTACTAAAACTATATATGCAAAATAGCTCTGGGTAAGTTAACTGTCTTTCAAAATACTTTACCTAAAAATAAATTAGTCTGTTTCTATATGCTGTCAACAGAAAATAAGATACAAGACATGAAACACAAATACAAAAATATTTAATCACATAGCTTCTGAAGTTGGGGCGTGACACAATAACCATGGTTTCTATAAAATAAGAGTTGTTAGAAGGGTGGGATAGTGACTTGAAAGAAAACAACAACAACAACAAAAAAACCCCAGAAAAACTGATTTTACTTTATCGTTTACAGAGGAGGCCTACTCTCTGTCTATTCATAGAAATTATGGTTCTGTCATTCAAATCAAAACATATTCTAGAATTAAAAATAAACTAAAGTACTTAAAAGACAGGAGAGAGAGTAATCCTCTTACAAGGAGGGGGTGACTTAAAAGATGGGGGGCTGATTTTGTTGAAGGCACTGTGCCACTATGGTCTTACCAGTGATTGTTCCCTTTTCTTTACTGTTGTCATGTTATTCTTCTGTGACCATATCTTTCTACGCCAAAAGCCAACCTAAAACATGGGGTATTCATCGACTTAGATCTTTATTTTTCTATATTATAGAAAAAAAAAACTAATACAAACCCCCTAAATCCTAAAGCTTGGCTGTACTTCAGGTGACTAGTGAAGGAGCTGCCAGGGAGCTCCACCTCCATCCACAAACTAGAGAGAGGGCAGATGCTACTTTTCCCATGGATACAAAGAGCAAAAGGACTCTGTTATGAGAGAATCTATGTAACAGAGACAGGAAGATAAATCCACCTGTAAGGAGACTATAATTTCTGACATCACGGATTATGTCTTACTCTTTTTATTATTACTATTTTTTTTTGCGGTACGCGGGCCCCTCACTGCTGTGGCCTCTCCCGTTGTGGAGCACAGGCTCCGGACGCTCAGCCTCAGCGGCCACGGCTCACAGGCCCAGCCACTCCGCGGCATGTGGGATCTTCCCGGACCGGGGCACGAACCCGTGTCCCCTGCATCGGCAGGCGGACTCTCAACCACTGCGCCACCAGGGAAGCCCTGTCTTACTCTTATACACACAGAATTCCTCTTGACTTCAAAGGCAGTTCTGAGCAGCAAGCAGGAAAAAACTAGGGAAATGGGGCCAAACTTTCCCCTAAATCAAGAATCAATAAATAAGCTCCTTCTTTCAGATGCACAGTGTGAGTAACTCACTCAACAGAGGTATTTTTTTTTAATATTCTCAATATGTTTTTCTTTTTTTTTTTTTAACATCTTTATTGGGGTATAATTGCTTTACAATGGTGTGTTAGTTTCTGCTTTATAACAAAGTGAATCAGCTATACATATACATATATCCCCATATCTCTTCCCTCTTGCGTCTCCCTCCCTCCCACCCTCCCTATCCCACCCCTCCAGGCGGTCACAAAGCACTGAGCTGATCTCCCTGTGCTATGCGGCTGCTTCCCACTAGCTATCTACCTTACGTTTTCAACAGAGGTATTTAAAGAGACACAAGTAAGAAGCTGAAGGTCTGATGAGATGAAGCACTGACAGAGGCCAAGAGAAGGGTACAGAGGTGGAGGGCAGCAGACAAGGAGCAGCAGACGTATCCGAGAAGGCACAGGAGGCTCCATCAGTAAACAGCCGGGCTGAGTTTCAACGCCAGCTCCGCAGCTGTGGGTAGGACCTTAAGGGCATAATCGGTCCTCATCTCCTGACGGAGAGATGAAGGGGAACTAGATTAGTGCTTCTCCAACTTTAATGAGGAGAAGAATTACCTGGCGGCACAGTTACAGTGCAGGTTCTGACTCAGCAGCTCAGGGTACAGCCCATTTTTAGGAAGATTCTGCATTTTCTAGGAAGTTCCAACTGACTCTACGCCAAGAGCGTCATGGACCGTCCTTGAGAATCAGAAAACTAGGGGATCCATTGGGATTTTTTTTTTAAACTTTTGAAAATTGTTACTTTTTAAAATAACAATTAGGAGGAAGAATGGAATTGAAGGTAAGGAAAACTGGATCAAGAAAATAGGCAGTTTCTGCTGGCCGGGGGACCCACCTCTCACGGCCAGAGTCCCTGCATGTGTGTTCCCTTACAGGGCATCACACGGTCCTGTAAACTTCCTTAAAATGCCATCTCCCTCAAGGCAGGGCTGGGTATCTCGCTCTTGTATTACCAGGCCTGCTGAGGCGCCTGAACATTTATTTGATGAATACATGAGGAGTAGATCTTTTTTTTTTTCATATTACTCCCTTATTGTCTATCCCTTCAGTGAAACCCAACAGTACAGTTACTGATAGTCGAGGTTTCTTCAGAGCCCAGCAGTCCTTTTCCCACAGCTCTTCCCAAACCTCCTCCACGCCAGCTCACAGCTTTAACCTGAAGTCAGTCAACACCACCCCCTCCCAGTACTGAGAGCATGTGTGCTCCACGGGGCTCAACGTCTTTACCACATTGCCTTCTCCAGGGAAAAAACACAACAACAGTGCAGGTCATGCCTTCACTTGACAAACACTTAACAGAGCCCTATGTCCAGCCTATGAAAGGCGACATTTCACACCATATCCACCTCACATTAGCCCTCCAGTTCACAAGGGTCAGAGAACTCTCAAAACGTCTACCCCCAATGATTATCACAGAAGTTGTAGTCATCGTCGGCAACGTGAGTCACAGTACAATAGCAACCTCCACTCTGTGATAACATTTGCATGAAATTTCTCCATGTCTTTGCAGTTATCTGTGTCTTTCTGAATTTGTGTGCATTAATATTTCTATCTGACAAGATAGCCTACACTTCTTTTACATGTTCCCTTTTCCACGAAAAAGAAGGACTGAGTAGGTCACAATAGTATCAAACGATGATAGGAAAATTCACCATTACTAAACAGTCCCCCAAGCCCCGAACCAAAGACAAGTGATGGCAGATTAGGACAGTAAAGAAAAACCACGAGTACCGAAGCTTTACCTATTTTATATTAATAATGAACTATTTTATATAAAATAATGAATTATCCAGCTTCTCATTAACACAAATGTTTAAATGACATTTTTTATACGTTGCCTTTCTTCTAAGAAAGATGTGTGCACTTGCTTACTTTTTTCTTTTGGCTTTTTTCCAGTTTTATTGAGAAACAACTGACATACATCACTGTATAAGCTTAAGGTGTAGAGCGTGCTGGTTTGATTTACATAGACTGTGACATGATGACCACAATAGGTTCAGCTGACATCCGTCTTCTCATATAGAGAAAATAAAAAGAAAAGAAAGAAGAGAAAAAGGAAAACATTTTTCCTCCTCGTGATGAGAACTCTTGGATTTACTCTAACAACTTTCCTATACACCACGCGGTCGTGTTAGCTACAGTCCTCACGTCGTACACTGAACCCCTAGTGCTTATCTCATAACCAGAAGTCTATCCCTTTTGACCACCCTTCCTCCAATGCCCCGTCCCATCACCTTCCACCTCTGGTAACCATAAGTCTGACCTCTCCTCCTGAGTTTGGTGTTTATTTTTTTTAATAACTTTTTGAAGGTAAATTAAATCCTCTATTCATTTGAGTTACACGGAATCCAAATGTAGATTAGGCATATTAGAGTAAAAGAAGATATATTTCTGGTACACTGTCAATACCCTAATCCTACACAGTTATGGGTGGGATTCCATACCATGAATTTATTAGGAAAAAAAAAAAGAAAACTTCTGTTGAAACCCTATCCCTCCCGCCACCACTGAAGTCAAATTCTGTCATCAAGGAATAACGAGATTCAAATGGGTTTCACGTAACACTCTTGGGAATTCTCTCTTTGAAAAACTCTTCTTTTTGGTGGGGGTGTGGGGGAATCAATATGGTAGAAATACAAATTGGACTCCAGTCGATATGTTTGCCAAATTGTCTTCTCTCTGTATTTCATATTATTAATATGTTTATCAACAGGTCTGTGCCTTCGTATCTTGATGACTTTGCTCTTATTTTTGAGTCTATTTAGTAACAATTTTAAGCCTTTCATGTTGCATGGAAGCCTTGATCTAAATCAGATGTGTAGAATTTTAGATTTAGAAATGATCCCTTTGTCTCAAAAATGAGATGCAGAGAGGCCAAGAGACTTGCTGGAGAAGGTGGAGCAAAAAGCCTCCTGTGGCCCAACAGCTCCTCCAGGACCACTCAGTCACCATGCCCACTCATTCTAAGGGAGAAATGCTCCCATCAATTTCTTCCTAAATTATAGGTTTAAAGAAAATTTTCCAATAGAATTGTGCCTGTCAATCATGTTCCTTCAGGAGAAAGAAAACAAGAGGAACCTACAGAAGTCCTCTTAGCGGAAAGAAGGACAAGAGATAAACAAACCAAGGCGCACGTTTTCACGGGTGGTGCATCTGGCAGACCTGGTCCAGGATCGTGATGCTTTGGGAGACGTGACACTAAATGCTGGGGAAGGACCGAGGATGCCTGCCCAGAACAAAGGAGGCCTCATCAAATACTAAAGAGCTATCAAACTTGTGCTCTATTGCCAGAGGGCCAGTGAGAAGAGCTTTAGGGAAATAAATTACACCTAAGTTCAGAAAATTTCTAACCATGGGGTCTCTTCTTCTGTAAGTAGAAAAGCTTTCTCCCTTGGTAATGAGTTCCCTCTCTGAGTTTTAAAGTTAAGCAACCCTAAAGCTAAATATTATAGCAAATCAAGTTTAGGAACAAGAAACTTTATTTCAATAATAAGAATTACTAAGACACATTACCTTAACCGTCCAGACCCTTAAGAGTTAACTTCTTTCTCAGCAAAGAGTTTCCACTTAGAACATTTTGACTGTTTCATAAAGCTCATGCCCAGTGGGACTGATTTATTTACAAACATTAGCCTGGATAGCAATCACACAATTTTATCCATGTTAAAAGGCCATGGAATGGTTACACAGCCGTATGCGTTTGTCAGAACTCACGAACTGATCCTCGGAAACAGTTCATTTTATCGTGTATAAATTTACACCTTTATTTTAAAAATGGGAGGAAAAATGGTCCATCTGAAGTGGGGCTTCCCTTGAACACCCTCCACCAAGAGTCTTTTATTCCTTACCTGATTTATATCTTAAAATCATCCAGCATGGTATACAGAACAGCTTTTCAAGTCAGACCCTCCATCCTTTTGAGCTAAGTGATTTGCAACAGGTTATTTGGCCCCTGACCTCTCAGAATTCGCCAGCTATTGGAGGAGACAGACATGAAAAATCAATTGCTTTGCAGGACGATGACAGCAATGTCAGAGGCCAGTCTGAGAACAGTGGCAGGGCAGGAGAGAGGCGACGAGGGCAACTTCCAGAGCTGACATCTGAACTGCTCCTTGAAGAAAAGAGGAGGGGCTTGCCAAGCAGACAGGGAGGGCGGAAGGCTTTCTTGCAGAGAGAACCGTATGTATAAAGAGCCCCAAATAAAGAGATAAGGCACTTATTTTGTAAACTAAGCAGGCCTGAGGTAGAGCATATGTTCAAGCCAAGATGGCAGGAAATGACTAGAGATTTACAGGTCAGATCAGACCTGGGAGCGTCTCACAAACTATGCTGAAGACGCTGGAACTTATCCTGTAGATAAAGGGGAGATGCTTCATTGGTTAGAAACAGGAGACCACATTCGGCTTTTAGCAGATCATGACGGAGGCAGTGGGAGATGGACTGAAGGGGAAAGGCAGGGAAACCAGCTGGATCAGTGGTTCTCAGGTATCTGTCTGTTGCTAGGCTGCCCGCAGAAGGATCATCTGCTTGTTAAAAATACAGATTCCTAGGCTCCACCCCAGTATCTACTGTTCCCCTGGTGATGCTGACGGGCAGCCAGCCTTGGAGACCACTATAATGCAAGAAATGAGGGAAACCTGGATTCGGGGGCTGCACTGGTGATGGAAAAGATAGGCAGATATTAAAGTCACGGGGGCACAATCTACAGACGTGGTGGCTGACATGGACGTGAGAGGTGAGAGTGAAAGAAAAGTTCAGGATTACCCCCAGATTTCTGACCTGCCTGGTGGCACAGATGGTAAAGTCATGGATCCAGGACAGAGCATAAAGGAAGACGAACAGATCTGGAAGGAGATGATAAGGTGCATTTTTAAAAATTTATTTATTTATTTTGGGCTGCACTGGGTTTTCGTTGCTGCGCGCGGGCTTTTCTCTAGTTGCGGCGAGCGGGGGCTACTCTTCATTGCGGTGCACGGATTTCTCATTTCTCATTGCAGTGGCTTCTCTTGTTGTGAAGCACGGGCTCTAGGCGTGTGGGCTTCAGTAGTTGTGACATGCGGGCTCAGTAGTTGTGGCTCGCGGGCTGTAGAGCGCAGGCTCAGTAGTTGCGGCGCATGGGTTTAGTTGCTTCGCGGCATGTGGGATCTTCCCGGACCAGGGCTCGAACCCATGTCCCCTACATTAGCAGGCGGATTCTTAACCACTGCGCCACCAGGGAAGTCCGATCAGGTGCATTTTTAAACAGCTTGTGTTTGAAGCACTCATGGGACACCTAGGTGGAGGCATCCAGTAGGCTCTGGAACTGCAGATGACTGCCAGGGCTGCAGACGCACAAGAGAGTCACCGGCAGTGAGAACCCCAGCAGAAGTTCAGGTCACAAGGGAAAGAGCGCATAGAATGAGAGAATAAAAGGAACAAAGATTGAACCCTGGGGGACACTTAAGGGAAGAGTGGGATCCGTGGCTGCGAAGCAACCAGAGAGGAAGGAAAAGAGAAAATGATGTTGTGAGGACCAAGAGAGTAAGGTGTTTTGAAAGCGATGGGGTGGGTGACAGACGCTATGGATGCAGAGTCAACTGTTCTCCCCTCTTCTTTTTAATGAGGAAATAATAACCATCTCACAGGGTTGATGGGCGATGGTTAAATGGGAGAGTTCCCAGCACAGGTGGACACCGCAAAGCCCTTCCTTCCGCTGCATCCCGTTCCCTCTGCACCCATGCCTCCACGCAGGTGTGTCCTACGTCAGGGATCATCTGAGCCCCTCCTGCTAAGAGTCAAGCCCTTCGATGTCTTCCAGGCCTTTTCTTCCTGACCTAGAGGAGTTCCCTAGGTTCTGGATATGGGCATTCAAGTCAGACTAGCAGCTTGACAACCCCAGCTTCCTCATTTAGCAGCTGAATAAGCCTCAGCAAGTTACCTAGTCTCTCTGGCCTTATGGGTGATGACAGGGTTGTTGGGAGGAATAAGACACTGCGTGTATAGTGTCTGACACAGAATAAGAGCTCAATACGTGTCAGCACTGTCATTATTACTGACAATAATCAAACCACTAAATCCTCCTCTGTCCCAAGAGAAGAGTTAAACCAAATTAAAGAAAAATTACCATCAGTAATTTTTATGTTCTATAGAAAAAAAATATAAAGATTAAGTTTAGACTATCTAAGCCATTGTTTTAGGAGTTATTACAAGGATTCAATAAAATGGCCTTAAGAGAACATGTAGTCTCAAACCTTCTAATTGTACAGGTAGAAATATGAGCCCCAAAGAATCAGGAATAATTTGCCCAAGACCATGTAAAAAATGTAATAATTTGCCCTTGGCCATGCCCAAGACCATGAAACCACCTGCAGAATGATAAACTTATTCTCTAATGTTACTGTTATTATTTTTGACAAAATAGTTAACTCTGGGTTGTTCAAGGAATGTGTATATCATTAAATGGGTACAGAATTATAGCAACAAGCACAGTGCTCTGTCAAAACAGGTGCTTAAATATCCGTATCCCTTTGTTTTTCTATTCCTTTAACTATTTCCTATGGAGCAGATAAGAGAAAGTGAAAAGGACTAAATATGTTTTTGTTTTTGTTTTGTTGTTTTCGGTACGCGGGCCCCTCACTGTTGTGGCCTCTCCCGTTGCAGAGCACAGGCTCCGGACGCGCAGGCTCAGCGGCCACGGCTCACGGGCCCAGCCGCTCCGCGGCACGTGGGATCTTCCCGGACTGGGGCACGAAACCGTGTCCCCTGCATCGGCAGGCGTACTCTCAACCACTGCGCCACCACGGAAGCCCAAAAGAGGACTAAATGTGAATCTGTTATTTTCACTACTTGGGCAGCACCAGTAACAGTCTTGCTGGGAAAGATTGGCATTGTTGCACAGAATGTGGTTTTTCAATTACTTATCAATATATGTTTGCTTGAAATTGCTTTACCTATTTAAAGAATTTTTTAAAGTTCCATCTATATCCAGAATTTAAGAGCCGGATGAGACCTTAGAGATTGCCTAATTCAACTCAATTAAGAGATGAAAAAAGTTGAGTTGGAAAAGCAAAGGGACAGCTCCAAACTCTCACGGCTAATTAGCGGCAGATCTGGGGCTAAAGCCTCGGTCATCTAAACACAAGTCCAGGATCCTTTCCATCCCCTACACCAGGCTGCCCTCCTCACTCCCACACACATCAGAAGGCTTCCGCACAGACTATGAAGAGAGAGGAAGAATTACATCTGATTTTATATCTCTTGAAAGTATTTCGTGCTAAGTGATTTAATGGTTTGATTCCTTCATTAAATTTAGTCAACATCAACTGAATTTATGACTACCTTTAAAAATGATAAAGATCATTTTTAAAACTCTCTGTAATTTAGTGTAGCCCAAAACCTTATTAGTATTTAGCAACCAGAATATATCACTATTTGAAATTATACTGGATTAAGAGGGTTGTATCAAATCAACAAATGTATGGGCACTTCCTAGTGTTGGGGAGAAAAATACAAAGTGAAAAGATAAATAATAATGAAGGTTAAAACAGTACAAGACAACAGAGTCCCAGAAGGAACAGCACAAGGATGTACATGAGCAATTGTTTAGGATGATGGGATCAGATGCAGCAATGAGCTGCTCCGGGTACCACGACGGAGAAAGGCTCCGTGTGGGAGGGAGACTGAGCCGGGAGGGTCTTGGTGACGGGCACGTGCGGCAGGAGCCAGGGGAAAGGGCAGTAAAGGCAAGGGCAGTGTGATAAGGGACGTCAAGGCAGACGTGCACACGTTTTACTCACGGGTGAGTTATCCAAGTTGGCTAGAGCTGCACGTCTGTGGGCAGGGAAGTGCTGACTGACCAAGTTAGAACGGAGAGCTGGAAACTGGTTTTGAAAGGCCATGTATTTCTTCCTCCCTTCTCTTTTCTAAAAGTCAAAACCCATATGATTTTTTAAATATATATTCTAATACATTCTCATTCTAAGGTAAAATAAAACAACAGCACCTTAATTGAAAAACGTCCTAATAATGAAAAAGAAAAGAGCCATGTAGCACGAGAAAAGACAGATGCTTCTGTTACCCAACTCTTCTGTATGTGCTAATATATGTCTAATTCAAAATAATATGTGACTCAATAAATGTAAAATAATACTTATGTTAATAATATTAAATCATTCACTAATGACATTATCATAGGACAAAAAAAAATAAAACATCGAATTTTAAAAGGATGATCAACTTCTTTGTGGCACTTAAGATCACAAAAGCACTGCCTGATATAACTATCTACGTAATTCTTAAAACCTTGTTTCCCTAAGCCAAAGAATCTAACTGTATAAAACTGTGTCCTGGGGGCTTCCCTGGTGGCTCAGTGGTTGAGAGTCCGCCTGCCGATGCAGGGGACATGGGTTCGTACCCCGGTCCGGGAGGATCCCACATGCCGCGGAGCGGCTGGGCCCGTGAGCCATGGCCACTGAGCCTGCGCGTCCGGAGCCTGTGCTCCGCAATGGGAGAGGCCACAACAGTGAGAGGCCCATGTACCGCTAAAAAAAACAAAAAACAAAAAACTGTGTCCTGACACTACTTTTAGAATTTGCACTGTTTTCCCCTTCTGGAATTCCATCTGTGATTGGATGCTTTGCTACATGCTGCTGGGGAATGGACAAGAGCATCAGACATTAGAATCCAGGAGTCTGCCACCAAAAACCACTGATGAGGGAAAAAGTAACAAGAATCAAACAAACAAACAACCCTAAAATGGCAGGGACCTCCTAGAGGCTTCAGGGAGGTTATGAAGGAAGGATAAGACCAGGACCCCATTGAAAATGCTGCCTAAGGGAGATCCCACATTAGAAGATGGACATGTTCCACATATTTGTCTTTAATTAACTGCCTAGAACTTAGAATCTCTTTTCTCAAAGAAACATTGAGAATGGTGAGTTTCCAGGCTAGGCCAAACAAAAAATCTGTTTTAGATAATAACGTAGATAAAAAAACTCTAACTGTGACAAATAACAAAACCAACGTAACTATAATAGACGTTATTAAAGACCCGTGCTCCTCTGGGGCCCGGCAATCTGTGGGACAGACCCTACCCATCTGAGCTGAGTTAAACATCCCCTCCCACGGGCCCCCAGTTTCAGCACGCCAGGCTGACTCACTGGCCCTTAAACTCATTCCCAGTTTCCATGGGTTTTTAGTTTTGACACCCCTTTCCTTAGTCGACCTTTCAAATACTCTCCCCAACAGTACCCACATGAACTTCACGTGGTGAAACAGCTAAAATACTCTAAAGGCAGAGCCCGTACATTCCTCTCACGACTCAAGACTGCGGTGCAAGTAGAAGTGGAGATGAGGAGGGTAGAGAAGCAATCTCCTGACCTTCCCTAGGCCCCAACTAGGCCTGACTCTGACTCTGATCACACTGCCTTCAGACCATGATGCCAAGGAAGGTGGAATGGCCGTAAGCTGCATGGGGCGGTGACCGAGTGTCCTCATTCTCTCCCCGGAGCCCAGAACTGTGCCTGCACAGTGGCAGGTGATGAGGTAAGAAGGAAAGATTATACAAGCCTAGCTTCTGAATTTCATCATCATCCCACAGGAGTCCTCCCTCCTCCTGAACCACTCATTCCCTTCTCCCTTCTGCCCCTCCAAAGTGAGGGTAAGGCCAGCTAGACTGGCCTTTCATGCTCTAACTTCAACTCCCAAGTAGACACTCATTTTTCACCCAAGTATAGGGGGCCATATGTGTGAACAGAGAGCAGTGTCAAAGTCCCCCACCAAACACACATGCATGTACAAACATACTCCAAGAACAATGGCTGTTTAAAAACATGTGGTCAATGTACACAGTGCTGTATTTAAAATAGATAACCAACAAAGACCTACTGTATAGCACAGGGAACTCTGCTCAGCGTTATGTAACCTAAATGGGAAAATAATTGGAAAAAGAATAAATACATGTATATGTATAACTGAATCACTTTGCTGTACACCTGAAACTATCACAACGTTGTTAATCAACTATACTCCAACATAAAATAAAAAGTTTAAAATAATTAAAAAAAAAAAACGTGGTCAAAAAGAAATATGGTAGTTCAAGAGACATCTGGCCTTATTGTGGGCATGCTGGCTACTAACTTTCTAGGATGTTTCTATGTTAATGTCAGTTACACAAAATGGTACTAATAAGTATTTATTAAAATAATAAATGCAACGGAAAATATAAGGTACAATTCGGGTACAAGTGGGTATTAATAAGTTGGGGGTATTAAGACTCATTGGTTTTCAAATTTTACATACAATTCTTCTTGAATGGATGTACACTTTGAGCCTAGGACCCCAGTCCTAATAATTTTAATGTACTCATAAAGTGAAAAAATAGAAGAAAAAAACACAATGACATCAGAGTACCTACTCTCATGCCACCAACGGGTATAAAAATGTCCTATACCAGTCTATAGTTTCCTATATGTTATAAAGCAAGACTCACTTGCTTGTTCAAAATATCTAAAAATATAATATAGAGAAGGGAAAATTTATTTTTGCTGTTTTTCTAAAAGTACAGCTCTTTCAAAGTTTTGACTCCAATGTATTAATGATGTAGTAAAAGTAATACTTTCTATGTTTATACACTGTGGGACATATTCTGTATTTGCTAGATATGTGTCTCTGAAAAGCCCAATTTTTTTTTTTTTTTTTTTTTGCGGTACGTGGGCCTCTCACTGTTGTGGCCTCTCCCGTTGCAGAGCACAGGCTCCGGACGCGCAGGCTCAGCGGCCACGGCTCACGGGCCCAGCCGCTCCACGGTATGTGGGATCTTCCCAGACCGGGGCACGAACCCGTGTCACCTGCATCGGCAGGCGGACTCTCAACCACTCAGCCACCAGGAAAGCCCAAGCCCAATTTTTATACATTGCTTTGGACATGTTTTATTAAATAACCACCATTTGGGAGACTTCCCTGGTGCTGCAGTGGTAAAGAATCCGCCTGTCAATGCAGGGGACATGGGTTTGAGCCCTGGTCCAGGAAGATCCCACATGCCACGGAGCAACTAAGCCTGTGTGCCACAACTACTGAGCCTGCGCTCTAGAGCCTGTGAGCCACAACTACTGAGCCCATGTGCCACAACTACTGAAGCCCGCGAGCCTAGAGCCCATGACCGGCAACAAGAGAAGCCACCAGCCCCCATTTACCGCAACTAGAGAAAGCCTGTGTGCAGCAACGAAGACCCAATGCAGCCAAAAATAAAAAAAGAAAAAATAAATAAATTTATTTTAAAAAAACCACCATTTGATATAACAGCGCAAAATGGTATTTTTGCAGAAACTGCCCTAGGGCAAAAACCTTTGGGCTCATCAAATGTACTCTACAAATGTGTAACTATTCCTGTTCTGAAAGTCCAAAGTAGATAAGAGTTAGGCAGAAAACTTTACACTTAACTTTACACTTAGGCAGAAAGCTCAGTGGAGAGAAGTATTTAATGAACTGATAAAACAGAAACAAAGAAGCACACAACTACAGTGTGGGATGAAAGCACTCAAGGGCACAGAGCCTTGCTCATTTCTTTCTCTCCCTGAATGATCTGCATTCTTTCACCATACTCTTTCACCATACTCACAGCTATTTCTCAACACCATCTTTCTCTCTGCCCACTTTTATCTTCCCCTCTGACTCATCGACGACTTCTTCAGCCTCATCTCATAAGCTACTTTTCTACTTTGAAACTCCTTCACCCAGATTTTCATGAAACTATAGCAAGGAGATCCTCCTGGAATCAGAGTAGTGCGAATGAATCAAAGACCGGAGAGTGGGGCAGGCCTATTCTGCCTGAGTCTGAAATAGCCCTCTTACACAGCAGCAAAGTAGAACCCACTAAGCCTCTAAGTTGGCTAAGAAATACCATCTACCTACACTAGGTAGCTCATTACAGGAAGCAAGGAAGCAGTCTCAGGTTTCGTAAGTGGATAGCCAGAGCATGGGTGAATACCTTCCCTCTGATCTGCTAGTGAGAGGTCACTTCGTTCTAGTGGCTACTCTCACTACTCCGGCTTGGCCCTCAGTATTATATTATTTGCCCTTCACAGGCTCGTGGACAGCTTTCACATGAGGCAAGTGCACAAAGCTTCCCGTTTCATTTGTGATTTTTTTTATACAAGCATCATTAGGAAGGAATTAACCATCACAGAAAGGCATATTCTACCTTTGCTGTCAGTTGCTCTGCGACTCCAGAGGTGGGAAAGCTCTGAGGTAGGAAGGGAAGACAGACAGGAATGAGAACTCCTGGGTGTGGCTGGCTATATGGAGATCTGAGGACCTTGACAAGGCCTCAACTCTGAAGCATGCAAAGTGCAATTATCTGCCAAAGAGCTTGCCTGACGTTCAGCTCTGTACAATTGTGTCGTGGGAAACCCTGATACAATGTTTAAATAACCAAAATCACAGAGATGAAGGGAAGGATACATCTTTCCCAGTTTTTGTAGGTATAGCAGCATAACCTCAGCATACACTACATAGAAGAGAGACTTAAAAAGGAACGACTCCATTAAAAAGTGCTTTTTAACCATTTGCAAGTGCAACAGCTAAATAAGTAGCTTATTTCTCAATGTCAAACTTGAGATCTTCTGAAAAAGAATACACTTTGCTAAAGAAGTTAAAGCCATATCAATGCCAAAGAATCATTTTGTCTCACACATAAATAATTCCAGCACACTTTTTTTTCCACGACATATATCCCATGTATTGTACTGTGTTCATGCTGTAACCACTGTCCCATTGACTCTAACAACGAACACCAAACTATAGGAATATATTTCCATTCCTTGGGAAGGGAGGCACAGTCCTAACATGTAAGGTTAACCTCCTCCGCCGCTGGGATGCAGGGCAATACTGCAAAAGGACTGGAAATGGCAAAACATAAGATCATTTCTAAAATCCTGTTAGCTTAACTGTTTATTTCAAAAACTTGTAAATGCTTTAAACCCAAAAGTAACTTAAGTAAATGAAGAAAACAAATGGTAAAATATAAAAATAACATATTAGCACAACTCTTCCCCTTAGAAAAGCTGCCTAGCTCAGCCAACTAACCATCCCTGCCAAACTGCAACACTGAAAGGGAAAAGTTTGCCAATTTAAGACAACTGTATACGTGTAGGCTTCTGGGACCACCTCTAGGTGCTGCTGTAAAGACCCCCTTTCCTAAAGATTCCCTACTTCTTTCCCGGTGTTTTAACCTTCCCCCTCCCCCTGACCGCACTGCACTGCGCAAAGCCATCACAGACAATCACTTCAAGCCTATCTGTTGTTGAAAAAGCCTCGGAAACTAACCTCCTCCAAGGTTCAAGGAGCCGAACAATGGCTTTTGACTTTTCATTCCAAATTATATTCTAGATGGACGAGCTAGACAAGAAACTATTAGCAGGTGTGTCAAAGCAACCAGGAGGCCAAAAAAAGCAAAAGGACAGCGACCACTGGGCCCTCTGCCCTCCCGAGCCATCTCACCGACGGAATATTGCTAAATGTTAAAAATGATCCCTGTGCAAAAGAGAAGTGTCAGAGCTCGGAAGATGTGGGACCACAGGGTGGGGCGGGCCTGCGCCGAGCTCTCAGCAGCACAGACTCCATCTGAAATGCCAGCTCCTGCATCCGAGAACCTGACGAGAGATGATGGAAGCTCAGAGGAAAACCGGGCAAGCGTCGAGGGGAGGGGGAAGAATTAACGTTCGGATCAGATTAACCAGTGCCCTAGCGCGGTCTCCGCGCCCGGCACCTCCTCGGATCCGCAGCATCCCAACAGCCACAGGGGGCGGGGGCGCTGCCGGGCCGGGCGCTCCGAGGCCGGGGGCTGGTGTCTTCCGCGGGGCCAGGCGAGGATGGAGAGCTTTACCTGTGATGGACAAGGTCCAGCGGTAGAGCTCCACGGTGTCGTTGAGCGCCGTGGACACCACGTTCAGGACGCTGCCCGGCTCCGAGTCCAGGAGCCCCATCGCGGCGGTGAGCGGGCGCTGGCGTTGGGAGGAGGAAGCGGAGACCCCGCGGGAGGATCGACCTCCGAGGCGACGGCGGACCGAGCGAGCGGCAGCCGGCGACCCCTCTAACGGCGGCGGCCCAGCTGCGTCTTCTCCCCTTCGTCGGGGCGCCGCGGCGGCGACGAGCCGGGCGAAGGAGAAGGTACCGTCAAAGCTCCCGGGGGGAGGAGGAGGTGGTGGAGGTCCTGCCGTGAGTGCCCGGTGCTGCACCCGTCTGCCGCCACGCGCCGCCGCCGCTCCAATCTCCTCGGCCGGCGTCACGTGGCCGCGTGCGGGGAGGAGGGGCCGGCGCGCCCCTCCTCCCGCCCGCGCGCGGGGACTTTGCGCAGGGATACTGCGGCGGGGAGGGGCCTGCGGGAGCCGGGGCCGCGCAGGCGCTGGCCGTCGCGCATCACTCGTCCTCGCCCTCTACGCATGGTCTGGGTTGCGGGGCACCGCGGCCTCCCCTTGCCACCTCCCCCCGCGGGTCTCCCTGCTCCCCTTCCCCGCCTCCCTCTCCCATCGGGCCCCTGCGGAGGAGTATGACGCCTTCCCACGCGTGACCTCGCATCCACCCTGGATGCGCCTTAGGAAACTGGACAGGGAAGAATGGGCGTTTTGTGGGGAAGGCTGAGGTAGGCGACGTGCTTTGGTCCTTACCTGTCATTCACTTCGATTTCCCTTGGGTTCTGTTTCCTTCACCTTCACCTGCACAGACTTGTCACCATGACAAGGGAGATACAGAAGTTATCCCTCTAAATTAGTAAAGGGATGTTTGTCTTCCCAGCTACAGTGATGGAGAATGGACTTTGGGGTCTAATCGTTAGCAAGTTAACAAATAATTTGAATGAATGCTTGTATGTGTTCCGTAGGCCCTTTTAATATACAGAGGTTAGTCAAAGCAATTTAATTGTTAAATAAGGTTCTAATAATTAAATGAGGTCCTGAGGAAAAGAGAGAGGGCCGAGAGAGGCCTTACAATTAGAAAAGTCCGCTTAGACCTGACGGAGTTGTGGTGAGTCTAAAAGCGTAATTGCTCAGGAGACAAAAGACAATCTAGGTGAAAGAGGGAAAAGTATTTTTTTAAGTTGTTTAGATAATAAGAAGATGATGGGAGGTAACAAGATAATCTTACCCCTGAAAAGGAGCAAAACTACATACAGTTCGTAATTTGATAGTTTCTGACAATGAACAAGACCTTTGAGAATAGTCCAATAACCTTTTCACCTACTTGGTATTTAAGCATGTCACCTGCTTTTTGTGTAACCTTTTCTCCAGTTGATTTAGGATGCTATATTTAAAGGACATTGAATGCAGTGTTAATTGCTTCTGCTCTTTGACACTGTTAAAATAATCTGAATACTATCTTTTATCATAGTTATTTGATTTATTTCTTTTCCAATTGACCCGTTATATGTTCTTTGATTTTATTTTATATTGGAAGCATCCTAGAGTATAAGAATTATTTGGGGTTCCTTTTTGAGGATCCAACCCAGTGCTATAAATAATATTAATAAGTATTTATGATGATGTCAAAATGATAACATATTTTTTCAGAACATAACAAGGACTATAAGTGGCAGACACTTTAGGGAAAGAAGAGATAACTAAAAGTAACTGATTTATTGTATCGCTCAAGCAACCATAGCCTTCATTAAATGCTCTATTTTTGAAATTAACAAAATAAAATGTAATTTATCAAATATATTTATCAGATTAAAGTTTTTTGGATTGAAATTATGGCTCCTCAAGTCTCAACTGCAATTTATGTGTGTCAGTCTGATCCTAGAAGCTATTAGCTATATTTTAAAAAAAAAACCCAGTCACGTCTCTATATTTGGAGAGTAATAATGTTCAACAATCTACTTATGTACTTTGGTGGTCTAGCAAGGTTCAGATTAGTTTGAACTTCATCTAGAAAATTGATGACTACTTCTGTATTGTGAGATCCTGAATGCTTTCTATGGAGAACAGATCCCCATCCTCTCTCCCATTCACATGCACGAAATCGCAACATCTCGTTTAATACAGTGTGAAATTCTTAAAACCATTTCAGAGAGTATTTCTCCAGTCTCCCTTTTATAGTGAGGCCAACTTAAGTCCCTCTATTCACTAGGGGGCGCCTGTCACATATAAGAAAATCCTAGACAAGTGAAGACAAATATGTCAGGAGTGGCACTTCTGACTCCTTCATGCTCTACTTGGTGCAGTAGTATGCTTGTTTGCATTTATGAGCTGTCCAAACATACACCAAGAACCAGAACCCTAGAACTTACCTGCTCTGGAGCCCTATCACCCAGCACTGAGACTGACAGGCCAGTCCTCAATTCACAAGTGGTTTACAAACACCACTGGCTGACCAAACCCAAAGCCTACCTAATGGGATTGTGCAAAGGGAAGGAGACCTGCTGTCCACTCAGCTAGAGTGACAGCCATCTAACAAAGATCTTGGTGGCATTGTGACAGAACAAAATCAAATACAAGCATCCATGTTATCTGCAAAATTTTAAGAACAGAGTTCTTTGTTGAGGACTGAATAAAAATGCAGTACAGTTACCTACAAAAGCTAAAGAAGAGGATATGATTATAATAAAATGATTTTACATAAAACAGCAAAAAAATTGTGTGTGTGTGTGTGTAACTCTAAAGGTTTTTTCCTTGTCTTCACCATGAGGCTCACATGAAATAGGTTAAAATTATAACACCCTATTTTACACTGATAACTTCAACTAAATTTCTTTTTTTTTGAATTTATTTTATTTTATTTTTTTGTATAGCAGGTTCTTATTACTTACCTATTTTACACATATTAGTGTATATATGTAAATCCCAATCTCCCAATTCATCCCACCACCACCACCTCCCTCCCTGCTTTCCTCCTTTGGTGTCCATACGTTTGTTCTCTACATCTGTGTCTCTATTTAGCCTTAAAAACTGGTTCTTCTGTACCATTTTTCTAGATTCCACATATATGCATTAATATATGATATTTGTTTTTCTCTTTCTGACTTACTGCACTTTGTATGATAGTTTCTAGGTTCATCCACGTCTCTACAAAATGACCCAATTTCATTCCTTTTTATGGATGAGTAATATTCCACTGTATATATGTACCACATCTTCTTTATCTTTATTGCTTCCATGACCTGGCTATTGTAAATAGTGCTGCAGTGAACACTGGGGTGCATGTGTCTTTTTGAATTATGGTTTTCTCTGGGTATATGCCCAGTAGTGGGATTGCTGGGTCATATGGTAATTCTATTTTTAGTTTTTTAAGGAACCTCCATACTGTTCTCCATACTGGCTGTATCAATTTACATTCCCACCAACAGTGCAAGAGGGTTCCCTTTTCTCCACACCCTCTCCAGCATTGGTTTTTTGTAGATTTTCTGGTGATGCCCATTCTAACTGGTGTGAGGTGATACCTCATTGTAGTTTTGATTTGTATTTCTCTAATAATTAGTGATGTTGAGCAGCTTTTCATGTGCCTCTTGGCCATCTGTATCTCTTCTCTGGAGAAATGTCTATTTAGGCCTTCTGCCCATTTTTGGATTGGGTTGTTTGTTTTTTTAATATTGAGCTGCATGAGCTGTTTATATATTTTGGAGATTAATCCTTTGTCCGTTGATTTGTTTGCAAATATTTTCTCCCATTCTGAGGGTTGTCTTTTCATCTTGTTTATAGTTTCCTTTGCTGTGCAAAAGCTTTTCTTCATTAGGTCCCATTTGTTTATTTTTGTTTTTATTTCCATTACCCTAGGAAGTGGGTCAGAGAAGACCTTGCTGTGATTTATGTCAAACAGTGTTATTCCTATGTTTTCCTCTAAGAATTCTATGGTGTCAAGTCTTACATTTAGGTCTTTAATCCATTTTGAGTTAGTTTTGTGTATGGTGTTAGAGAGTGTTCTAATTTCATTCTTTTACGTGTAGCTGTCCAGTTTTCACAGCACCACTTATTGAAGAGACTGTCTTTTCTCCATTGTATATCCTTGCCTCCTTTGTCATAGATTAGTTGACCATAGGTGCATAGGTTTATCTCTGGGCTTTCTATCCTGTTCCATTAATCTATATTTCTGGTTTTGTTCCCATACCATATTGTCTTGATGACTGTAGCTTTGTAGTATAGTCTGAAGTCAGGGAGTCTAATTCCTCCAGCTCTGTTTTTTTTCCCTCAAGATTGCTTTGGCTATTTGGGGTCTTTTGTGTCTCCATACAAATTTTAAGATTTTTTGTTCTAGTTCTGTAAAAAAAATGCCATTGGTAATTTGATAGGGATTGCATTGAGTCTGTAGATTGCTTTGGGTAGTATAGTCATTTTCACAATATTGATTCTTCCAATCCAAGAACATGGTAAATCTCTCCATCTCTTTGTGTCATCTTTAATTCCTTTCATCAATGTCTTATAGTTTTCTGAGTACAGGTCTTTTACCTCCTTAGGTAGGTTTATTCCTAGGTATTTTATTCTTTTTGTTGCAGTGGTGAATGGGATTGTTTCCTTAATTTCTCTTTTTGATCTTTCGTTATCAGTGTATAGGAATTCAAGACATTTCTGTGCATTCATTTTGTATCCTGCTACTTTACCAAATTCATTGATTGCCTCTAGTAGTTTTCTGGTGGCATCTCTAGGATTCTCTATGTATAGTATCCTGTCATCTGTAAACAGTGACAGTTTTACTTCTTCTTTTCCAATTTGTATTCCTTTTATTTCTCTTTCTTCTCTGATTGCCATGGCTAGGACTTCCAAAACTATGTTGAATAATAGTGGCGAGAGTGGACATCCTTGTCTTGTTCCTGATCTTAGAGGAAATGCTTTCAGTTTTTCACCATTGAGAATGATGTTTGTTGTGGGTTTGTCATATATGGCCTTTATTATGTTGAGGTAGGTTCCCTCTTTGCCCACTTTCTGGAGAGTTTTTATCATAAATGGGTGTTGACTTTTGTCAAAAGCTTTTTCTGCATCTATTGAGATGATCATATGGTTTTTTATTCTTCAATTTGTTAATATGGTGTATCACCTTGATTGATTTGCATATATGGGTGAATCCTTGCATTCCTGCGATAAATCCCACCTGACATGGTGTATGATCCTTTTAATGTGTTGTTGGATTCTGTTTGCTATTATTTTGTTGAGGATTTTTGCATCTATATTCATCAGTGATATTGGTCGGTAATTTTCCTTTTTTGTAGTATCTTTGTCTGGTTTGGGTATCAGGGTGATGGTGGCGTCGTAGAATGAATTTGGTAGTGTTCCTCCCTCTGCAATTTTTTGGAAGAGTTTGAGAGGAATGGGTGTTAGCTCTTCTCTAAATGTTTGGTAGAATTCACCTGTGAAACAATCTGGTCCTGGACTTTGGTTTGTTGGAAGATTTTTAATCACAATTTCAATTGCATTACTTATGATTGGTCTGCTCATATTTTCTATTTCTTCCTCGTTCAGTCTTGGAAGGTTATACCTTTCTAAGAATTTGTCCATTTCTTCCAGGTTGTCCATTTTATTGGCACAGAGTTGCTTCTAGTAGTCTCTTACAATGCTTTGTATTTCTGCAGTGTCTGTTGTCACTTCTCCTTTTTCATTTCTAATTTTATTCGAGTCCTCTCCCTCTTTTTCTTGATGAGTCTGGCTAAAGGTTTATCAATTTTGTTTACCTTCGCAAAGAACCAGCTTTTAGTTTTATTGACCTTTGCTATTGTTTTCTTTGTTTCTATTTCATTTATTTCTGCTCTGATCTTTATAATTTCTT
The DNA here is from genome assembly GCF_003676395.1 of Aethalodelphis obliquidens. NCBI lineage: Eukaryota > Metazoa > Chordata > Mammalia > Artiodactyla > Delphinidae > Aethalodelphis > Aethalodelphis obliquidens. Next base: position 74,025,877 of record NW_020837947.1, on the reverse strand, counting down.
TTCTTCTACTAACTTTGGGTTTTGTTTGTTCTTCTTTCTCCAGTTCCTTTAGGCATAAGGTTAGATTATTTATTTGAGATTTTTCTTCTTTCTTGAGGTAGGATTGTATTGCTATAAACTTCCCTCTTAGAACCCCTTTTGCTGCATTCCATAGGTTTTGGATCATCGTGTTTTCATTGTCATTTGTCTCTAGGTGGTTTTTTTTTTAAATAAATTTATTTTATTTATTTATTTTTGGCGGCATTGGATCTTCGTTGCTGTGGGCAGGCTTTCTCTAGTTGCAGCAAGTGGGGGCTACTCTTCGTTGTGGTGCGCTAGCTTCTTATTGCAGTGGCTTCTCTTGTTGTGGAGCATGGGCTGTAGGCGCGCAGGCTTCAGTAGTTGTGGCTCGCGGACTCTAGAGCACAGGCTCAGTGGTTGTGGCGCCTGGGCTTAGCTGCTGCACGGCATGTGGAATCTTCCTGATCCAGGGCTCGAACCCGTGTCCCCTGCCTTGGCAGGCAAATTCTTAACCACTGTGCCACCAGGGAAATCCCTCTAGGTAGTTTTTTATTTCCTCTTGATTTCTTCAGTGATCTCTTGGTTATTCAGTAATGTATTGTTTAGCCTCCATCTTTTTGTGTTTTATAAGTTTTTTTCCCTGTAATTGATTTCTAATCTCATGGTATTGTGGTCAGAAAAGATGCTTGATATGATTTCAGTTTTCTTAAATTTACTGAGGCTTGATTTGTGACCCAAGATGTGATCTATCCTGGAGAATGTTCCATGTGCACTTCAGAAGAAAGTGTAATCTGCTCTTTTCAGATGGAATGTCCTATAAATATCAATTAAATCTATCTGGTCTATTGTGTCATTTAAAGCTTGTGTTTCCTTATTAATTTTCCGTCTGGATGATCTGTCCATTGGTGTAAGTGAGGTGTTAAAATTCCCCAGTATTATCATGTTACTGTCAATTTCCTCTTTTAGAGCTGTTAGCATTTGCCTTATGTATTGAGATGCTCCTATGTTGGGTGCATATATATTTATAATTGTTATACCTTCTTCTTGGATTGATCCCTTGGTCATTATGTAGTGTCCTTCCTTGTCTCTTGTAACATTCTTTACTTTAAAGTCTATTTATCTGATATGAGTATTGCTACTCCAGCTTTCTTTTGATTTCCATTTGCATGGAATATCTTTTTCCATCCCCTCACTTTCAGTCTGTATGTGTCCCTAGGTCTGAAGTGGATCTCTTGTAGGCAGCATATATACCGGTCTTGTTTTTGTACCCATTCAGCAAGCCTGTGTCTTTTGGTTGGAGCATTTAATCCATTCACATTTAAGGTAATTATCGATACGTATGTTCCTATTACCATTTTCTTAATTGTTTTGGGTTGTTTTTGTAGGTCCTTTTCTTCTTTTGTGTTTCCCATTTAGAGAAGTTCCTTTAGCATTTGCTATAGAGCTGGTTTGGTGGTGCTGAATTCTCTTAGATTTTGCTTGTCTGTAAAGCTTTTGATTTCTCCATCAAATCTGAATGAGATCCTTGCCAGGTAGAGTAATCTTGGTTGTAGGTTCTTCCCTTTCATCACTTTAAATATATTGTGCCACTCCCTTCTGGTTTGTAGAGTTTCCACTGAGAAATCAGCTGTTAACCTTATGGGAGTTCCCTTGTATGTTTTTTATCATTTTTCCCTTGTTGCTTTTAATAATTTTTCTTTGTCTTTAATTTCTCTCTATTCAATTACTATGTTTCTTGGCATTTTTATCCTTGGATTTATCCTGCCTTGGACTCTCTGTGCTTCCTGGACTTGGGTGGGTATTTCCTTTCCCATATTAGGAAAGTTTTAGACTATTATCTCTTCAATCATTTTCTCGGGTCATTTCTCTCTCTCTTCTCTCCTTATGGGACCCCTACAATGCGAATGTTCGTGCATTTAATGTTGTTCCAGAGGTCTCTTAAGCTGTCTTCATTTCTTTTCATTCTTTTTTCTTTATTCTGTCCTGCGACAGTGATTTCTACCATTCTGTCTTCCAGGTCACTTATCCGTTCTTCTGCCTCAGTTATTCTGCTATTGATTTCCTCTAGTGTATCTTTCATTTCAGTTATTGTATTGTTCATCTCTGTTTGTACTTTAATTCTTCTAGGTCTTTGTTGAACATTTGTTGTGTCTTCTCGATATTTGCCAACATTCTTTTTCTGAGGTCCTTTATCAACTTTACTATCATTAGTCTGAATGCTTTATCTGGAAGGTTCCTATCTCCACTTCATTTCATTGTTTTTCTGGGGTTTTATCTTGTTCCTTCATCTGGTACATAGACCTCTGCCTTTTCATCTTGTCTTTCTGTGAATGTGGTTTTTGTTCCACAGGCTGCAGGATTGTAGGTCTTGCTTCTGCCGTCTGCCCTCTGGTGGATGAGGCTCTCTAAGAGGCTTGTGCAAGCTTCCTGATGGGAGGGACTGGTGGTGGGTAGAGCTGGGTGTTGCTCTGGTGGGCAGAGCTCAGTAAAACTTTAATCTGCTTGTCTGATGCTGTGTGGGGCTGAGTTCCCTCCCTGTTGGTTGTTTGGCCTGAGATGACCCAACACTGGAGCCTACCCAGGCTCTTTGATGGGGCTAATGGTGGAATCTGGGAGGGCTCACGCCAAGGAGTACATCCCAGTACTTCTGCTGCCAGTGTCCTTGTCCCTGTGGTGAGCCACAGCCACCCCCCGCCTCTGCAGGAGACCCTCCAATACTAGCAGTAGGTCTGGTTCAGTCTCCTATGGGGTCACTGCTCCTTCCCCTGGGTCCTGATGCACACACTACTTTGTGTGTGCCCTCCAAGAGTAGAGTCTCTGTTTCCCCCAGTCCTGTCGAAGTCCTGCAATCAAATCCTACTAGCCTTCAAAGTCTGATTCTCTGGGAATTCCTCCTCCCTTTGCTGGACCCCCAGGTTGGGAAGCCTGACGTGGGGCTCAGAACCTTCATGCCCGTGGGTGGTCTTTTGTGGTATAATTGTTCTCCAGTTTGTGAGTCACCCACCCAGCAGTTACGGGATTTGATTTTATTGTGATTGCCCCCCTCCTACCATCTCACTGTGGCTTCCCCTTTATCTTTGGATGTGGGGTATCCTTTTTGGTGAGTTCCAGTATCTTCCTGTTGATGATTGTTCAGCAGTTAGTTGTGATTCCTGTGCTCTCGCAAGAGGGAGTGAGCGCACATCCTTCTATTCTGCCATCTTGCAAATGTCTTACAGCCCATACAGAGTTAACAACATAAATCAAGCTATCAATTTTTTTCCTAGTGTTTCAACCTTTCCATGTTGTCAATATCATCAGCTACCTGTGCTTTCAAGGTGAACCTAGGAATCTGTTGAATCAGAAGTGAAAGGGAGGGCTTCCCTGGTGGCACAGTGGTTAAGAATCTGCCTGCCAATGCAGGGGACACAGTTTCGAGACCTAGTCCAGGAAGATCCCGCATGCCGCGGAGAAGCTAAACCTGTGCGGCACAGCTACTGAGCCTGTGCCCTAGAGCCCATGAGCCACAACTACTGAGCCCGCGTGCTACAACTACTGAAGCCCACGCACCTAGAGCCTGTGCTCAGCAGCAAGAGAAGCCACCACTATGAGAAGCCTGCGCACTACAACGAAGAGTAGCCCCCATTTGCCACAAGTAGAGAAGGCTTGTGCACAGCAACGAAGACCCAATGCAGCCAAAAATAAATATTTATGTATTTATTAAAAAAAATAGGTACAAGGAAGTAGTCTGATAAAGAAGAGCTATAGAGAGACCTTAAATCTTACAGAAGTAAATTTTGCCAAGTGGATAATACTTACAGAAAATGCAGAAAATCAATGGTAATAGTAATTGCTGTCTATTAGTTCCAGTCTTCTGTTTAATTCCACTCACCATTTTGCCCTTACTCCAAAAAGGTTAAAAAATATGTAGTACCCATGACATAATACAGGTTCTTAACTAGTTTGGAAGTACAATCTTTGCCTTAATGCATATTTCATTTAAAAATTTTAAGATATTTACTTTTTTGTTATCTCATATACAATTATTTTTATTATATTAAGTGGATATAGATTCTCCTGATAATTCATGAGTATTGAAAAAATAACAAATAATACAGTGAAGTGAAAATCCCCCATAACCTCATCTCACTTAATTTTTCCAGATTTTTATATGCCAATATAAGCTCTCTTTGCTTTACACAAATGTTTATTTATTTTAATGTTATTCTATAATCTGCTTTCTAAAAACTTAACAATACATCAGGAGCACTTTTCTATGTAAAAATACTGACTACTTAATATTCCATTATACGGATATTCCATAATTTATTTAGCCACAATTTAGCTTGTTTCCAATTTAAGCTATTATATCAATTTAACTATTAGTACCCCAGTATACACAATTTTGTGAATTTGTCTAATTAAATTCTTAGCATAAATTTCTACAAGGGAAATTTCTGGGTCAGGAAGCTTTAACTTAAAATTTTTGGTACATGATTGGTTACATCATCCAGAAATACATCAATTCACAATTCCAACAAAATCTATGAAAGTGTGCTCATTTCTTTACACCCCATTCTTCTTACTGAATTTAATTACGCTTTATAATCATTACGGATCAGATAGGCAGATAACGATATTTATTTTTGCTTAACAGTTTATCATGTTTTTTGGCATTTTAGCTTCTTTCTTTTGAGAATTGCCTGCCTGTATTCGTTGCACACATTCTATTAGTTGTATCTATTTTTCTTACAGATTCATAAGGGATTTTACATAATAAAGTTATTAACAGTTTGCTATATATGTTACAAATGTATTTTTCCAGTTTATTTGTGTTTTACTGGATTTATGATAATAATTTTTAACTGGGCATATTGGAGGCTGGGGTTAGGTTAGCCTCACTCATCACCATCTCTGCCAGAATTATGTGTCAGAATGGTCTTTTTCAAACTCTGTAACCTCTGGCAGTTCTGATCTACACTTCTAGGAGCATATGCTATCCATTCCCAAGAATCTCAACTACAAATATCTTGCATTGGGTATTCATTATTTTGAGGTCCCCAGTATGTACACCCAGTCTAGACTCTTTCTGTTTTATAGATCCATGCCATTGGTCCAACCTCTCTTCACATAGCCATACTTCAAGGCCAAGTTGTGCATTCAATGGCGTAGTGATGAGTGCCAAACCATGGTATCACTCCCAGTTCTTCCTGGCTTGGTTACACACAAAAAAGTTCTATCACGCTCAGTTGAGTATTTCTGGGTTTCCAGTTCCTTCATGTACTACATCCTATAATATCTCCATCTTCACCAGTGATATCAACCTTGACCAAGAAATCTGATAATAAATGGAAAGTGTTAAGGAGAACAACTCTTCACCCTGCTCTTATCCTCCCGTTACTGAAGGTCACTCTAATTTCATGTCATTGTCATCATAGAAGACAAAAGGGACCCCTGAGAGAAAACTAATTCACGTGACAAAGAAAGAAACTGGCTGTATTTCAAGGACTTAGTAAAAAGCCTGACTCTTGGTTCCAGGCCAGCATTTAGCTGACTCCAAGAGCCGTCTTTCACCAGCCATCCTGATATTCTGGGGATGCCTTCAGGGAAATGGCCATTTGTAATTAAATTTAAAGAAAGTTGCTAGTAATGAACTGCAGTGTTTGGGGCCCAGCAGCTGTGAGTGGGACACTCACGTGAGATGAACAACTACACAAAAATGAATGACCTCCCTCAGATCTTGGAGAAACAGCCTTGACCCTGAAGAATCCATGGATGAAACTAAAAGGAAATAACTTAAGCGAAGTCTTGGCTTCTATACCATCATTTATATCTGGTCCCCTTTCTCATTCTTCTTCGCCAGCTCCTCTTATTTCTGACCCTTGAATGTCAGAATTCTTTCTGGTTGCTTTCTAGTCTTTTTCTTATATTATACGTCTTGCTTGAATTATGTGATCCATCCTCATGCCATTGGTTGCCATCTATTTGTAACTCCCAAGTGTGTATCTCCAGCTTACATCCTTCTTTCAAGCTCGTGTATCTCACAGCTTGTGTGGTATTTTGTCTTTGATGGGCCTCAGGCATCTGAATCTGAGATCTTAGAACATATTCTCCCCACAATTGTTCTTCCTTCATATTCTTCCATTACTACATGTGCCCCAAGCCATCACTGACACTTTATCCTCCCTTACCACCCACATCCAATCCATGACCAACTCCTATCAATTCTCCTGCAAAACATATCTTGGGGGTTTCCCTGGTAGCACAGTGGTTAAGAATCTGCCTACCAATGCAGGAGACATGGGTTCAAGCCCTGGTCCAGGAAGATCCCACGTGCTGGGGAGGAAGTAAGCCCGTGTGCCACAACTACTGAGCCTGCGCTCTAGAGCCTGTGAACCACAACTACTGAGCCCACGAGCCACAACTACTGAAGTCCACATGCCTAGAGGTCGAAACAAGAGAAGCGACCGTAGTGAGAGGCCCGTGCACCGCAACGAAGAGTAGCCCCCGCTCGCCGCAACTAGAGAAAGCCCGCAGGCAGCAATGAAGACCCAACGCAGCCAAAAATAAATAAATAAATACATAAATAAATTTATTTTAAAAAATATATCTTGACGCCTTCCACTTCTCTCAGCTCCACTGCATACACTTTAACTTAAGCCTGCATCACCTTCTCACCGTAATCACCTCAACCACTCCTTAACTGGTCTCTCTGCACCCATTTCTTTCCTCCACACACAGCTTAAGTACTCTTTTAAAATTGCCCATCAGGTCATGGCAAATAATATATCTGATAAGGAGTTGGTAACCAAAATATACAAAGAACTCAGTATCAAAAAAAAAAAAAAAACACCAACCTGACTAAGAAATGAGCAGAGGACCTGAATAGACATTTTTTCCAAAGAAGACATACCAATGGCTAACAAACACATGAAAAGATGCTCAACATACTATCATCAGGGAAATGCAAATGAAAACCACAATGAGATATCACCTTACACCTGTGAGAATGGCTATTATAAAAAAGACAAGAAATAACAAGTGTTGGTGAGGATGTGAAGAAAAGGGAACATTTGTGCACTGTTGATGGGAATGTAAATTGGTGCGACCACTGTGGAAAACAGAATGGAGGTTCTTCAAAAAATTCAAAATAGAACTGCCATGTGACCCAGCAGTCCCACTTCTGGGTATTTTTCTGAAGAAAATAAAACACTAGTTTTATTGCAGCATTATTTACGATAGCCAAGATATTGAAGCAACCTAAATACCATCAATAGATGAATGGATAAAGAAGATGTGGTGTATATATAAGTGTATATATATATATATACATATATATACATATATATATATGGATTTATTACTCAGCCATAAAAAAGAATGAAATCTTGACATTTGTGACAACATGGATGGACCTAGAGTGTATTATGCTAAGTGAAATAAGTCAGATGGAGAAAGACAAATTCCATATGATTTCACTTATATGTGGAATATAAAAAACAAAACAAATGAACAAACATAATAAAACAGAAACAAAGTCATACATACAGAGAACAAACAGGTGGTTGCCAGAAGGGAGAGGCATGGGGGGATGAGTGAAACAGGTGAGGGAGATAAATTTCTGGTTACAAAAAAAATGAGTCACAGGATGAAATATACAGCATAGGGAATACAGTCATTAATATTGTAACAGCTTCGTATGGTGACAGATGGTAACTAGACATCCTGGTGATCATTTTGTAATGTATAGATGTATTGAATCACTATGTTGTGCAGCATAATTGTAGGTCAATTATACTTCAATTTTTTAAAAAGACCTAGAATAGTTAACACAATACTGAAAAAGAACTAAATTGGGGAACTTACACTGCTTGATTTCAGGACTTGCTGTAAAGCTACAGTAATCAGGACAGTGTGATGTTGCGGAAAGGATGAACACACAGTAAAATAGAAAAATTATAGAGCCCAGAAATAGACCCACACATATATAGTCAACTGATCTTTGACAAAGGTACACAGGCAATTCAATGGAAAAGGGGTAGTCTTTTCAACAAATTGTTCTGGAAAAAATTGTATGTCCATATACAAAACAAAACAAAAACCTAGACAGAGACCATGTATCTTTCACCATGATTAACTCAAATTGGATCACAGGCCTAAATGTAAAATGCAAAATAATAGAACTTCTAGATGAAAACATAGGATAAAATCTAGGTGATCTTGGTTTTGGTGATGAGTTCTTAGATACAACACCAAAGTCATGATTCATGAAAAAAGAATTGATAAGTCATTAAAATTAAAAACTTCTGCTCTGTTAAAGACTGTTTAGAAAATAAAAAAACAAGCCACAGACTTAGAGAAAATATTTGCAAAACATTTTTCTGATAAAGACTTGTATCTAAAATATACAAAGAAGTCTTAGGATTCAACAATGATAAAAAAAAAAACTCAGTTTAAAAATAAACAAGAGATCTGGACACCTCAACAAAGAAAATATACAGATGGCAAATAAACAGAAACAGACTCACAGACTTAAAGAATGAACTTATGGTTACACAGGGGTGGGGGAAAGGTGAGGGAAAGGGGTAGTTAGGGAGTTTGGGATTGATATCTACACATTGCTATATGTAAAACGAATAACCGACAAGGACCTACTGTATAGCACAGGAAACTCTGATCAATATTATGTAACAACCTAAATGGGAAAATAATATGAAAAAGAATAGATACATGTATATGTATAAATGAATCACTTTGCTGTACACCTGAAGCTATCACAACACTGTTGATCAACTATACTCCAATATAAAATAAAAAGTTAAAAAAAATAAAAAATAAACATGCAAGAGGTTCAATGTCATGTATCATTAGAGAACAACAAATTAAAACAACAAGATACCACTACATGCCTATTAGAATGGCTAAATTAAAAATAAAAACAAATTTTGAAAACCTTGACGATACCAGTTGCTGGTGAAGTTACAGGTCAGCAGGAACTCTCATTTACTGATAGCAGAAATGCAAAATGGTACAGCCACTTTGGAAAGCAGTTCAGCAGTTTCTTACAATGCTAAACATAGCCTTACCATACAACCCAGAAATTGTACTCATGGATATTTGCTCAACAAATCTGAAAACTTATGTCTACACAAAAAGCTGCACATGGATATGTATAGCAGCTTTTTCATAATCACCAAACATTGAAAGCAACCAATCTGCTCTTCAATAGATGAATGGATACAGAAATTGTGGTGATCCATACAATGGAATATTATTCAGCAATACAAAGAAATAAGCTAGCAAGCCATGAAAGACATGAATGAAACTGAAATGTATATTGCTAAGTGAAAGAAACTAGTGTGAAAGGCTACATACTATATGATTCCAATTATTTGATATTTCTGAAAAGGTAAAGCTATAGAGATAGTAAAAAGATCTGTGGTTTCCAGGGGCTTAGGGAGATGGGAAGAGGTTGCATATGTCTAGTACGGGAAATTTTGCAGGGTGATGTAACTATTCTGTATGACAGTTGTAATAGTAGATAAACAGCACTAAGCATTTTTCACAATCCATAGACCTGCAAAGAGTGAGCCTTAACATATGAAATTTTTTTATCCATTTAGGAGGTTGGGGAATACCAGGATGGAATACAGACTGTGACAAAAGAATCCAATTGTATTATAAAATGTATTTAAGAAGGTCAGGGTGAAATTTGCTGACCTAGTAGATTTGGAAATGAGTAGAGTCTGTAAGACTAAAGGCAAAAGGGACCGCACATGGGCAATGTACTCTAGTTTATAAGGTTGTTTCCCACAGGCGTACAAGTCAACAATTCTGATATTGTTCTATGAATCTGCTGGAACTGAACAATTAAGTAACTGGATGGTTGGCAAATGGTATGAGCCAGGTTTCTCACTGTTGAAGTGAAAGTTTATAGGTAAGCAACAAAAGGAGGCTAGAGTAATCCATGTGGCAATAGATCAGAGTTGGAGACACAAGTATAATGTCACGTTTAGGTTAATTTTGATACAGATGGTTCCGTATAGATATGTGTATATACACAGGTTAGTATATGCACACATATGTCTTCGATCTGTCAGCTGAGAGGGTTTAGAAGCATAGACACCCTACTGGCAACAAGCACACTTAGTACCCAGATTTTGGTTTCTAACACTATTCTCCAACCAAAGTAAACAAGGGATCCTTGGAAAAATGACTGATTCTAGGACTGGGGCAGGAAAGTATAAGAGGATCCCAGAACATCTTTTAGTACCAAGAAGTAAAAAAGTGCTCAAAGAAAAAACCTGCAAATTGGTGTAGGTTATGGAGAAGGGACACAGGAAACAACTGGAAAAGCTCCAGTGCCCAGAGCTGGAACACTTTGAGCAAAAAAATAAAGTGGTATTGAACTGTAACCCGAAGTGTAAAATAATACCTATGAGTCCATATGGATAGAAATAAATGATTGAATGAATGAATACATGGGGAAGAAGAGATAAGTATCTCTTGCAGAAGAATTCTAAATAATTAGGTAGCTACTCCACGCTCAAGGGGGTGGGGCATAACAGCCTGCTCCCTAAGTAAGGGCTGCATGTAGTGACTTCTTTCCAAAGAGTACAATGTGGAATGGGAAGGAAAACAGTAACTTTAGGGTGGATAAATCTGACAAACACTACCTCAGCCAGGTGATCAAGGTCAACAGCAATGGTGATAAGAAATATTGATAATATGTACCCTTGCTCTGATGTGATAAAGGTGGCATTTTACCTCCGTGGTCTTTCTCCCCCAAACCCATAACCCCAGCCTAATCATGTGAAAAACATTAGATGGTTTCCAATTGAGGAATATTCTACAAAATATCTAAGTAGTTCTCCGCAAAACTAAGTTCATCAAAAGCAAGGAAAGTCTGATAAACTGTCATAACCAAGAGGAGCCTGAAGACACATGAAAACTGAAAGTAATGTAGTATCCTGGATGCGGTCCTGGAATGGAAAAAAACACTAGGTAAAAACTAAGGAAGTCTGAATAAACTACTGACTCAATATTGGTTTAATAATTGTGACAAATGTGCCATATGAATGTAAGATATTCATAATAAGGGAAAATGTGTGGAATACATGGGAACCCTGTATTTTGCAATTTTCATTTAAATTCAAACTGTTCTAAAGAATAAAGATTATTTTTAAAATCATAAATAAATAAAATGTGAAAAATAATTATAGACTTTTGCAATAATTTCAATCATATGGTATATCTTTTTTTTTTTTTTTGCAGTATGCGGACCTCTCACTGTTGTGGCTTCTCCCGTTGCGGAGCACAGGCTCCGGACATGCACGCTCAGCGGCCATGGCTCACGGGCCCAGCCGCTCCGTGGCATGTGGGATCTTTCCAGACCGGGGCACGAACCCGTGTCCCCTGCATCGGCAGGTGGACTCTCAACCACTGCGCCACCCAGGGAAGCCCCATATGGTATATCTTAAAGAAATAACTACCAAATGTATCTTATGGTAAAATAGGTTGAATAGTACCTAAGCATAAGCATGTTGTGAAATTTAAATGAGGTCAACCATGTAAAGTAGTATGACTACTCAGTGAATGTTGTTTGCTACTGTTCTTGTTATTACGGAAGCTGACTCTGACTCAGGTTCAATCCTCAAAGAATCAGCAGTGCAGTAGAGAGACAAGTAAGAAGATGAGTGTAATAAAGGGTAATAAGTGATGACAAATGAGTCTTCCTTTACTAACTATGTGACCTTGTAATCTGAGTTAATCTCCCTTACTAACTATGTGACCTTGTAATCTGAGTTAATCTCCCTTACTAACTATGTGACCTTGTAATCTGAGTTAATCTCCCTTACTAACTATGTGACCTTGTAATCTGAGTTAATCTCAGTGCCTCAGCCTCTGGCACCCAATAAATATAGCAATAATAATGATACTAATCTCAACAATACCATTGATGACAAATTACAACAGAAGTATGATGGGGTGCCGTGGAAACAGTAGTATCTCCTAACCTAGACTGGGGATGTCAGTGGCTTACTAGAAAAGGTAATAGCTAAGATATATGTCATGAATACATGTTAACTAATTCATGTATTCATTCAACAAACATTCAATGAGTTTCTACTTTGTTTATCAGGCACTCCCCCATCATTTTTTGAGAAACACATCAAGAGTGATTTCCCCATCACATTTCAGCCTTCTAATAATTTTTATTTTTCTTTTAAATAATTGACATTAGTCAATTTCATATCTGGAGCTAACAGGCATTCTTTAAAGAAAAATGTCTTTGTAAATTGGACACTGTTGTCCAGAACATATATAGAATTAAATTGCAGGGGGTTGGCAGTAAATAGGGCCTAAACGGTCATAAAAGTAACCCAAGTTTTAAAGTCAAGCTAGAAAGTGAAAGGAATATTATGCTCTCATGCCCTACTGAGAAGATCATTTTACCAAGAAACTAAATCAAGTCTGTAAGTAATAAGGTCTATCTGGTAGAGCTGGTCTGCAAACTCACAAATTTTAATTGTCAAAGATGAATTAGATTCAGCAACATTTTTTAAAAATAGATTCAGCAACATTTTTTTTAAATTTTATTTATTTATTTTTGTCTGCACTGGGTCTTTGTTGCTGCGCACAGGCTTTCTCTAATTGTGGCAAGTGGGAGCTACTCTTCGTTGTGGTGCAGGGTCTTCTCATTGCGGTGGCTTCTCTTGTTGTGGAGCTTGGGCTCTAGGTGCACAGGCTTAGTAGTTGTGGCGCACGGACTTAGTTGTTCCGCAGCACATGGGATCTTCCTGGACCAGGATCGAACCCGTGTTCCCTGCATTGCCAGGCAGATTCCTAACCATTGTGCCAGCAGGGAAGCCCTCGGCAACGTTTCTTATATCACTAGTAAGATTTTGGTCCAGAATCATACAAAAGATGTCCAAATAAAGGATGATATATGAATTAGTGTTGGCACAAAATCCTCAAAACTGTGAAATAACTGGTTTCTTGGTAAATCTGTGGTGGTATGCATTCATTTGTTCTTTTTTGATCTAGAATAAGTAAGAATAAGACCAAAGGAAAACAACATAGTTTGAGCACATTTTATTAGATCCTAACTAGTAGGTTGCTTATTTTACTGATAGAATTTTCCTTTGGCACTTTGTCTGCAACAGATCATAGATTTTTTTTTAAATTTAATTTAATTTAATTTTATTTTTTTTTGCGGTACGCGGGCTTCTCACTGTTGAGGCCTCTCCCGTTGCGGAGCACAGGCTCCGGACGCGCAGGCTCAGCGGCCATGGCTCACGGGCCCAGCCGCTCCGCGGCATGTGGCATCTTCCTGGACTGGGGCATGAACCCGTGTCCCCTACATCAGCAGGCGGACTCTCAACCACTGCGCCACCAGGGAAGCCCCAGATCATAGATTTTAAGAGCAACTAAGGAGATAAATACTATGTTATAATGGAAAACATCCTGGTCCAGGAATCAGGAGACCTCAGTTCTATTTTTATTTCTGGCCCTCACATGTGTGGGCATGGGCAAATCACTGGTCTCTTTAAGGTTCTCCTTACCTGATAAATGAAGATAATGCATTCCCTATCTTCTTCATATAATTGTCGTGTGGGTCAAATGAGATAATGACTATTAAAGTATAGTTAAAGCATGGCATTTTTATTTTTTGGCCAGTGAAAATAGTATAACACCATAATGATGGATATATGCCATTATGCATGTCTAAACCCATAGAATGTATAATACCAAGAATGAACCCTAAGGTGTCTATGGACTTTGGGTGATTATGATGTGTTAACATGGGTTCATCAGTTGTAACAAGCGTACCACTCTAGTGGGAGAAGTTGATAATAGAGAAATCTATACATATGTGGGCCCAGGGGGTATATGGGAAATCTCTTTAACCCAAAACTGTTCTAAAACAAAATGAAGTCTTAAAAAAGGGGGAAAAAAAAAAAAAAAAAGGAAGGAGGGAGGGAGGGAAGGAAGGAAGAGAGGGAGGGAGGAAAATTTGTACTTAATTCCAAAGTCCAGGAGGATGGAGTCAGTATTAGATTTAACTTTATTTAGAAAAATATTTTTACATGCCCAAATGTTATGTAATAATTCATGTTGATTATATGTTTTTGCCACTGAAAGAAGAGTAAAACTGAGTGTCTTGTCTTGGCCAAAAAACAAAAAGCATGGCATTTTAACCACTGAGGTTGTTACCCATAATTTTACTGTAAAGAGAGTAAGTTCTTTAGTGGATATTGAAAAGTTTTTTTAAAAACTTTGTGGGGCTTTCCTGGTGACGCAGTGGTTAAGAATCCTCCTGCCAATGCAGGGGACATGGGTTCGAGCCCTGGTCTGGGAAGATCCCACATGCCGCAGAACAACTAAGGCCGTGAGCCACAGCTACTGAGCCTGCGCTCTAGAGCCCGCGTGCCACAACTACTGAAGCCCGCACGCCTAGAGCCCATGCTCCGCAACAAGAGAAGACACCTCAACGAGAAGCCCGTGCACCACAATGAAGAGTAGCCCCTGCTCGCCGCAACTAGAGAAAGCCCACGTGCAGCAACGAAGACCCAACACTGCCAAAAATAAATAAATACATAAAATTTATTTTAAAAAAAGCTATTGTGATATATCTTTTCATTAATAATTGAATTAAGTAACCATATATAATGTTCTGAATTTTACTTTGTAAGTACAAAAAGGAAATAACCATCGTTATTTCTTCCCATGGGGAAAAATATGGATATTCTATAGTGTATTCTCATGTTGAAAAAACCACCCCCAATACCAAGGTAATTTAAAAGAATTATATAGATTTGGCCACCACAAGTGTAATTTAGATAACTTAGCATTGTTAATTGTTTTTATTGTTCTTAAAAAAATAACATGAACTATATTCTCTAATCTTTGATTAGATATTTGTTAACATTTTCTCTCTCACAGAGGGCTATACTGGGAAAAGACAATATAAGTTTTCTTTAGAATTTTTATCTGTCCCCCCACAACAAATCCTTTTCTCCCGAACCTCTATGAGAAAAGGAAGTTTTACAGTGGAAAACTGACAGATAGCACCTTAACAAAATGATCATGTTAATATGACCAGTAATGGGACAGACTGATGCCATATGCCTTCTCAAGTGAGGCACTGAAAAGGCCACTGCATAGGTAATACTACATGGCAGTGCGTCTCTAGAAGGGCGAGTGGTTCCATGGCTCCTTTTCACTAGGCTCTCAGGGGAACTATTAGGTTGAGTCATAAAATGAAGTGTGGGTGAAAGTTTTAGGAGTGGGTATGAGCAAAATGTACTGACAGCAAGTGTTTCTGGGAGACTGTGTGTCCCCTCAGAAAACCAGCATTCATATAGAAACAGTTCTCAGCTGCTGGAGAAGCGGTAGTATGCTACACCGACGTTTTTGCACGGGGCGCATAGAAAAATGTCCATGGGGCTCTGGAGCCAATTCAAATATTTCTGTCTCAGGATGGCCCAGAGCCAGGGCCCTGCCCCAAGTGATCATGCTTCTCATCTCCCAACAAAAGCTCACTGATGAGGTCCGTCCTGGTGGTTTTGAACAAGACACCACTTAATCAAGAAATGTATCCCAGGCCAGTGCCTCTCAAACTTTAAGGCGTACACAGGCCCCTGGGGATCTTGTTAAATTGCAGATTCCAATTCAGTATGTTGGACGTGGCACCCAAGATTTTGCATTCCTAAGGAGTTCCTAGGTATTGCTGATGTGGGTCTGCAGACCACACTTTTGAGGGTCCTACACATCCCATTTCTGTCCCCACAAACAAAGTGATGACCAGTGATTACTGGTAAAACAGGCCTAATTTAGCCAACTTTTATCAATTGGCATGAAATTAAAATTGTTCTGGCTGAAAGACTTGCATTCAAGTTTTCTTGAATAGCATTTTAACTATAAATTAAACTGATTTTATGCTTATCACTAATGAATATATATAAAACTCTGTAACAGTCTGCTGTATGGCAGATCTTTTCTCCAAATTAGATTGAGGATTTCATTCTGAAAATGGCAGATGGTGGAAAACATTAACATTCTAAATTCTCTTAAGACCTATCTGGACCACATAGCATGGAGCAAAAATTGGGCTTGTTGGGGCTTCCCTGGTGGCGCAGTGGTTGAGAGTCCGCCTGCCGAGGTAGGCGTCGCGGGTTCGTGCCCCGGTCCGGGAAGATCCCACATGCCGCGGAGTGGCTGGGCCTGTGAGCCATGGCCGCTGGGCCTGCGCGTCCGGAGCCTGTGCTCCGCAACGGGAGAGGCCACAACAGTGAGAGGCCCGCGTACCGCAAAAAAAAAAAAAAAAAGGGCTTGTTATGCTAAAATATTAATTTTATCATTTACTTTTAGTTTGAGCAGAGTTTGCAAACTGATAGCTCTTGGGCCCAAGTCGATCTATAGATGTGTTTTTTGTGGCATATGTAGTTCTTGTTTGTTGTTGTTGTTTATTTGTCATAGTATTTTACAATTGGAACCTCATCCATAAAAATACTTTAGAAATATTAACCTTCTTTTGATCTGTTGACATGCTAAACTTTCTTTACTAAAGAAAAAATTTAAAAACACGAAAACATTTGACTCTCCATATAATTGTTATGACTATATTGTTAATTGATTACATTCAATGAAATCCAGAGCAGAATAATGTGAGAAAAGAAATAGCAATGCTGTTTAAAAAAAAAAAAAATCTATGAATTCAATGAAACACAAAATGATATTGATAATAAAACGAAATAGTTAAAGGAGATAATTAAATTCAAATACTAAATATGGAAAATGAAATCCATGCACTGAGGTTGATATCTTTAATTGACAAAATATGCTCCCACTTTAATAATTAAGAAAATTATACATTAGAATTTTCAATGATCTTGTGGTGATTGCCACATTAATGCCCCATGAATCATTCTTCCCAGTACCTGTGCCCTTGTGGATCCCCTTCCGAATCGACTCTGGATTTGGCCATGTGTCTGCATTGGCCCATGGGGACATCAGCAGACATGATACAAACAGATGCTTGGTAAGTGTTTGTATGTTGAGGCTTTAGATCACCAAATAGTACAATTTACTTGAAATGTCACAGATATCTCTAACTGCCAAGTCAGAATCATAATAATAATCACTAAGAGACTCTGCATCTAGATATTTGGCTACTTAAGGAAAATTAGAAGGTTAGCAAAACCTAATGGATTATGTTCATTCCTAGTCACCGTGGTAGGCCAACCATACCCAGGCATTCATGCTCTTAGACCTGGGCTTGCCACTCAGCATTCTTAGAATGATGCTATGGTCACATGAAAGGGCCCATTTAGCTTCTTTTAAGATGAAAGACCGCATGTAAAGAGAAGCTAGTCATCTTGGCCTCCAAGTGAGCCCTGCCACAAGCCTGTGGACTTGCAGACTATAGCTGCATGTATAAATGCAGAGACCAAAAGATTTCTTCTACCTCCTTCTCTCTCACTTGTAGATTAATTAAGTTACTTACGTGGAACAAACCTGTAAATTAAAATATTCTTAATAAACTTATACAAACCTGTAAATTAAAATATTTGTAATAAACAAAACATTGCTGTATTCCGTATTCTAAAATATGAACATAATTATATGTATTAAAATTGTTTGAATGCCCAGGGAGTGTGGAGAGTGAGGATAAATAAATGAATAAAGTTAAAGCCAAAGTGTAGTCTATCACATCCAAGATTTTTTTTAAAAGGAGCTAAAAAATGATGACTCATGATAAAAGCAATTTTTATTTTTTGAGTTATTTATTTATTTATTGTATCTTTATTGGAGTATAATTGCTTTACAATGTTGTGTTAGTTTCTGTTGTACAACAAAGTGAATCAGCTATAAGTATACATATATCCCCATATCCCCTCCCTCTTCAGCCTCCCTCCCACCCTCCCTATCCTACCCCTCTAGGTCATCACAAAGCAACGAGCTGGTCTCCCTGTGCTATGCAGCAGCTTCCCACTAGCTATCTATTTTACACTTGGTAGTGAGTATATGTCAATGCTACTCTCTCACTTCGTCCCAGCTTCCCCTTCCCCTCCTGTGTCCTCAAGTCCATTTTCTACATCTGTGTCTTTATTCCTGCCATGCCACTAGGTTCATCAGTACCGTTTTTTTAGATTCCATATATATGTGTTAGCATACGGTATTTGTTTTTCTCTTTCTGACTTACTTCACTCTGTATGACAGACTCTAGGTCCATCCACCTCACTACAAATAACTCAATTTCGTTTCTTTTTATAGCTGAGTAATATTCCATTGTATATATGTATCACCAGTTTTGAGCAATTTAATTACGTGCCTACATGTAATTTTTGTAAAGTTTCTTGTGCTTGGGGTTCGTTAAGATTCTTCAATCTGTTGGCTGATAGCTTTTACCATATTTGGACAATTTTTGGCCATATTTCCTTCAAATACATTCTTTAGTTCTCCTACCTTTCCTTTGAAAATTCCAAATTTTAAGAAATTTTTTATTTTGGAGTAATTTTTAATTGCACAAGTGCTGCAAAAGTGCAGGGAGTTGATGTGCACTCTTCTCTCAACTTCCCTATTATTAAGATCATATGTACTGTGGTACCTTTGTCAAAATTAAGAAACTAACGCTGGTACATCACTATTAACTAAACCTCTATTACTTGGATTTCATCAGTTTTTCCATTAATGTTCACTTTTTGTTCCAGGATCCAATCCATGATACTACCTTGCTTTTATTTGTCAAGTCTTAGTCTCTTCTGGTCTGTGACTGGGGATATTAATTTTAATAATATATTTTAACACAATATATCAAAACATCATTTAAAACTGATCAATATTTTAAAAATTATCAATAATGTATTTTACATTATTTTTTCATACTAAATCTTCAAAATCTAGTGTGTATACTTACAACACAAATTAAACTCAGACACTTTCATTGGAAGTACTTCATCTGCATTTAGAGCTCACAAAATTTACAGTTGAAAAAGTAGATTCATATTCTCCAGTTGTTCCAATATACTTAAAATTCTTCCAATAATTGCACTGAGTATCAGTTTTTAAATTTAAATTAACTAATTAAGAAATTCAGTTCAGTTGCAGTAGCCATAGTTCAAGTGCACGATTGCCCTATGTGGCTAACAGCTACCATATTAAATAGTGCAGTTCTAGACCACTGTAAGGACTTTTGCTTTTATTCTGAGCTCTGAAGGGTTTTGAGCAAAGGAGTGACATGATCTCATTGAAGATTACTCAGCTGTGCTGGAGAACAAATTGAGGTGAGGGCAGAAGCTAAGAGACCAGCCAGGAGGCTACTGCAATAACCCAGGTGAGTGAGGCAGGTGCTCGGTACTAGGGCAGTAGCAGTAGAGGTGGAGAAAGGTGGTAGGATTCCAGGACTACCTGGTTGGACCTGACACAATCTGCTTACAGATTAGATGTGGGGTCAGGAATGACACCAAGATTTGGGGCTTAAAAATGGAACAAGGAATGTCTTTTACAGAGAAGACTTTGTAGGAAGTACGTTGGGAGTGGGGAGATCAGGGGCTGTTTTGAACATTTTGAGTTTAAAATACCTATGAGACAGTTAAGTGGAGACGTTAGGTAGACAGTGGATATTTGAGTCTGGGGTTCAGGAGAGAGAGTTCTGCTGGGGTTATACATTTGGGAATCGTTAACACATAGATAGTATTTTATTTTATAAAATATTTATTTACTTTTGGCTGCGTCAGGTGTTGGTCTTAGTTGCGGCACGTGGGACCTTTCGTTGGGGTCCCCCAGCTCTCCAGCTGTAGCGCACTTGTGGCACACAGGCTTAGTTGCCCCGCAGCCTGTGGGATCTTAGTTCTTGACCAGGGATCGAACCCACATCCCCTGCATTGGAAGGCAGATTCTTAACCTCTGGACCACCAGGGAAGTCCCCAACGGTGGTATTTTAAAAGGTAAGATTTGAGGACTTCCCTGGTGGTCTAGTGGTTAAGACTCCCCTGCTTCCAATGCAGGGGGCACAGGTTCGATCTCTGGTGAGGGAAGTTCCGCATGCCACAGAGTGCGGCCCCCACCCCAAAAAAGAAAAAAGTAAGATTGGAGGAGCTTACCAAAGGAGTGAGTGTACAGAAAGAAGAGTTAGTAGCAGAATTTTCAGGAAAATGCAATTTTCAAAATGCATTTCAAAACGCAAGTTTTGAGATCAGGCCCCAAAGAGATCAACAAGAATTGGTGGAATAGTATATTCCTCCAATTAAAAGCAGTGTTAGGCTCAACGATGCAAAGGTAGTGATTAGCCAACCAGGTATAGCAAATCATTTTGCTGTGCTGAAGCAAAAATACAGAGCCAGAAGGTATGGAAAGATGTATTCGGTGAGGAAGGGCTTTCAGGCTGGCCGGGTGGCTAGTCAGAGCTGGGAATGCGAGGGTTCTAAGGACAGCTTTGGAGTTAACAAGTGACAGCTGCAGTTAGTTTCCTACACGTACACAAAACTAACCAACCTGTCCTGCCACAGAGCATATGTCATAATGCGGGTACAACAGGCATCTCGTTCCGCAAATGAAGAGAGGCACTGCCTTGGACCACAAAGCCACTTAGCCGCAGAGCCTCGCCCTCGCGTAATTACCAGGGAGGTGCCCTTCCCCCGAGGGCACTTGAGCTCTAAAGTGGGACAGGCCCGGAGGGAGGGGGGCTAACAAGGCGAGTTCAGAAATACCAACAGTGATGGGAGTGTGAGTTTTGCGCAGAATTCTGACAAACGGGAGGGCCTTGGCTTGAAGACGAGGCATACAGTCATTTAAGTATAGTGGAAGAACTAAGGCTAGTGGAAGCTCAAGGACAAAAAGCACTGAGATTCTTGAGTTGGCGCTGTGAACTATCCTTCCTGGCCGCATCCTCCCTAAGTCGGGCAGTGAGGAGCCTGAAGAACCGAGGAGTGAGGGGGCTGTGGCGGGGAAGGGCCGACTGACACGGCCCCTTTTAGGTCCTGATGCTGGGAGCAGCGTCCGCACTCCTATTTTCCTTTCACCGGGTCACTCTGCCCGGGAGTGGCTAGCTCTCGGGCAAAACTACGACCTGGTTAAACGGGAAGGTGCAGGAAAGCCAGTCTACCGGCGCCCCGGGGACACCCGCTGACGGCCAGCATCTCTTTGACTCCCGGCGCCGAGTGGACAGAGTCAGACCGGAAGACCCCGCGGGGCTGGGCTCGTGGGCCGCAGTAGAAGGGGCGGTGCCAGGGCACACGAACCAATCACGGCAGACGTGTTCACGTAGCTAGCACTGGCCAATAGGCGGCCGCGGCGACCGCGGCGGGGAAATTCAAACGTGTTTGCGGAGCGGGGCTGGGATTCCATCTTTTGTTCTCAACTCAGCTTTCCGGCGGAGAGTCCGACCTTACCGGCGCACGGAGGGACGGCGGCGGCCGGTGTGTGGGCTCTTTAGCCGCGCCGCGCGGGCCGGTGAGCGGTGGGGGCGAGGCGGGGAGGGCTCACAGCCTGGCAGAAGACGTAGGGTGCGGCTCAACGGGCTGGAGGGGGAGGGGCGGGCTCTCTGCCCCTCCAATCCTCCCGGTAGTGCCGGAGATTTTTTTTTGTTGAGAACCCGGGAAACGAGAGGTAGATGTGGACTTGGCTGGAGAGAGGGCCTGGCAGGGCATCTGGGGAGACTCCCTCTCTTGTCTGGTGTTTTAGAACAGGGAGAGGAGATGGTGGCCGTGATTCTGACAGTTACCTTTGGAACCTGGCTTCAAGGGGTGATACCTAGCTGCCCGCTTTATCCCCCTTTTTCATTGTTACGCTCGAGGTCTGGGGCGCCATTGATATCAGTGGCCCTGGGTTACTGGATTGATGGGTTTGAGAATCACAAAGATGAGATTGACAGGAAGAAAGACTGCGGACACTGCGGACTAAACATCAACACCATGCAGATGAGCAAGTGCTCAGTACTGTACTAATACAGTAGATTCTTGGTATTAGAATGATTAAGGTAGCACATCATGTTTCTGCCAGATATGCACAAGAACAAGCTGCTGATACCTCATTTATCAATAAAGGGCAGTGATGTTGCATGTATCATGCTTTGAAAGCACTTGCAATGTGCAGGTTTACTGACATAAAGCAGATGAATAAATGAATGGTTATTCTCACTACCAAAAGGGTTTTTTTATGCCTATATGTCACTACCAGAATCCAAGCAAACATACCATCACATTTTTTTAAACGACTGAATTTGCAGATGGCCCAGAGGAAATAATTCTGGAAAAAGAGTGAAAGGAAGGCAGAGAAGAAAAATGGAAAGTTTGAAAGGGGGCAGCAACTTCTGTGTTGTGCAATGGCTTCATTGACGTTCTGGTGGAAAGAAGAGGTGGACTTACGTGTTGGAATCCTTGCTGGGTAGATTACAAAGACATGCTGTTGTTTTTGTGCACATAGCTTCATAAATACTACCTTGATAATATCTGTGTTGAGATATTCATATTTATAATGCTTTAGTCTCCTGGGTTCTAAAAGGCTAGTTGCAACATTTTTTTCTTTAATGCTAGTAAAAATAGGAATTCTGAATAGTTCGATTTTTTTTTTCCTTAGAAATGGAGGCTGAGGATTTAAGTGGCAGAGAATTGACAATTGATTCCATAATGAACAAAGTGAGAGATATTAAAAATAAATTTAAAAACGAAGACCTTACTGATGAGCTAAGCTTGAATAAAGCCTCTGCTGATACTACAGGTGAGTTCCCTTGTTTTGAATACCTCTGTGGTAAAGGAAGGAAATGTTAACCACTGGGTGTTCACATGGTGTACTTTTCTCAGTAATTGACGCTCACCAGTTAGAGTACAAACATTTTATGTTTTAACCCTTTTGTGTGGAAATATTCCCACAATTTTCCACTTTCTTAAGAAAGGACACTTAACATCACATATTACAGTGTGCTCAGAGGTAATTTTCATAACTCTTCCATTATTGGTAGCTCTCATTTCTGCTGATATGCCTGCCATCAATAGGTATGCCATTTTTTTTCCATTCCTTTTTTTGCTGCAAACTGAGAAAACCTCACCAATCTCAATAAAAGGATGTACAGGTTTAAGGTTAAACACTCAGTATTTGATTTGAAGAATCTTCCTCTTACTCTCCTGGCCTTTCCTATTCTCCCTTGCTCACAGCAGCTTCCTTGCTATGCCTCCTGTGTGCTGGACCAGCTCCTATCCCAGTGCCTTCGTCCTTGCTCTCTGCCTGGAACACCGCTGCCCAGCTACCTGCCCACTCTTACCTCCTTCAAGTCTTTGTTCAAATGTCATCTCATCAAGGCCTTCCCTAACTCACCTATTTAAAATAGCAACCTGTGGGTTTGGGTGTGTGTCCCCTGTTTCCTTTCCCTGTATTATTTTTCTCTATAGCACTAATCACTTTATATCTCATTTACTCATGTGTTTATTGTCTCTCTCCTCCACTAGAAAGTGAGCTCTCTGAGGGTGTGGCTTTTATCTGTTGTGTTGTGTCTGCAGAACTAAGAATGGTGCCTAGCAAGTAGTAGGTACTTAAATGTTTATTGAATGATGAATGAGTGAAAGTGCCCAAAGTTTAATGCCCTAGTTTTATGAAAAGTATTAGCTCAGAAGCCGAATTCTTTACTATATTTTAGATTGTTGAGATTTTTGAAAAGTGACCTTTGGATAAGTTTGTTGTATCTGTACTAACCATTAAGTGGATGAGGGATTGAAAGCAAATGGAAGAACCTATAACTAGTCATGATGGCAGGTCATATTCACTTGAAACCACTTAGAAACTGATCATTTTGGTGTTAAGCAAATTCTTAATATGGTGATATTCTATCACCACACTTTGTGTATTTAAACAGTGGTAACAAAGCTTGTATGCCAAGGTAGATAAGTCCTTATTTAAAATCTTTAGTTGCTCAAAACTGTGAATACTTAACATATATTGATAATTGGGATGTAAAACATGATACTGAGGAAGATTAAAACCGTGGTTTCTAGATGAGAAGAATTTAGTATCTACTATGCTGCATTGTAACATATGTTTGACATCGAATGAATACTAACACAATAAGACAGGATGCTTTAAGGTTTTAACAGAGGGAGAATGAGGTATGAGAAATACATCTTCAAAGACCTTTTTTTAGACACCTTGAAGGCTAACTTGTTAGGAAGGCGATGGGAGGTAAAACTGAAAATGAAGTTAAGATCAGACCAGATTAAATTTAAGGGTAAAAACAAAGTTATGAATCTGTTTTTTTGGTTTTTGGTTTTTTTTTTTAGTAAAAAGCAGAAACAGTAATTTTGTTTGTAAAAGCAAATATTTAACCCTTGTTGAAGGTAACTGAAACTAATAGAAGGAACGATAGTTTCTCTGAGAAATCTAAATATAATAATGTTTAATAATGACTAAAATATCCTGAACAGGACAACTAGTAACACTAAAGAAGGTTAAAAATAGATTAACAACATGAAAATTTTGGAGAAATGTGGGTAAATTGGAGGGAGAGGAAAATGACCATACTAGTTGCTTATCTTTTGTAAATTGGTTTTGTTTGATCGGTTTAAAACTAAGTTTGAGGAATATGGATATAATGTTGGATCAATAAGGTTGTAAAGGTTATGTTAGGACTAGGGCAGTAAGTTTCTAAATTTTGAATGAATAAGTATGAAGAATTTTCCAAGAAAGTTGGTACTGGTGGTGGTGAGAGAGGCTCAGGTTTTCTTTGCATCGTTAGGACGCTAAGATAGAATTATGCTGCTGCAGCATACAATATTCTTAGACTGCATATGGTTTTCTAAAGCTCCTCATAAACATTTATTTCCAAGTTTTTTTTCCTTCAAAATATATAGCTTTTTGTAGTACAGTATACCATCATAAAAATATATATACAGTAAATAAGTTTGCTTATATTTACATGAGTTGTTAAAGTTTTAAAAAAGTATTTTAGGGAGTTTGTGTATGTTCATACTGAGAGTATCAGTGATTAACTGTAATTTGAAAGAAAAGTGCAATTTGGCATTTGTTTTATGTCTTTCCTCTGTTGTGGTATATTTTGTCCCCTGTTCAGATAACTCGGGAACTGTTAACCAAATTATGATGATGGCAAACAACCCAGAGGACTGGTTGAACTTGTTGCTCAAACTAGAGAAAAACAGTGTCCCTTTAAATGATGCCCTTTTAAATAAATTGATTGGTCGTTACAATCAAGCAATTGAAGCACTTCCTCCAGATAAATACGGCCAAAATGAGAGTTTTGCTAGAATTCAAGTGAGATTTGCTGAATTAAAAGCGTAAGTATTACCATTTTAACTGCATTTAGCTAACTACATTACATAACACATAACTACATCACCAAAAGGTAAAATGAAAACATGTTGTCAGAATTACTTGTAAGAAATTTAATATTTTTTGACGAAATCCTTTTGTTTATAATTAACAAGTGAGTAATGTAAACCTTTATCTTTACTATGTACATATTTCCACAAAGTTACATACTCTAGACTCTGCCTAAAAAGATTGTAAAAATTAACTTATTTAATTTTACATACAGAAAAAAGAACAATATCCTGTGTCTTCTGGAAAATAGAATGAGGAGTTATCAAACTTAGGCAAATGTGTCTTTTTTCTTAAAGCTTGACTCTGAAATCTTTATTTCAGTATTCAAGAGCCAGATGACGCACGCGACTACTTTCAGATGGCCAGAGCAAACTGCAAGAAATTTGCTTTCGTGCATATATCTTTTGCACAATTTGAACTATCACAAGGTAATCTGAAAATGTCAAGTCCGAATTTTAAGTAGAAGATAACTTCCTACTGTAACGTACATTCGAATATTAAATCATGTGTATGAAATAGAAGTATGAGGCAAAACGTCAGGTGAGAATATGGGGGAAGAATGCTACCTAAGTGTACATGTGGAGAATATTTGTCATACTGGCCCTTCCACTTGTGAGGAGTAACCCAGGAAGATAAGCATGAACATCACGTGTGTGCTATTAGATTCAGGAAACATCTAAAGGAAAGTGGCTTCTTTACTGAGTATTTCTGGGATGAGGATATAAGATATTTAAACCAGAGCTTAGATAAGTTTATCTTGTGCGATGGTGTCATAGCACCAAAATATATATCAGAATATAATTGTAGCATTAATTGGTAGTTCAATTAAAAAAAAGTAAACTGCTGTAGAAGCTTTTATTTCTTGCTCACTTGGTTCTCCCTAATCTGGACATTTTAGATAGAACAAGGGCAGTCTCTTCCTCAGACACTTTTAGCCTGGCCATTAGCCTTTACTCCTTTCATTTTCTGGGGCCTTTGGATCTATCCTGCTGGCCCTCTGGCCATGTTTTCCTGTTTTTCCATTTGCCTTGTTGCTGCTCCAACCCTGATCCCATTTCCCACCAGTAATACACATATTATTACCATTTTTTCTTTTTGGCTCAGCCGGAATCCTTGTAGTCGTGTCCAAAGCAGGGCTAACTCCTTAGAGAGTGTTCGCCAAGACCGAGGTTGGAGAAAAGCACTGTATAAACTCAAATCCTGAACTTCTACTTATGCAGATGATTTCTGAGTCCTAGTTATCTGAATCATCTTCTCTGGTCTATCCTGTGCACTATCAGGTGACTTAAAAAAAAAAAAAAAAAATCATCCCTTTCCTGCCTAGGAGAACTGACTCACTGCTCGTTAGAGTATGGCCAGGCCTTTAAGATCATCTATCTCTCCTTCATTCTACTTTTTAAAATTTTTGAGGTGTTATGGCCTATCCACAGCAGCTATAAACTTATATCTTTAGAATACAAATTTTGAAAATCTCAAATTATATTATCTGTAAATAAGAAATAAACCTCATTGGTACCACTGGGATGTAGTAGTAACCTCAAGGTCCAAATTGTGATTATTTTGAACAAGGTTGATGAATAGGGTTTCAGGAAAAATGCAAAATCCCCAAAGTCCTATGTGCTTTTGGTGTGTACGTGTATTTTTGTAGGAGTGGAGGACATTCCATAGTTTTTATCAGATTCTCAAAGGGGTCTATGACCTTAGTAAGCTCCCTAATTACTAGTTCCTGTCCAAGCCTTTCTTTCTTCTTTTGCTGTCCTGAAATGCTCAATATATGAAATCTCAGTACTCTGAATAAATGTAGTCTTAGTCTCTATCAAATATGTTTATGTTCTTAAAATTTGTAAACTGTGAGAAACTAGAGGCTGACTCTTAACCATTTTTACACCCAAGTGCCAAGTGCATAGCATAGCCTAGTGGCTCCCAAAAATGCTAACACATTTCATAACATACATGAAGTATACATTTAATATTTATAAATGAAATTCTAAACTAAATGTATTGGGTAAGTTTGCAGTTGAAAGAAAATTTGTTTGGTAATTTATCTGTAGTCAAAAGGTGATTTTGGTAGTTTCTCAGTTATTTTGCATTTTGGGGGTGGTGTAGCTAAGTCTGGTAGCTGAAGATTAATCTTTATTGTTACATTTTTTCACATGAATCCTTTTGATGGGAATTCCCTTTAGCAAAAGGTGTCAACCTTAATGACTAAATGTTATTATAAATGATAATTATTATGCTGTGTTGTAACAGATTGATGCTCTTGAGACTGTTGCAACATCTAAGGCTTAGTTTTCCCTTTTACTAAATTCTCTCAAGTTTCTGTTTGAGTTGACCTTTGCTGCCCCCATTTTGTAACTGCTTTGCTAACATTTCTTTTACTTGTGAAAATGGACCGTGGCAATAAACCAATACATAATCACATCAGTTACATCTTACACAAGTAAACTGTTTGACATGACTTGTTATCAGAAGTGAGAAATTGCTTATTTTTTTATGAATAACGTGCGTGAGCCTTGGAGTAAACATTTTTGCCTAAGACTTTTCAATTTTTTTCCTAGGTCCTGATGAATACGCCTCTGGGGAGTAAAGGTTGCTGCATTAAAATGACGATTATTTTTTACTTTGTTAGGTAATTTCAAAAAAAGTAAGCAACTTCTTCATAAAGCTGTGGAATGTGGAGCAGTGCCCCTAGAAATGCTGGAAATTGCCATTCGGAATTTAAACCTTCAAAAAAAGCAGCTGCTTTCAGAGGAAGAAAAGAAGAGTTTATCAGGTAAATACGTTAGTGTGTGCTAATACTTTTCTGTGGTGTTTTGTCCTGCAAAAAAGGATTCAGGATAATATTTTATAGAAAAATATCATTTATTTAGAATGATCAAAATCTAAGATTACGTTTTAGATGTAAAGGAGGTAAGACTTTTAGAAGTAACAAAGTCATTACTTTCTTGTTGGAATTTTTTTTTCCCTAATCAAACTCTAATTGGTAACACATTAAAAACAGCTTGATCTAAAACAATAAGGTCCCACTGTATAGTACAGGGAACTGTATTCAATATCCTGTAATAAACAATAATGGAAAGGAATATGAAAAAGAATATATATATAAAAATTACTTTGCTGTACACCAGAAACTATTACAGCATTGTAAATCAACTATACTTCAGTTAAAAACAAACAAACAAAAACTTGATCTAGGCGAGAGAATGACTTTTTGCTATTAGAAATAAGGAATGTGTCTACTCTTGAGAAAACAGTTATATAATTATGGAATAGTTTTGAAGTATAGGTAGAGAATTATCTTCATAACATCTTCATGTCTGCATATCTTATTTGGGGACAAATATTTACTATGAATTGACTTTTAAAACATTCTTATTTATGAGATTACTTTTTTGTGTATTTCTTATGTCCTTATAAATTTAATTACAATTTCAAATGTTTACAGCATCTACAGTATCAAATGTGCAAGAACCGTTCCCCAGTACACTTGGACATTTACCGAATAGGAACATCAGTTGTGATTCCAGAGCACAGACTAAAGCCAGGTTTTTGTATGGGTAAGGAAACTGAATCCATTTTTTAAATGCTCGTCCTACATTTATATTATTTATACATCTGCATATATATTTTCATGTTACAATAACAGTGTTTAACAGTTGATGAAAATGCATGTGTCAGTATTATTCTTTTAAAAATCAGGAGTATTTTCTTTCTGTTTAGGGAGAACATACCCCCTCAAGATGCAGAGATAGGCCATCGAAATCCTTTGAAACAAACAAACAAAGCTAAACGAGTAAGTTATTTTTAACTCTGATTAAAATGGTAGTGGTGAGGTCTATACTGATTTCCTAGTTAGTTACTCAATCTTTCAAAACATTTTTAGTCATGCCCGTTCGGAAGAGTCCCAGTTAACCTTCTAAGTAGCCCGGATTACCATGAGAAGACAGATGCTTCAGTTGCACCACCTTTTACTAAAAGGTATGTTTGAGTTTTAATTTTTTAATTTGGTTTCAAAACTTGAAGATTGATGGCAGAATGATCTTAAAGTCTTTTACTATGTGAAAGTAATTATGATTACATTTTTATTTAGTATGAGTGGGAGATATGACTTTATTTTGCTTTTGCACTCATTAAAATATTCATTAAAAGAACTATTAAAGAATTAGGAAACACAGAGGAAAAAAGATTAAGTCAACACGAAGCTTAAAAAGACTATGCAAACAGCCCTGGGGTAAAAACTCCTGATGTTTGAACATTTCTCCCTTATGGTAGCCTCTCTGGTAAGACTCTTTTTAGTGGGTATGGAAGTCTCCATAGGGGTGAAGGGAGGTCTGGGAACAATTTCTTTTGCAGCTAGTTCAAGGAAAGGCGCAGCTATCAGTGGGAGAGATGATTAATTCACTCACTTGCTCCTTCTTTTTTTACATGTGCACCTCACTTTACAGTCAGCATAGCCCTTCTTCTTCTTTTTTTTTTTTTTAATTTATTTATTTTGGCTGCGCTGGGTCTTCATTGTGGTATGCAGGCTTCCCTAGTTGGCAGTGCATGGGCTCAGTAGTTGTGGCATGCAGGCTTAGTTACAGTATGTGGGATCTTAGTTCCCTGACCAGGGATTGAACCCTTGCATTGGGAGGGAGTCTTAACCGCTGGCCCACCAGGGAAGTCCCCACTCATTTGCTTCTGAGCCTAGGGCTTCAAGAAGTGGGGCAGGGTAGGTAGAGATGAAGTATTGTTCACTACATCTAATGTGTTCTCCTTCCTTCAACTTGAAAACTGAGAATCTCGTATTCCAGCTTAGCTAGGGGACCTCATTTTTCTACTCTATTTTTAACTATAACCACTATTCATTACATTATTTCTAATGGGAAAGGCTCCTTGGATGCTAGAAAATCATTTTACAAGTAAACTTTAGAAATATAACCGTTTGTTTTTAGCTGGTGTCTTCTATACTTAAATTCTTATTATACTTAGGGCTTGACTGAACATTGATATTAAAGAGCATTTTGGATGTCAAGGTTAAGCTCCAAAATCTTATGACTATTTTCTTGTCATCTCCATTTCAAGTGCTAGCTTAGGAGATTTTCTCCCACTCAAAAAAATAAACAAGCCAGCCATTTTCTTGGTGCTTGTTTTGATAGATTGTGAGCTAGGCAGTCTCCCACAGGAGGGCCTACACCCTAGTTCTTATCCTTAAGCTATTTGCAACCTGAAGTGTAGTTTGATCTACATACTGCTTTTCCCTTGTCCTTTCCCACATTCATACCTTGACTCCAGCTGTTACTTATTACATAACAGGGTAGGCAATCACCTACTTACTACTCATCTCTCTCACTTTTATCACTGCCCAGCACTTTAGTCACGTTTATACTGGAATCTTGTTATTTTTAAAAATATCTTTCCAGGGGACTTCCCTGATGGCGCAGTGGTTAAGAATCCTCCCGCCAGTGCAGGGGACACGGGTTTGAGCCCTGGTCCGGGAAGATCCCACATGCCGCGGAGCAACTAAGCCCGTGTGCCACAGCTACTGAGCCTGTGTGCCACAACTACTGAAGACTGCATGCCTAGAGCCCGTGCTCTGCAACAAAGAGAAGCCACCGCAATGAGAAGCCCACGCACCACAATGAAGGGTAGCCCCCGCTCGCCGCAACTAGAGAAAGTCTGCACGCAGCAACGAAGACCCAACACGGCCAAAAATAAATACATACATACATTCATACATTTATTTAAAAAAATCTTTCCAAGTGATTTTTCCAATTAAAAGGTGTACATATTGTTAAAAAGTCAACTTTAAAATTGAAAAAATAATTCGTTGAAATGATTGATTTCAGGTTAAACATTACGATTGTTTTGTTTCATGGGTAACAGACAGATCTCTGGATCAGAATGCCGAGATACAGTCGTTTCTGGATCTAAATCAAGTGGAAATGATTCCAGTGACTTGAGACATTTAACGGTATGTCCATTTTTAAATCTTTCCATGAAGCAAGGGTTCCTGACCCAGGGTCCATGGAGCTTTTTCCGGGAAAGGAGTCCATGATTTATGTATCTCCAGCAGTGCTCCTGAAGCCCCAAGATATGCCGGACCACTGACGGGAAGTGGCACATAAGTCCTAAACTGTTTCTCCTCAGTTGAGGTGGTAGGGCAATGATCAGCGATCTTCTGGGGTAACTCTGAATTAGCAATTATTATATAGTGTTTTAGCAGGTTAGTTGGCCTGGATTTGGGAATAGCGGGGCGAGCCATGCCCCCCAGCTTTTGTTTCTTGGTGTGTTTAATCATATGACCTGGCAGGGCATCTTAGACAAAAATGAGGGAGTGGCTTTGTGATGGGGCAGAGGTGAGGGCTTAGATAATCCTGGCGTCCTGATATGGCAGATGTGTGAACTTCAAAGACAGGAAACAGCTTTAATCCCTGGTGCACTGATTTTTAGGGGTTATACTATTGTTACTATAGTTGAGTTAAACCCCTGGCATCACAATGTAGGTCTTTTTGATTTTCGATTCCTTGTAATTTGTCTCTCTCTTTCATGGTCTTTGCTTTTAAATAATGAGTTTAACTAGTTTACAGCTATCTTAGAGAATAGTGCATAGTTGTGTCAAAAGTTTATTTTCTGGATTTAGAATAATACTGTCTTAGACTTATGCAAATCTTAATTTTGACCAGTGCTGTTATTTTTGGTGATAAAATATGATCACAGTAACAAAATAATGAAGTGTGTTTTATGTTAGATTCAAATTTTCCAACCTCTCGTTTTAAGTGACTAAATTTTACCATTTGATTAATATGTCTATTGAAAGTAAATTGGCCAGTTTTATGGTTGTGGCCATTCCCGTTGCTCTACTCAGTAATTCAAGAAGTTATCTTCCTTGCACGTGAGTCCACGTGCAAGTATAATAGATAATCTTCCTAGCAGTCTTTTCATATAGGCGAGACTTTAGTATACTGAACACTAAGACAGATTAGTACTACTTCCGTTGATGAGACTTTATATAAAATCCAATCAAATCTTATTCTTTTTATGTAGTCTGTTAAAAATATTCGTTCCAAGGAACCTCAGATGTCAGATGAGAAGAGTTCTGAACTTATTACTGATTCAGTAACCCTGAAGAATAAAAGTGAATCAAGCCTTCTAACAAAATTAGAAGGTAAGAGTGACAAAACAGACTACTTCTTTAATTAAGAGAATCACTTTGTACTTGTGAAAGTTGACCGGCCACCTAACAATTGCCATGTAAGACTATCTATGACTGTGTCCCTTTATCTTGTATTTCAGTTAAATTTTATAGATTGTATGAAAAGTATTCAATTGTATAGCAAAGAAAGTTTATTTGCCTAAAAGGTGCATTAAAGGAAGTTAGGAGGGAAAATACCGTGACACGGAGTTATTGTTCTCAGTTGGCCTGATAAATACTTTCTGGAAAGGACGCAGAGGCTGTATTTCTATGATAATTCTCCCTTTCCTCTTTTATCAAACATTTGCTTTTCCAATATATGAGTACTGTGGTGCATGTTCTAAGGATATATACATGAATGAGACAGGGTCCCAAGGAGATTGCCAAGCAGTGTGGGACATCTGCTGATAAATATAATGCTGGGTAGAATATAGAGTATCATGAGAACCACATCAATAAAATGCTATGAGGATTCAGTGCAAGGAGAAATCTGAGGAACTAATTCGGTTTAGGGGAAATAAGGAAATAGTTTGTGGAGGAGAAGAAACGTGAAGCATTGTTAGCATTTAAATAGGAAGAAATGGCAGTGATAGAGTATTTCAGATGGAGGGAGTAACATAAGCAAAAGAATAAAATATTCTAGGAACAAAGATGGTCAATTATGCTGAAAACTGTAGCACAGGTAGTATAGAAGTGGGAGATAAGACTAGTTAGACTTAGAATGTCAGGCTTAAATTTTTTATTTGTTTAGATGTCAGAGCACCATCAGAGGTTTTTGAATGGGATCATGAATTGGATGACCATTGTCCAAACAAAGTTTGCCAGATTGGGTGTAATGTTTTCTTTTGATTGGACTGAAGAGGAACACTGGGACTTTTCTGGTTTTAGCCCGGAAAGTCCCATGTCACAGGAGAGCCCTCCATCCCTGCAAACTGGGCGGCCATTATTTTGATTGGGAACATCAGCGTCCCTTCGGATCAGCAGGGCATTGTTTCCAGGATCCCCCTCGGCTGCCCAAATCCGCAGTTGCTCAAGTCCCTTCTGTAAATTGATGTGGTATAGTCAGCCCTGTGGAAGCTGCGGGTATGGAGGGCCAACTGTAGATTCCTCTTGCTAGTAATTGGGGGAAACTCATATTCTGTATTTTCATGGCACCTATTACAAACGGATATGATTGAAAAATCATCTTTACCAAAAATTCTTGTTTATAGTACTGACCTGGCACCTAATTTAATGCTTTCATTTCTTTCACACACATTTCCGTCAAGTGTATTCCGAGTGGGGCTGTGGGGTCACAGGACGTTGTATATATTCGTCTCATCGATAGTGCTGGACGGTTTTCCAAAGTGTTGTGTTTCACCAGCACTT
Organism: Aethalodelphis obliquidens; assembly: GCF_003676395.1. Classification (NCBI taxonomy): domain Eukaryota; kingdom Metazoa; phylum Chordata; class Mammalia; order Artiodactyla; family Delphinidae; genus Aethalodelphis; species Aethalodelphis obliquidens. The sequence continues at coordinate 73,992,027 of NW_020837947.1, read as the reverse complement.
ATGTTACTCTTGCTCCACATTCTTCCCAATAGTTTTTATTGTTGGTTTTTAATGTTAAACATTCTGATTCTGCTAAGTGATATCTCGCTGTGGTTTTAATGCGCATTTCCCTGATGTCTAACGATGCTGAAGGCCTTTTTGTGTTCATCGGCCATATGGGTATCCTCTTGTGAAGTACTTGTTCAAGCCTCCCCAGTTTTTCCATTGGGTTTCCTTTCTTTCTCGCATTGATGTTAGGAGACATTAATATGATCTAGATACAGCTCCTTTGTTGGGTATATATTTTACAAGTAACTTCTCCTATTATGTGGTGAAGACTTGATGAAATTGTTAATTATCATGCATTTTAATTTATCAGTCTTTTCCTTTGTGGTGAGTGTATTCTGTGACTTTAAACAAATCTTTTCCTCCTCCAAGATCATAAAGATATTTTCATATATTTTATTTAATTTATTTTTTTATAAATTTATTTATTTATTTTTGGCTGCGTTGCGTCTTCGTTGCTGCGGGCGGGCTTTCTCTAGTTGCGGCGAGTGGGGGCTGCTCTCCGTTGCAGTGCGCGGGCTTCTCATTGCGGTGGCTTCTCTTGTTGCAGAGTTTGGGCTCTAAGCGTGCGGGCTTTAGTATTGTGGCGCACGGGCTCCATAGTTGTGGCTCGTGGGCTCTAGAGCACAGGCTCAGTAGTTGAGGCACACGGGCTTAGTTGCTCCGTGGCACGTGTGATCTTCCCGGACCAGGGCTCGAACCCATGTCCCCTGCATTCCCAATAGTTTTTATTGTTGGTTTTTATTGTTGGTTTTATTAGTTGGTTTTAGGCGGATTCCTAACCACTGAGCCACCAGGGAAGAAGCCCTTTCCATATATTGCAGAAGACATCATTTTACGTTTCACATTTAGAGTTATATTCTACTTGAATTTGATGTTTGTGTATAGCTAAGATCAAGTGTCTGGATTCATTCTTTTCTCCCCATGTGGATATCCAGTAGATCCAGAAGCATTTATTGAAAAGACCCTTTTTCCCCTCAGTGATTTGTTATAAATTAGATGAGTCTATGTTTGATGTCTGGTCTTGAATTCTTCTCTGTTCCATAGTCCTTTGTGTCTTTGTGCTAATACTGACATAATTACTGCAGTTAAGTCTTCATATCTGTCAGTGTAAATTCCACCTTTGTTCTTTGTCAAAGCTATTTTAGTTATTCTAAGCCTTTTGGATTTCCATATAAATATTAGAATCTGTCAGATTTCCTTTTTTTTTTTTTTTTCCGGTACGCGGGCCTCTCACTGTTGTGGCCTCTCCCGTTGCGGAGCACAGGCTCCGGACGCGCAGGCTCAGCGGCCATGGCTCATGGGCCCAGCCGCTCCGCGGCATGTGGGATCTTCCCGGACCGGGGCACGAACCCGTGTCCCCTGCATCGGCAGGCGGACTCTCAACCACTGCACCACCAGGGAAGCCCCATTTTTTTTTTTTTTTTAAATGGGATTTTGATTGAGATCTAGTGGGACAGGTTGACATCTTAACAGATGAAATTTCTAGTCCACTAACCTGGCATATCCCTTCATTCATTTAAGTAATCTTTAAAAGATTATTGAAGAAATACTTTTCTGTGTAGAGATTTTGCTTATCTTTTGCTAGAGATGTACTTAAAGATCTGATTTTTTTTTTGATATGATAATGAATGGGATCTTTTTAAAAAAAAATACTTATCCTCTACTTTGTTGCTGATATGTAAACATACAACTGATTTTTAGCTATTTATCATATTTACAGTGACATTGCTAAAGTCACTGAATAATTCTAATATTTTCCTATAAATTCTTTCATGTTGTTTGAAAATAATGTAACATTTTTTGCCTTCCAGTCCTTTAACTTTCTTTTCTTTGCTGTATTGCACTTATAACCTCTAGCATAATGGTGAATAGAAGGAATGATAGGTGGCGTTTTTGTTCATTCCTTATTTTAGAGAGCCACTTTCATTATTTTACCCTCACATGATAATTGCCTTAGAGTCTTACAGCTATTCTTTATCAAATATCAAAACAGAGTGAGTTTTGCTTTATAGCTAGACTAAAAGTTTTTTTGTGACTGGGTATTGAATTTTATGAAATGCCTTTTCCGCATTTTTGGAGTTGACCACAGACTATTCTCCTCTATTATTATGGCAAATTGAATTAACTTTCAAGTGTTAAGCAACTTTGCATTTAGGAATAAACACAACTTGGTCATAATTTATTATATATTTTGTATATCAGTTGCAAATATTTTGTTTAGAATTTTTGCATCTGTTATGATAAGGACAGAATATTGACATTCATAAAATAGTCAATGTTATTGTTGAGGCTCTTTCGTTCAGGCGCTTAAGGAAGTAAATTACAGGCTAGTTTAACGTAAAAATTTTGTTAAAAAGCTAGAGGTCTATGAAAAGTGGTGAACTAGCTTCTCTTTATTAGTAAGACATACATGTTTTTAAATTTTTACTTATTTATTTCCTTGTTTTCTGGTAAAGACCAGAAGCATTTAAATTCAGAATGGTCTTTGGTAAAGCTCTAGGTAACAACCAAGGAAGATGGCTGTTGCAGCTTTGAAAAATTAACTTGCTAAAAGCAAATTGTCAGCAGCTGGCTTAAAGTTTTTAGTTTCTTTGTTTTTTAAGAGCAAAATGCTAATACAGTTTTTTAACATGTTCTATCATTTAGGTTTATTTTGTTATTATCAAATAGTCTTGCCTTTTAATGACAATAGCAACAAATACAATTTCAGAAACTAGAGAACATCAAGAACCAAAGGTTCCAGAAAGTAACCAGAAACAATGGCCATCTAAGAGAAAGTCAGAATGTGTAAACCAGAATCCTGCTGCATCTTCAAATCAGTGGCAAATTTCAGAGGTAATCTCAAAAGTTGATACAGAGGTAACTTTCCTTTTCAAGTGTAGCATTGCTATTGTTCATAATGTGATGATCATGTTAAATGTTTTCTTCTTTTATTAAATTCTTGTGTACCATATTTAGTGGAGCAGTTTGCTCAAGTGTGTGGTGTTTTGTTTTTAATTCACAAAACAATGATCAGTAATAAAGGTTTAGTTTAGTAAGAATATATGTCAAGCTGAATTCTTTTCTGTTTTCAATAGTATTTTTGGATGCTGGTAGACTGGGGCAGGGGTCAGCAAACTACAGCCTAGGAGCCAAATCTAGTTCCCAGCCTGTCTGTAAACAACATTTTATTGAAACACAGCCATACCCGTTTATTTACTTACTGTCTGTGCTTGCTTTTGAACTGTAACAGCAGAGCTGAGTAACTGCAGCAGAGACCACCTGGCCTGCAAAGCTGAAAATGTTTACTATCTTACCTTTTACAGAAAACAGTATGCAGATGGCTGAACCAGTGCAATGCTGTACCAAGCATTTGACAATTTCCTATTGTCGTCCTCATGGATAAAATAGAAAAATATAGACTAGATAATGTGAATTCATAATAGGTTGAATGATCATTCCCACTGGCTGGGCTCCATTTCAGAAGCAAGGATCTGGTAGAGAGCCATACCTGTATGTAGTCCATGGCCATACTCTTGTCATTATTACTTTTCGGTTGTATTCTAACTCAGCAGTTCTCAAATATTTTGGTCTTGGTGCCTTCTTTTATACTCTTAATTATCGAGGTTCCTAAAGAGCTTTGGGGGAATTCCCTGGCAGTCCAGTTGTTAGGAGTCCTTACTTTCACTGCCAAGGGCCCAGGTTCAATCCCTGGTCGGGGAACTAAGATCCCACAAGCTGCATGACGTGGCCAAAAATGGGGAAAAAAAGAGCTTTGGTTTACGTAGGCTATGTTTATCTGTATTTGCTATATTAGAAAGTAAAGCCAATACATTTTTAAAATATTTACTAATTTATTAAAAATAACAAGAATAAATTTTTTACATGTGAATGTAGATACACTTAAAAATAAGTATTTTGTTTTATTGAGATATAACTGATATACAACATTATATTAGTTTTAGGTGTACAACATAATGATTCGATATTTGTATATTTGTATATACAGTTGACCCTTGTACAACATGGGTTAGAACTGTGTGGGTCCACTTATGCATGGATATTTTTCAATAAATATGTACTATAGGACTACATGATATTTGGTTGGTTGATTCCGAGAATGTGGAACTGTGGATACATAGCGCCAACTGTAAACTTATATGTGGATTTTTGACTTCATGGGAGGTTGGTGCCCCTAATCTCCCAGTTGCTCAAAGATCAACTCTATTGCAAAATGATCACCACAATAAGTCTAGTTAATATTCTTTACCATACATAGCTACAAATTTTTTTCTTGTGATGAGAATTTTTAAGGTCTACTCACTTAGCAACTTTCAAATATGCCATTCAGTATTATAAACTATTGTCACCACGTTTTTCATTACATCCCCATGATTTATTTATCTTGTAACTAGAAGTTTGTACCTTTTGATCCTCTTCACCCAGCCCCGCCCCCCCCCCCCCCCCCCCCCCCCCCCCCCCAGCAAACTATCTGTGAGCTTGGTGTTTTGTTGTTGTTGGGTTTTTTTTTCCCCCATGTAAGATTTTACATGTAAGTGATACTATGCAGTATTCGTTTTTCTCTAGCTATTTCACTTAGTATAATGCCCTCAGGGTCCATTGGTGTTGTCACAAATGGCAAGATTTCATACCTTTTTATGGCTGAATAATATTCCGTTGTGTTTATGTATTGCATTTTCTTTATCCATTCGGCCATCAATGGATATTTAGGTTGTTTCCATTTCTTGGCTATTGTAAATAATGATGCTATGAACATGAGGGTACAGATATCTTTCCAAGTTAGTGTTTTCCTTTTCTTTGGATAAATACCCAGAAGTAGAATTGCTAGGTCATATGGTAGTTCTATTTACATTTTCACCAACACTGCACAAGACTTCCATTTTCTCCACATCCTTGTCAACACTTCTTATTTCTTCTCTTTTTGATAATAGGCACTCTGACAGGTGTGAGGTGATATCTCATTGTGATTTTGATTTGCATTTCCCTAATGATTAGTGATGTTGAGCATCTTTTCATATATCTGTTGGCTATTTATCTGTATGTCTTCTATGGAAAAATATCTAATCACCTCCACTGTCCATTTATAAGTTGGTTATTTGATTTTTGGTATTGAGTTGTAATGAGTTCCCTGTGGTTTTTTTTTTTTTTGGCTGTGTTGGGTCTTTGTTGCTGTGCACAGGCTTTTCTCTAGTTTGCGGCGAGCAGGGGCTACTCTTTGTTGCTGTGTGTGGGCTTCTTATTGCTGTGGCTTCTCTTGTCGCGGAGCACGGGCTCTAGGCGCATGGGCCTCAGTAGTTGTAGCACACAGGCTCTAAAGTGCGGCTCAGTAGTTGTGACGCATGGGCTTAGTTGTTCCATGGCATGTGGGATCTTCCTGGGCCAGGGGTCGAACCCATGTGCCCTGCATTGGCAGGTGGATTCTTAACCACTGTGCTACCTGGGAAGCCCCTCCGTGTGTATTTTGGATATTAACCTCTTATTGGATATGTGGTTTGCAAATATTTTTTCCCATTCCATGGATTGTCTTTTCATTCTGTTGATGGTTTCCTTTGCTGTGCAGAAGCTTTTTAGTTTGATGTAGTCCTACTTGTTTATTTTTGCTTTTGTCTTTACTTTAGGTGTCAGATCTAAAAATTCATTGCCAAGACCTGTGTTAAGGAGCTTACCACCTATGTTTTCTTCTAGAATTTTTATATTTTAAGGTCTTATATTCAGGTCTTTAATTCATTTTGAGTGAATTTTTGTGTATGGTATGAGAAAGTAGTCCAGTTTCATTCTTTTGCATGTGGCTGTCCAGTTTTCCCAACACCATTGATCTATGTGTCTGTTTTTATGACAGTGTCATACTGTCTTGAATACTATAGCTTTGTGATGTGGTTTGAAATCAGAGAGCATGATGCCTCCAGCTTTGTTCTTCTTTCTCAAGGCTGCTTTGTCTATTCATGATCTTTTGTGGTTCCATATGAATTTTAGGGTTGTTCTATTTCTGTGAGAAATGCTATTGGAATTTTGATAGGGATTGCATTGAATCTGTAGATTGCTTTGGGTAGTTATGGTCATTTTAACAATATTCTTCCAATCCATGAACACAGAATATCTTTCCATTTATTTGGGTCTTCAGTTTCTTTCATTGGTGTCTTACAGTTTTCAGTATACAAGTGTTTCACTTACTTGGTTAAATTTGTTCCTAGGTATTTTATTGTTTTTAATGGGATTGTTTCTAACAGGTGTTTTTAGTGGAGTCTTTAGGGCTTTCTGTATATAATATCATGTCTGCAAATAGTAACAGTTTTACCTCTTCCTTTTCAATTTGGATACCTTTTATTTCTGTTTCTTGTCTAATTCCTGTGGCTAGGACTTCCAATACCATGTTAAGTAACAGTGTGAAGAGTGGGCATCCTTGTCTTGTTCCTGATTTTAGAGGAAAGCTTTCACCGTTGAGTATGATGTCTGCTGTGGGCTTGTCATACATGGATTTATTATGTTGAGCTATGTTCCTTCTGAAAAATAAGTATTTTTCAAATCAAAATAATTACAGTGAAGAGAGTGATATTGTTTTACAATTTTTACAATTTCTATAATGGTTGGCTTAACAGAAGACTGGATTTCTTGTATCTACTTTTGCATTCAATCTATTTCACTATCACATGCCTTCTAGCCTTGGGAAAACTCTAGTTTACATTCATGAAAGAATGAAAGTGAAAAAGGCAAATAATGTCCTAGTATGATTATGAAAATAGTTTTAACCTCTCAGACTCCAGGAAAAGATCTTGGGAACCCCTCTCTTTCTGCTATTTCTAGATCACTCTTTGAGAACTGTTGATCTAAGTAATGGAGTAGGTAACAAATGTTAGATGAGAAGAATCCTGACAGGTTGAACCTTGGACAAACAGCATTTCCTCTTTTTTTCTTTTTAAAACTTGTAAACCGGTAGAATGGTAAAGGGACTTAAAACTATTTATCTGTCATTAGGGAAATGCAAATCAAAACTGCAATGAGACACCATTTCATACACACTAAGGTGGCTATCATTAAAAAGAGACAGTAATAAGTGTTGATGAAGATGTGGATAAATGAACCCTCATACACTGCTGGTGAGAATGTAGAATGGTGCAGTCACTTGAAATGGTATGGCATAGCAGTATAACTTACCTCCACTGCTTCTTCTTGGGTCAAGGCAGAAGAGGACCATTCGGAGACCTAAATAAATGGTGATCACCTTACCAGAGTTATTATGAGGTGCTGGTTGAGAAAATTTACACTTAAGAAAAAAATCTAAATGTGCCTTCTTAAAAGAGATTTCCTACTAGTAATTTTCTGCCTTTTACTCCTGGTTGCACGTGAGGTCTAGTTTTCCTCTGCCTGCTAGTTGCCCTCCAGGTTTGCATCTATATGCTGCTTCATTAACTACCAACTTGCATTGCGCTATTCATAAAAATTGCTTTGTACGCTTAGTTATTTTATGTTTATTCATGCATTTTTTATGATCATATCAATTATAGTGCTCATTATAACATATTTAATTCCTAAGAATTTTGGGGGGAAGATATTAAAAAGTAAAGCACCTATCATAATTACTAATTGTGCTTAATTTGAAATTAGAATGTCCTGAATTTAAAAAAAAAATGGTATGGTAGTTCCTCAAAAGGTTACATACAGTTACCATATGATCCAGCAATTCTACTGCTAGGTATATACTCAAGGGAATTGAAAATATATATCCACACAAAAACTTGTACATGAATGTTCATGGCAGCATTATTCATAATTGTAAAAAAGTAGAAATAACCCAAATATCTATCACCTGGTGAGTCAATAAGCAAATGTGTTACTCTGATTTTATTATTTCATTTTTTTATTCAATAATAAAAGTAATGAAGTACTGATAAATGCTATAGCATGGATGAACCTTGAAAACATGCTAAATGATGGAAGCCTGTCACAAAAGGCCATATATTTTGTGATCCCTTTTATAAGAAATGTCTAGAATAGGCAAATCCATAGAGACAGAACGTAAATTAGTGGTTGCCAGAGCCCAGGAGGAGTGGGGAATGAGAGTGACTGCTAATACAGAGCTGCTTCTTAGGATGATGAAAACGTTCTGTAATTAAATAGTGGTGATGATTGCCTACTCTTGTGAATATATTAAAAACCACTGAATAGTACACTTAGGTAAAGAAGAAAAGACTAGGCAGTTTCTTGAGGTTGCTACTTCTGCAGCAGCCCACTCAAGTGGAGGCTGTTTTTGTCTCCCATCTCACTTACCTACAAGCTCCCCGAAGCTATGTCCAGACCATTTCTTCTCTTGCCAAAACCCTGTCCTTTTGAGGCGCCTGCCTTCTGGATATGCTCTCCTATCTTGCTCGTTGCCATCATCTCTGAACATCCTAGTGACTCCCCATCATTCTTTGAAAACATTAGGCTCTGGATCACTTCTTTCAGCTTCAACCCAACATCTATCATCACGTTTTGTTAGCTTCTCACCCCTATGTATCGCTAGTCCTACACCTGGCCTCCAGATTCATAACTTCTTCCTCCCTCATGCCCATTTCTTAATGTCACCTTAGCTACCCATTCCTATATTCTCAATTCTGATCTCCAAAATCTCAAATGCAAACATCCCGGTCTATGAGTACAACCATTCCACTTACCTTGCTTAATAATCTTACTATCACAGATTCTTAATACCATCCTGACCACTAATCCAGATATATATATGAGGAAGTCTTAAAGGAAGGGGAAAATTTACCCAGGAAAAGAGATACAGTGGCCATGCTAGCTATCTTCAAAAACTCAAAGGATTGAAATGCAGAAAATAGTATAGATTTATCCACTGTGGATCTCCAGAGCATAATGTGGACCCAGTGGGTTGAAATTATAATATAGAAGCTGATTTAACCTAAATATCTGTGAATACTTGCTAACAGCTAAAACTGTCCCCAAATTGAAGTAGAGGTAGTGAGCGCTCACTAATAGCGTTCAAGCAAAATGTGGTTTGCAGGAGTTGGCAAGCTTTTTCTGCAAAAGCCTAGTAAGCTTTGCAGGCCAGATGGTCACTGCTGCAACTCTTGAACTCTGTCATTATCTCATGAAAACAGCCACAGACAAGATGTAGGCAAATAGACATTGCTGTGTTCCAATAAAAGTTTATTTACAAAAACAAGCAGCAGGCCAGATTCAGCCAATCTCTACTGTAGAGGATGTTCATTATTGCTTTGGGATTTGTATGAGATAAATTCTACAAGCTCTATGTCTTTTACAAGGGAGAAAGAAGAACACTAGATAGGTATTTGCCATTTCAAATTTTGCTAAATAATTAGTATTTGGTCATTTTCCCTCCAAACATAAAAGTAGGGAATGATTTTACTGATTAAAGAAAGACTAGTTTTCTGAAGCACAGAGTACTTACTTAGATTATAAAAGTTCAATGCTAGTAGTAGTAGCCCTAATGGGAGAGGATATTAGATCCTGTTTTGTTAAACAATGCTGTGTACCTTCCCTCTACTTGTAGTCCCTTTGAGGAAAATATAACAGGCTTCAAAATTTAGAGTAAAAGAGCTGTACTAAAAAGTTATTGAAAGTCTGGAACACATACGTCTACCTATTTTAGCATGCTTTTGTATTTCATATGTTAATTTTCTTTTAGAAGTTATGTTTGTGAAACTGTTGAACAGGTGACTAATTTAAAAACCCGAAATCGTGATGTTTTTTATTTTGGTCTAGCAGAAACAAACCAGTTTTGAGCAACCTGCCCTTTCGGTTTCAAAGCAGTCGCCACCGATATCAACACCTAAATGGATTGACCCAAAATCTATTTGCAAGACACCCAGCAACAGTGTCTTGGATGATTACATGAGCTGGTAATTACTTTTCTTTGCTTGGTACAATAGAAATAATATGGGCTTCGGGGCCAAACAGATCTGGAGGTGGATCCCACTCTTTTACTTTAAACACTTTCCAAATTCATATTATTTTTCTCAGCATCAGTTTTTTTATCTGTAAAAGGGGAGGGGAAGGTGGCTACGATATATTTTTAAGGATTGTAATGAAAGTCTCTGTCATATTGTAATCTGTACCTACTATATATACTCTATACTTTTTATACTTACCTATAGGCAGTACCTTTAAATACTCTAAGTATGCAAAACTTCTTGATAATCATGCATTGCCACACGGATAACTCTCTGTAATTGAGAGAGAGATTTTAAAGGTTAGCATTCTTAGAGCGGGTAAAGTGTGGATACATTACACGGCAAAGGAGCTGTTAACTGGAGCGTGCTGGTCTCTGCTGGTGGTGCAGCTCATATAGTTCTGGTGGTGTTCAAGACCGGAGCGGCGGGCAGTGAGGGATGAGTGAAGAAGTTGGTCGGTGTTGATTGACAGGAAACACAAGGGATATTGAAAAGCAAATCAATGGCATTTCTAAGAAAAGAAAGAAAGGGATGTGGTATATCCTATAACTAGGGGCTATATTTTTAATGTCTTAGAGGATAACGGAAATCCATGATGCCTTTTGCTTTTCATTTTCATAATGTAATCTTTGATCTTAATTAGAACTGGCCTTGGGGTTTTATAACCTAGTCTCTTTCCTACTTAATACAATTTTGCTATATATTACCTAATTTTATTATACTTAGAATATTTTAAAGAATGACAGCTAACTAAGCAAGGTATATAGTTATTTCTTGCGAAACTATTTACTGTCAACAAATACTTGTAGAATTCCTTTGTGCCAAGCACCATTCTTGGTGTTGAGAATACAACAGTAGACAAGACAAGCAAAGCACGAACGGGAGCTGAGCTGCTTTATGCTCAAAGGCCAAACTCCTCTGATGTAATTGGCTTTCACATACTTCCAGGAGGCTGTGTAGAACGTTATCGTTAAGAAGCACTCATAAAATCTGTGATCAGCCATAGGCTGAGATTTGCCTTGGCTAAATTTTATAAAATAACCCCAACTCTATATTTTAAATGACATCTTATTTATTTTAATAAGGATTTCTTGTCTGGGGACAAAAAATTACTTTCAGAAAGAACTCCCCCAAAATGAAATTTCTGGTGATGGTGTCTCAAGGATAAATAATTCAGATGTACTAGGAAAACTCATTTGGATTCTGTTTGATGTAACACATGTAAATGTATATCCACCATACAAAATCTGAGTCAGAATCTTGTTTTCAAAGCTTTAATGTTTTAAATTTTGAAAAATACCTTTCCCAGTTTCAGGACTCCAGTTGTAAAGAACGACTTTCTACCTGCTTGTCAGTTGTCAACACCATATAGCCACCTTCCCTATTTCCAGCAGCAACAGCAGCAAGTACCCGTTACTCCACTTCAAAATTTGCAGGTTTGATAAGCTTTATTTATAATGGTACATGTTAAGGTATGATCAGTTTTAAAGGTTTTATTTTTGCAGGATCTAGTTTTTAAGAATGGTGTTAAAGACTTGTCCATTCTTAGTCCCATTAGGCAAAACTCTTTTCTGCTATTCTCATAAAGGTGCCTTATGACTTTGAGAGGTTAGTTATTGAAGAAGCTAATGAAGCTTTTTTCACTAACTAGCCCGAAGTATCTAGTTTGAGTAGCTAGATAAAATTTCTTCTGTAATCTAGGCTATTTTTTTATTCTGTTTAACAATGTAAACCAGCTGTTAGTGAGCAGCTTCATTTCACTGGCTGTTTAATATACAAGTAAATTTTTAAGAATATCAGAATAGCAATATGAGATACTACTAGAATATATTATAAAGTAGTTATTATAAAGTATTGATAAGGTAAAAAATTTTTTGCTGGTAAGGTATTGCCATCTGGGAAAAAAATTATTTAGAGACTCTCTCGACATCAATACTAAAATTTGTTTCTAATAACTATCTGAAAAGCAGCTTACTATTGATAGAAAGAATAGGCTTTGAAGGGAGACTGCCTGTCCTTGACTCTCGGCCTCACTACTTACCAGCTATGTGACCTTTTACAAGTTAAATAAACTCTTGTGCTCATTTCATCATCTTTAAAATGGGGGTGATGAACCTATCTACCCCATAGGATGATTGTGAAGATTGAATTAGTTAATATATACGTAGTTCTTACAACAGAGCCTGGTGCTTAGTAAATAATAAAATTTAGCAGCAATTGTTTAAATAAAACAGCAAAAAAAACCCCAAATAAACTACAAGTGATTAACTAAACAAATCAAGAGATTAAAAAACTAGACGACAGAAAGTAGACAATGGGTACCAGGGGCTAGAGGGAGAGAGGAATGGGGAGTTACTGTTTGAGGGGTGCAGGGTTTTTTCAGTATGAGATGATGAGAAGTCCTGGAGGTAGATGGTGGTAATGGTTGCACAACAGTGTGAATGTACTCAACCCCACTGAAGAGTATACTTAAAAATGGTTAAGATGTTACATTTTGTGTTATGTAAATTTTACCATAATTTTAAAAATAATGGCATAAAAAATTTAGCCAACAGTAGAGTATACTAACTGTGGAAAGAGGTAATAGTGCTTTGAGGATTGACTCAGCAGTATAATAACTATAAAGGAGACAGAGCAGGTTGACCAGGTTTGCCCACACGTTCATTCAAAAAGCATTCATTGAGCTACTAGTCATGTAGTAGTAACTCAGCCTGTTTGAGCTGAACTCTGATTGACTCAGCAGTATAATAACTATAAAGGAGACAGAGCAGGATGACCAGGTTTGCCCACACGTTCATTCAAAAAGCATTCATTGAGCTACTAGTTATGTAGTAGTAGTTCAGCCTGTTTGAGCTGAACTCTGAAAGCCAAGCAGACATGACCGAGTGAAGGGTCGAGGAGCCTTCTAGAAGAGGCCAGTGTCGGGAGGAAACTAAAGGAGGCCAGAGTGTGGCTAGAGCTCCCCAAGGGGCAGGGGTGACCCTGAGGGTTCTGCTGGGCCCTTTAAGTTTTGCCCCAAGAGGGATAGATAGTAAGCTGTGGCACAGGTTGGAGAAGGGAAGTGAAGTGACCTTAGACTAAGCGCCTTGCGGGATGTCCGGTGTAGGAGACTGAATGTCACATCGGCATTGAATCCGAAATAGGTCAGAATTACTTTATCTAATAACTTTCAGCAGCTAGGGGGAAAGACTATTGAAGGGCTTCCTTTCCTCTCAGAAATTTTCAGTTTAAGTAGGAGAGGAAGCTCCAAAAGCAAGAGAGGGGAGGGAGCAGTGAAGACTTGTGATGAAGTTACAACTCAATGACAAATAATGGGTACATGTTTCAAAGCCTAACACTTTCTTACAGAAAACATACTTCATGACTCAACAGTGTTGTTCAGCCCTAGATTAAAGAAATTAGAAACCGTATCTTTTATTTTTTTAACACCTTTATTGGAATATAATTGCTTTACAATGTTGTATTAGTTTCTGCTGTATAACACAGTGAATCAGCTATATGTATACATACATCCCCATATCCCCTCCCTATTGTGTCTCCCTCCCACCCCTCTAGGTGGTCACAAAGCACCAAGCTGATCTCCCTGTGCTCTGCGGCTGCTTCCCACTAGCTATCTATTTTACGTTCGGTAGTGTATATATGTCCATGCCACTCTCTCACTTCGTCCCAGCTTACCCTTCCCCCTCCCCGTGTCCTCAGGTCCATTCTCTATGTCTGCGTCTTTATTCCTGTCCTAAAATCGTTCATCAGAACCTTTTTTTTTTTTTTTTAGATTCCATATATATCTGTTAGCATACGGTATTTGTTTTTCTCTTTCTGACTTTCTTCACTCTGTATGACAGACTCTAGGACCATCCACCTCACTACAAATAACTCAATTTCATTTCTTTTTATGGCTGAGTAATATTCCATTGTATATATGTGCCACATTTTCTTTATCCATTCATCTGTTGATGGGCACTTAGGTTGCTTCCATGTCCTGGCTATTGTGAATAGTGCTGCAGTGAACATTGGGGTACATACATTATTGTTTTTGAATTATGAGAAGGCTTATCTTTTATGTTATGTAGAAGGAGAGCACGTGAGAAAGATTCTACCATTTGGGCTGTAAAGCAGGACTTAGTTGAATTGAGGTTTATTCAGACCTTGTTTCAACTTGGTTAATCAGCTAATCAGGCACTCTCTGTGTCTCCAGCTTCCTTGTCAGCTCAGAGTAAGTCCTCACACACTCCATCTGTTCAGAGCGTTTATAGGTCCACAGATGGTCTAGCATCAGGGAAGAGAGGGGAGGCGTGTTGTATATAGTACATCGGTTGAGAGTTTGCTGAGGAAGATGCTCAAGTTCAAAATAAGCAGCGTGTTGAATAGCACCCAGCATAAAGGGGGCATCACTAAAATCTGCATCTGTCTGATTGACTCTGGAACTCTTAGCACCTTAGCATGCTGCTTCCTTTATAATGTAATGCTCCAGGAGAAAAAAATATATAGTTAAAGTTGTGTGTTTATATATGTACGTATGTAAGTAAAAAGGTTTGTGTAAGAAAAAAGAACAGGTAAGAAAGATGAAAAGCGATAGCTTGTGAGTTTGTGTGTTGGACATTAAGAGGGTTTTTTCCCCCTTAAATTTTCTATTTATGTATTATGTTAAGAAGTAAAGGCAAGTTGGAAGTGGAGACTTTGGAACTTTGCCTATATATTAATTTAATAAGTTTATTTTTTTGACTAAAGTATGTAAATTGCTTCTTTAAAATATTGAAATATTGTGACATCTAATTAAGAGTTCAGATAATTTCAGAATTGGAAGCATTTCACTGTACTAAATGCAAGCTAGTTTCTCAGGCATGTTCTCTGAACATTTGAATCCTTATCTATTTTAATGATTTAGATTTCAGCATCCTCTTCAGCAAATGAATGCATTTCAGTTAACGGAAAAATGTATTCCATACTGAAGCAGCTAGGAAGTGGAGGTTCAAGTAAGGTAGGTATCCTGAATATTTAAGGAATGGATAAAAATATTTTAAACTTTCCTCTCTTTGTCTTTTTACCTTTTGAGGCCTTTTTTCTTAACTTCTAGGGGCCTGTATTTCCCTTGAGCCAAAAACTCCTTCTCATCCCCTTCTCCCATCCCTTCCCCCCATCCCCTCCCCTCAACAAATGGCATATTTCTTTAGACCCACCTCTTAATTTCAGTTCCCTGTTCTTCCCTCCAATGTCCTATGATTCCATATTTCTTCTCTAAATAACATTAACATTGACTTGGGGGTGGCAAATGACAGCTTCGTATTATCACCAGAGTCTTTCTAAAAGTGAGTCAGACTGTGATGTGAATAACTGCTATGCCTAGGATGATTCAGCAAGGTATTTGATTAATGGGTTTTGTTTTGTTCTGAGTTTTTCTTTTCAGAAACAGAATTTAGCAACACATGAATTTCTAGATTTGGAATAGATCATTTCCTAAATTTATCTGGGTTCTAAATGTATATGGTTCTAATTCTCTGGCTGGAAGGGATCTCAAAAGAGTTGTCTAAACCTCCCATCTTCAATTCTTCTCATTTTGTTCACTTAAATCCACTTAAATCAGATTTTTACTTTTACCTTCATTATTCACCAAACAATTGTTATCAAAATCACTAGTGACCTCCATGTTTTTGCCAAAACTAATTGTTAGCCTTGGTTGTGGGTTACCTAGCAATTGGCACAGTTGATTTTTCTTTCCTCACTGAAGCTTTTTTTCCCACTCCGCCTCTTTCAGTGTTCCTCCTGGCCAGCGACCGTTCCTTCTCTGTCCTCCTCATATCCCTGATCTGAATGGTGCAGAGCCCCTGAGCTCAGTTCTTGGCTTTTCTTCTCTTTTCTTCTCTGTCTAAACTCGCTCACTCCCTTGGCGTTCTCATCCAGTCTCGTGGTTTCATGTACCATGTACATGCTGACAATTCCCAAATCTGTATTTCCAGCTCAGACTTCTTCTTTGAATTCCGGGCTTACGTATCCAATTTGACTGCTCAGCGTCTCTTCTTGGGTGTCTATAGATACTTAAAACTTAATATGTCCCAAGCCTAACTGCTGCTTCATAGTCTTTCCCATTTCAGTAAATGGCAGCTTCATTCTTCCAGTTGCTGGGCCAAGCAGCCTGGGGTCGTCACTGACTGCACTTTCTCTCGACATTCACCCAGCCAATCATCAGTCTTACTGGTTCTACCTCAAAGTCTGTCCACAATCTGACTGTTCCTCACCACCTCCACTATTATCCCTTCGGCCAAAGTAGCTTCATCTTTTCACCTGAACTGTTACAGTCGCCCTCTAACTAGTCTCGCTGACTCAGTCCTTGCTCTCCTGGCCTATTTTAGCATAAGAGTCGATTTTCCTCGATACCCTCACATCTTTGCTCTAGTGTCTTCTCAATCAGTGCTTCCTTGACCATGCTCTACAACCCCAACTCCTACCTTCCAGTTGCCAGCAAGCTCCGTTCCCCTCTCCTGCTTTATTTTTCTCTGTAGCTCATCTGCTAATATGCTCTGTAATTGACTTATTTGGTTTTGTTGTTTGTGTCCCCTTGCACTTGAATGTGAGTTCCATCAGCGTAGGGGTGTTTGTCTGATTTGCTCACCAATGTTTGCTCCGTTATCTAGAACAGTGGCTGGAAAAATAGCAAACACTGAAGTGTTTGTTGAATGAAAAGCCCTCCTCAGCTCTTTTGCTACTCTTAAGTTGTTAAGGATGATACATGAAACACAGCCTGTTTGGTTCATTTTAAGTTTTATTATAATTTTTTAAGCCAGCTGACAATAACTAGACTTGCTTAAGATGTCTTGTTAACTTACTATAAATAAGGTGTATACATTACCATGTTTAGCAGTTGTTCAATAATATTAATTTCTGTGTACATTTCCTTTGTTCTCTTCCTTGCCTTACATTTTAGGCATGGGAATAAAAGGATGATGGAATTGATTTTTACCAACATATTTATTTATTTAGTAGCATGTTTTCAGAAGATGTACAATAATCTTAACAGTGTTTTAAACATTTTTTCCTTGGAGGATAATGAAAATGTAAGCTTACTTAAGTCAAGGGCCAAGTGATAAAGCTATGACTGACCCATATTTTCTTAGTGCGATTGAATTATTATTTAATTATTATGACGGCGTTGACAAAATCATCACGCCTCAGGGAAAAGAGGGTAACATGCTTGATGAAACTAACATTGTTTATGCTGTCTATGCTAGAGTATAGACAGTGACCAACTTACACCCTATTAAGAGAATTTAGAAAATTCATAGGGCTAGTGGGAATGTTCAAAACACTAACCTTTCTAGTTCTTTCATTAACTTTCCATGAAACTGACAGATTCTAACTCTGACACTATAAGGCTGTTTACCTCACACAAAATGGCTTTCTGCTGTTTTAAAATTTTCTTCCTTGCTACTTTCTGCTGCTTCTTGCCCTATCACTGTTTTATGCCCCTCCTCCTCTAATTTGCTTTCTGTGCAAGTAAAACTAGTAATACTTTGTTAGAGTTTTGTATTTAAAATGCAGGTAACTCAGCTGTACCTGACAGACTCTGCTTAACAGTGCACTTGAAATGCATGAACCTCATCTACACTTTGGCTCTTTTCTCACTTCTTGCCAGCATCTGCTGGATAGTCATGGTTAATGGCTTTTAAATAAATGCTGTTTTACTTCAGTGGGTGCAAGGAGATAAATGAATGTAATTTTTCTTGCTTACACTAGCATTTTGTATCTGAATTCTTGCATTTTAGAAGCCCCATCCCTGTTGCACGTTTGCTGAAAGTTAGACACATTAGCAGTGTTTTCGAAATGTACTATCTGCCTTATCAATATTGCTTAGAAGTTGACTGTCATTATAGCCAGAGCAATTTGACCTGGACCTCAATATGCTGACAGGAACATCTTGTTCCTGTCAACTTGATTTTGAAAATTGGACCTGATCTACTTTTTACAGCCGAGTATACTGATAGCTTACAATTAGTACCTATTTTAAAATATTCTCGACCACATGAATGAAATTGTCAACTCCAGGCACAGTGGAATAAACACCATCTGTGCCATGAATTATCTTTATTACAGCCCTCAGTCTTCCTTAGCATTTTTTAATGTCTTTTTCTGGTTGCAACATCTAACAGAGTGTTATGAATGTATATGAAATTTAAATTACCTTTCTTATACGTAGATAGGGCAACTACCTATGCCCATTGTCATAGGTAGTTGAGAATGTACTGTTACTTTCCTAACATGCTTTTTTTCCTTCTATACTCAAAATAAACCCAGACATTTTAAATTATTCACATCAATAATCCTTAATCTAAGATTTTATCTATTAATGTAGAAATATTGTGGCAGTATGTAAATAGTGTATTCTAACCTTTTTCATTTGTTCTACTCTATAGGTATTTCAGGTGTTGAATGGAAAGAAACAGATACATGCTATAAAGTATGTGAACTTAGAAGAAGCAGATAGCCAAACAATTGATAGTTACCGGAATGAAATTGCTTATCTGAATAAACTACAACAACACAGTGATAAAATCATCCGACTTTATGATTAGTAAGAATTTTTTTTTTAACTTAAAAAGGAGACTTTTTTTTCTCTAATTCTTAAGATAAATACTTTGTAAATCTTAGTAGTATAACCTAACCATTTATTGTTTTGTTGTTTTTGTTTGTTTTTAATGGCAGTGAAATCACAGATCAGTACATCTACATGGTAATGGAATGTGGAAATATTGATCTTAATACTTGGCTTAAAAAGAAAAAATCCATCAATCCATGGGAACGCAAGAGTTACTGGAAAAATATGTTGGAGGCAGTTCACACGATTCATCAACATGGTATTTTAAAATCTCTTCGTATGTAAAATTAAAATATTCATTAGTAGTGCTATCTTAGAGAAATACACCTATAATTTTAAGGTATTGGTTATTGGCACCTTTAGGCTAGATAAACTAAATATTTGGAAGTTTAATAAAGATGAAGGGACAAAACCATTTCTTTAAAATGCTCTTAACAGGGACTTCCCTTGGGGCGCAGTGGTTGAGAATCGCCTGCCAATGCAGGGGACATGGGTTCCATCCCTGGTCCGGGAAGATCCCACATGCTACGGAACAACTGAGCCCGTGTGCCACAACTACTGAGTCCACACGCCGCAACTACTAAAACCCGTGCGCTCTAGGGCCCGTGCTCCGCAACAAGAGAAGCCACCGCAATGAGAAGCCCGCGCACCTCAACAAAGAGTAGCCCCCTCTCGCGGCAACTAGAGAAAGCCCGCGCGTAGCAACGAAGACCCAACACAGCCAAAAATAAATTAATTAATTAAAAAAAAATGCTGTTAACGAGAGGATATAGCGCATGAACTCAAATCCCCACATCCATAGAGCATGCATAATACGAAATGTATCTTTGTCAGTATTAACATAGTCCATAATCCTGGGTCTCCAAATACTTGGATTATAGCAGATATGAGACTGGGGTTCAGGTATCCTAAAAATCTGAGATTTTTTTTCACTTATTCTCCTAGTTGTTTTGTATTGTGTACCTTGTATGGGAGTTGGTTTTACTTTTTTTTTTTTTAACTGTTAGCCCTACATTCTGGGTTGGCTTTCACCTTACTTGGCCTTGGTTCTTTTTATGGCTTCTTTGCCTTTACCTTTTCCTTATTTTAAATAACTGATAATGTAGGTAATTGTAAATCGTCTCCTTGTGTCTCCCGTCCCATAAGTTAAAAGATAATTCACCAGTGATGAAGATCAGGCTGTAGGGAAGGATATGTCAGGAGCATTAGGGTCCTACCACCTGGCAGTGTAATTTACAGTGCTCTCTCGTGGGCAGTGAATCACAGTGGTTGTTAAGAGCATAAACTCTGAAGCCAGACTGCCTGGGTTCAACTCATGACACTGTTACTTAGGCTGTGTGACCTTGAACAGATTGCTTAAACTCTGCCTTAGTTTCCTCAGCTAAAAGTGGGGATAATAATAGTACTTAATCTCAGCATTGGTATGAGGGTTCAATGATTCAATACAAGCGACAAACTTCAAATAGTGCCTGGCACGTAGCAAGTGCTGTATGTTTGTAGTGTACATTAAAAGTGAATATTTAATTTGATTGACTAATTAAAGGAATCAACTCAGCAAATTGTGAAATTTTTTTGTACTTAGGATGTTTATCATGGTCTAATATTATAATGGATTTTTATTTTGAAGGTATTGTTCACAGTGATCTGAAACCTGCTAACTTTCTGATAGTTGATGGAATGCTAAAGCTAATTGATTTTGGAATTGCAAACCAAATGCAACCAGATACAACAAGTATTGTTAAAGACTCTCAGGTAATGAATGGCTGGTTACCACACAGTAGAGTTCAATTCCTTTTCACCTTTGAAGTATTATTTTGCTAATGAGGATTTTATTTTTCCCTACTTCATTTTTCAAAGGATTTGAAGCCTTTTTACAAGAACAGATATTATAACTATAAAAAACAAATTAATCACATGATTAAGACAATTTTAGTATAGAAAGTCAAGATCCGGTAGAAATATATCCAGCAATTTTGAATGATTTTCCTATAGCTGAGGTAGAGAAGCAGTAATATCTGCCTTGGAAATCATCTTGGTCATTATCTAAAATTCACCTGAAACTTTGTCTCAGTTTCCTGGTAGCAACCAAAGAGAGAATTGCAGTTTCATGTTTTTCATTGTCCATAAGGTAAAATTATTTCATTCTTCCAGAGAAGTAAAGCTTTCCCTATCACTTACATTTGAAAAAAAATTCTTAATTGGGCCTTCCTATTGGAAACACCATAATAAATATACTCAGCTGCATTTTTATAATAGGATATGCAATAGCAATCTTAATAAATGTGTCCCCCTAAAAACTGAGGTGATGACAACCAAAGAATGACTAAAAATAATCCTGCTTGGAGCCAAGACAGTGTGTTTCATGTATACAGATTGCTGACGTGGATCTTCCTTAATCCTAGCAGTAAAACTGGATTCTTTCAGGAGTAGATGGGCAGCATGCCCTTCAAACAATTCTATTTGACAATCACTTCTTTCTAGATCAAAAATATGGCTGAACATTTAGTTGTAAATCAGCTTGACGATATCGTCTATGGTAAGGCTCTAAAGTATAGGTATTCTGTGTTTGAAAGCAGAATCATTTTAGAATAAAATGAATGCAGTGTAAGGTTGGCATACTCCTGCTGTGGAAAATCTTGCATAATGCAGACACCCATCTCATCTCTATTTGGACGTGGGCCCAGGGAGACAAAGCTAGATTTTTGGTTGTTGTTTGGTTTATTTAAAAATGTGTTCTGGGGCTTCCCTGGTGGCGCAGTGGTTGAGAGTCCGGCTGCCGATGCAGGGGACGCGGGTTCGTGCCCCGGTCCGGGAAGATCCCACATGCCGAGGAGTGGCTGGGCCCGTGAGCCATGGCCGCCGAGCCTGCGCGTCCGGAGCCTGTGCTCCGCAACAGGAGAGGCCACAACAGTGAGAGGCCCGCTTACGGCAAAAATAAATAAATAAATAAAAATTAAAAAAATAAAAAAGTGTTCTGGGTCTATTCCAGCACAGAAATGAGCGATTGATCAGTTCCTTCAAAGTTTATGGCCATTAATATAATTTTATCCTGGAAAGATTTATGGTTGCTGCCCACCATAAGGAATAGCTCAGCATTCTGTAAGGAGTCAATTATTTTTATTATGAATCTAATTTATTTTGCTGGAATTGTGAAGAAATTTATGCCTTAATATTTTTCTCAGTTATTAGAGTTTCTCAAATATATTAACTGAAACCTGTAACTCTCCAAGTTGCCAAAAATCTGGCATTTGTGTTTAAAAAAATGTAAAGCAGAATGAAGTATTTTCATTGATTTCTGTGTTTTCTGTGATTTGGCAAGTAGGTTGGTACAGTTAATTATATGCCACCAGAAGCAATCAAAGATATGTCTTCCTCAAGAGAAAATGGGAAATCCAAATCGAAGGTACCGTAAGGTTATTTACATACCATTTCTCTGGCACAAATAGGGAATGGGCTAGTCTCTGAATGAACTTAACAGATAACTGAAAAGTTATTTCTTTAAGTTCTAAAACTTTTTAGGCCATTACAGAGACCTTGCTTTATTAAGCAAACTGTCATGGGATTCAGTTTCACTTTTCTTTATTGATTTGAGATTGTTCTTTTAATATTGCGCTTTTAATATGGTGATGCCTCACAATGTGCTCCTGTAAGAAATGCACACAGGATGTTTTCTGAGTTTTAAAAATAAAGAAAAAAAATAAGACTAAATTAGCTCTGATACGGGCACCTTAAATTAAATAACAGTGAACTGATAACCTTTGTTTCCTTTCTGATTCTTAAATTTTATTTACCATTTCTTCATTTGTTAATTTTCTGTTTCCAAGAACAACTCTAGTAGGTAATATTCCCAGGTACCTTCCCACTTTTCTTATTTCACCACCTCTGTGAGCTTTTGTGTTAGCCTCGTTGGTGCCCCTTGCTGGGTCCATTCTGCCTGCCATGGTGCCTCTGGCTCCCAAGCTAATCCTTCTTTCTCTATACCAGTGTCTTCAAATGGATGCAAGCACACACCACTGTGCAGTACCTGCGTTCAAGTCATAGATCTGCCTCTTTATCAACTGTCTTTGTGACTTAACTTGCCTAGTTTCTTCATCTGCAAGTTAGGCTTGCACACAGTACCTATTTTAAAAGTAATTGAGGATTAAATGAGAAAGAATACAGAGCACTTAGTACATTGTCCAGCTTGAAACAATTGCTTAATAAATGTGCTTTCATTTACTAAATTATGTTTTCCTTCCTAGGAAATTGTGGCTTCTAAATATCTTTTCAAATAGCTGGCATAAAATTATGCCAAATAGTCTCTCTTATAAAAATCCTTTTTATACCTCTTTAGCTTCTCCTTTTCTTTTAATACTTAGATTTGTCTTTCTCTTTTTCTTGATTAGGCTTGCCAGGGTTTTGTTAATTTTAAAGAACCAGGTCTTCATTTCATTTATTAATTCTATTTTCATTTGTCTTCTAATTAGTTTCTGCTTTTATCTTTGTTATTTATATTCCCTTTAGGTTTCTCCCCCAGCTTCTGCATTTAAATAATTGCTAATTTAATTTTAGTATTCTTCCTTATAATTAAAACATTAAAACTGAATTTTACTTTGAGTTTTACTTTAGCTGCTACTTCTAGGTTTTATGGTAGTGTTTCTTATTTTCATTAATTTCCAAAATTTCTAATTTTAGTTTTAAAATTGTTTCATTCTTTGTTACTTTAAAATAAAATTTACTTTGAACTGCATGTAGTGTTCAGATTCTTTTCAGTTTTCAACTCAGTACTTAAATAGGTCGTATTGGTCAATCTCAACTAGTGATTCTGAATAGAAGATAAATTTTTATCCCAACATGGGAGGTAATCCTTGTTATGGAAGAGCTCAAAGCCCCTCCCAGTCTCCCTCTGTTCTCGAATTGCTTTCCGGTGAACAGGCTTGGCCATCTGGGGCTCCTGTTCTGAGGTCTGTTGGGCCCATTCATTACTCCTCTCTCCTCTCTGCTTCAAATGCCTCTACCACGCATGACCTGTGGCTGTGGGTAGTTTGTCTCCATTCACGTTCCGCTTTTATTGTAAATATTTTCCATATGTTTACGGTTTTGCTACCAGGCTGCTCTGTCTGTCTTATCTGGGGCTTTGGAGAGTTTGAAAACCACACGGCCACAGCCATTTTTCCAGAATCTGAAATTCTTTTTAATTCATGATTTAGTATTTAGAAATGGACTTATATTTCCAAGTGGTTAAATTGGAGGAAGAGGAGGTTATTTTTTTATTAATTTTCAGTTTTCTTTGTGTTCAGATAATGGGATCTATTCTGTCATGTTTTGAAAGGCATGTTTAAATCTGCCCTCCTTCAAAGAATTTAATACAATTTTTGCTTTATATAGTTCTATTAAATGTGGTTTCAGTGCATAGAAGTTCATAACTGTCATCTCTTCTTGGTTGATTGTACCTTTTATCACTGTAAAATGGCTTTCTCTTCTGTTAGAAGCATTTTGCCATGTTCTCTTTTTCTAATATTAATATTGCTGTCTCTGCTTTCGTTTCCTTTTTTTTTTTCTTTCTTGCATTTGGTTATAGATGTCCATTTCTTTTTTCCTTGTACCTTTCTGTGTCATTTGGTTTAGATTAATCCTTTGTGTAGAGCATGTGGTTACATTTTGTTTTAATGCATATTGAGTATCTTTTAAAAGAGGAATTTAGCCATTCTCATTTATTATGCTCACTTCTGTGTTTGGTCTTAATCATGTTCTTTTAAAAGTCAAAAGCATAATTATGTTATAATATCACATTATTTCTAATGAGATTATTTAATACAAAGAACATTTAATAATAAGTAATATTTATTGAGTACTTACTATACCAGAAACTATTCTCTATGCTTACCCATATCTCATGGTTACATCATTTAAGGCCCATGACAACGTACCTTTGTTATTTCTGTTTTAGAGATGAGGAAACAGAGACATGTAGAATTACTAACTAGTGATAAGACCAGGATTCAAGCCCAGCCCAGCCCAGTCTGGCTCTATAGTTTGTGTTCTTAAGTTTAGGATAGCTCAACTTAAACAACCTTTTTAAAATCTATACATACTTATGAATTTATATAAAAACTTATTTTAATTCAGTAATTTTGGGGAAAACATGTAAATTTAAAATGTGCACTTAGGGTTTTTAGTTTTGTGTTTTCACAGGCTGACAAGAATGTCATATTTTGTTTCAGTTGAAATATTTTGATTATGAGTTTGTTGAAAGATTTAAACTGAAGTTCATTTCTTTTGATAAAATAACCAAGTGTAATCAAAACGAGAAGAGGATGTTTTGTCACGAACATAGTCTAATAGTTGGACATTTATTGAGATTTAGTTATGATTTTAAATATTAGGGTGTGTGTGTGTGTGTGTATAATATTTTAATTTTATGTTAAAATAACAGTAACTTCTTCTTTTTTTTTTTTTTTTTAACTTAGATAAGCCCCAAAAGTGATGTTTGGTCCTTAGGTTGCATTTTGTACTATATGACTTACGGGAAAACACCATTTCAGCATATCATTAATCAGATTTCTAAATTACATGCCATAATTGACCCTAATCATGAAATTGAATTTCCTGATATTCCAGAGAAAGATCTTCAAGATGTGTTAAAGGTAACATTAATAGTATATACATATAGAAGAGCTATATTGCATGTAGTACTTAATTGTTTACTTAAAGAAATAGCTGAGGGAGTTCTCTGGCTGTCCAGTGGTTAGGACTCAGCACTTTCACTGCCATGGCCCGGGTTCAATCCCTGGTCAGGGAACTAAGATCCCACAAGCCGCATGGCACACCCAGAAAAGAAAAAAGAAAGAAAAAGAAATAGTTGAAATGATTGGAATTATGTAACTGGCTTAGATATAACTGAGAGGTCTATTGAGAGGAATTGCTTACTGAGTTAGTTTTTAAAGATGTGTTAAGCTCACTTTGAAGGTTTTTAAAACTTATGAATACTTGGAGATTTTGCAAAAATGACGTGTAAAATAATTTTGTCATTTCTAAGTAGGCTCTCTAGAAAGCAACTTCTGTAATATGATGCAGTCTGGGAAAATACTGTATCAATATTGCATAAGAAAACTTGCTTCATTTTTTTAAAAAATTTATCTTTATTTTTATAGTGTTGTTTAATAAGGGACCCTAAACAGAGGATCTCCATTCCTGAGCTCCTGGCACATCCATATGTTCAGATTCAAACTCATCCAGGTACTTCTTTAAAAATAAGTTTATTACCAGATTGCTAATATAAACAGCCTTCTGGCTGCTCTCCTCCTGCCTGCCTCCTTCCTTAAGGATATTCCTTAATGCTAAATACTAAAATAAATGAGATCACCTTTCTCTACCTGCTGGCATTCATTTTTACCTATCCTAGGTAAGGGGCTATGATCAGTGATAAGTTACAAGAATGCCAGTTATTGTGCTTTTAAACAGAATACATATTTATGTATGAACTTATATTTTTCTTATTTGATGCCAGTGTGCTATTGATTATATATATCATTTTACAGGGAACCAGATGGCTAAGGGAACCACTGAAGAAATGAAATATGTTCTGGGCCAACTTGTTGGCCTGAATTCTCCTAACTCCATTTTGAAAACTGCTAAAGTATGTCTATTCTTTGTCTACACTAATTTTAATCGTTTTGTATAATTTAGTGAGTTAGACACTTAAACAGGTAATGCAAAGGAAAGTTGGCCCAATCATCAGATCAGCTATGAAGTGTGTTTCTGTATTTAGATACTTAACATGTACTTTTTGACAAATATAGATTTATTTGATTTATATTCTTACTGTGCAGACAGCACAATTGAAAATGGATTGTCATATAGGGTGCATTGAAAAGACTGCTGTTGGGTCTCAACTGGAATAAATTCAATAAGGAATCTTAACACCATTTTTAACACAGCTTTTGAATTCATTTTTTTCTAGCCAACTTTATTTTTAAACCGTCGTAGAGAAATCACAGTACTTGTCACATGTAATGACTTCTGTGAGGCTGTATATAGCAGTCAGTACATTTCTCAAAGCAAATGTCTCAAATCTTTTAGTCTCCCAATGCCTCTTTATATCTATACCATAATTTTTTGGATCTCACTGACATCAAACACCTAGTCATTTCCAGAACACTAGGTATGCTTATTGACTTTAGTTACTAGTTATATATATCAGTTATAACATTATTGTAAAATTATGAGAGCTTAAACTAAAATCACTGTTAGCTCTATGGATAGGGATAACACCAATCTAAGATGTTAAGAACTTGGATACAGTTTTGGAGGAATTTACTATATATTCACCATTATATTTGTATCCATATGATATAAGGTAAATTTTTTCTTAAATTTTCTCAAGTTCTGATAGCTAAATCAATGGCTTTAGGAATTGAAATTGGACAAAATTTGTTTTGTAATTTTCCTCTATGTTTCATATCTCTATGTTGTAAATTTCTACCAGTGTATTGTTTAAAGCCTTTTATAAATAAAACTGAGGTGGGTTACCTTTATCACTAAGGTTATGTGTTCCTTGATGGCAAAGATATCTTTCATCTTCATAAATTAGATGTTGGCTTAGCCTTAAGTCCTTTACTAAATATGTAGATTTTAATGTAGCTAATTATACTTATTTGTATAGCAGTTGTATTTTTTTTTAAATGTCTTCCATTCTTTAGTTTAAATATCAGCTGAAAGTATATTTCCTGATGAGTGTATTTTACAGTATAGGAATTTATCTAAGACTGGCTTTATTTAAGAAAAAGTAAGGTATCTTGTAATAACCTATAATGAAAAAGCATATGAAAAACAATATATAGAGAGAGGGATAGATAGATACAGATACAGATATAGATATAATCTGAATCACTTTGCTGTACACCAGATACTAACACAATATTATAAATCAGCTGTACTTCAATTTTTAAGAAAAGAGTTTTGCTATGCAATATTGTACATCAACTATACTTCAATAAAAATAAACAATTTAAAAAGAGGTTTGTTGAAACAGAAAAGAAAAAGAAAAAGTAAGGGAGATTAAGAAGGCTTTGAGGATGCATATATATGCTTATAAATAGCTATGTTACATTTTTCTTACAGAAAGATTGATCTGCATTGCATGATCGCTGATTCTTAGGCCAAGCTGGCTGTTTAAAAATTTTTCATTATCTCCAATAGTGTACAAAATAATTTCCTAATTATAAGAACAAGGGAGAAATTTGTTACATATTAGAAGATGTGGAGTTAAACCTTTGTTAATCTGATATGGTAATACATTGAATTTTAAAAGTTATAAATCGGATGTGTGTTTTTAATTTCAGACTTTATATGAGCACTATAGTGGTGGTGAGAGTCATGATTCCTGTTCATCATCCAAGACTTTGGAAAAAAAATGGGGAAAAAAATGATTTGCAGCTACACATAAACTGTCAGGTATCACCTGTAAAATATATTGGACTGTTATACTCTTGATTCTATGTGGAAATCTACTCCTGAAGACAACTTCACTCTGAAATGTCATTGGCAGAAAAATTCAGTGGATTATCCTCAAAAGAAAACTGTAAAAAACCACTAATGACACTGTATGTATTAAATTGTAGAATTGTTTTCTCTTTTGTGCTTCCCTGTAAATCTAATCTATTTGATATCATTTTCACACTTGGAATAGTGGGTGAAAAGTGGAAATATTTTCTGAAGGACTATGTAAATAGGCTTTGTATAGTATAAAATGACACTAAAATGTCAAAGTTGTAGAACTGTTTTCTTCAAGCAAATACATTGTTGGTGAGGCAACAGAATTCTTAATAAAAATGGATTAAGGGGAAACATGAGAGTAGACCTTAGTAAATTAACTTTGGGGGAAAAAAAATTCCAGAGTGTTCAAATTCTAAAATAGATTTCCAGTTGTTTTATGGCACTGATAATACTCCAGCATTTTAGGGCTTCACTTGGCTTTCTTAATTCTCCGTTTCATTCTTCATAGTATCTATTGTTTTGGGTGTTCAGAGTATCATGCTGGATTCTAAGATGTAGTCTGTATAGGGCATGACCTCAATTGTACGACTTGCTTGGTAATGAGTAATTACAAATGTGGTCCCAGAATTTCTGAGTCTGAATTGAACAGATTATTTAAGGATATTACCATGTAGTATTCTTTTCCCCAAATTTTTCTTTAGCTTTTAAAACAGTTTTAGAGTCTCAGCAAAATTGAGGGGAAGGTGCAGAGATTTCCCATTTAACCCCTGCCCCACACATGCACAGCCTCCCCCATTACCAACATCCCCACCAGAGTGGTACTTTTGTTACATTTAAGGAACCTACATTGACGCACTGTAATAATCACCCGAAGTCTATAGTATACATATACCTAGTTCACTCTTGGTGGTGCATGTTCTAGGGATTTGGACAAATGTATAATAGCATGTATCTATCATTATACTATTGTAAAAATATTTTCAGTGCCTGAAAATTCACTGTGCTCCACCTATTCATCCCTCCCCTACCCCCAACCCCTGGGAACCACTGATCTTTTTACTGTTTCCATAGTTTTGCCCTGTCTAGAATGTCATATAGCTGGAATTGTACAGTACGTAGCCTTTCAGATTAGCTTCTTTCACTTAGCAATGTGCACTTAGTAACATGCACCTCCATGTCTTTTCATAGCTTGAGAGCTCATTTCTTTTTAGTGCCTAGTAGTATTCCATTGTCTGGATGGACCACAGTTTATCCATTCACCTCCTGAAGGACATCTTGGTTGCTTCCAGTTTTTGGCAATTATGAATAAAGCTGCTGTAAACATCTGTGTGCAGGGCTTTGTGTGGTGTTCAGCTTCAGAGGAGTTGACTACCATGGAGCATGACTGATGGATTATATGGTAAGAGTATGTGTAGTTCTGTAAGAAAGTGCCAAATGGTCTTGCACAGTGGCTGCGCCATTGTGCATTGTCTCCCGCAGTGAGTGAGCGTTCCTGTTGCTCCACATCCTCGCCAGCACTTGGTGTTGTCAGTGTTCCAGATCTGGGTCACTCTAGTAGATGTGTTGTGGTATCTCATTGTTTTTTTTTTGTTGTTGTTTTTTTTGCAGTACGTGGGCTTCTCACTGTTGTGGCCTCCTCCGTTGCAGAGCACAGGCTCCGGAGGTGAAGGCTCAGCGGCCATGGCTTACGGGCCCAGCCGCTCCGCGGCATGTGGGATCTTCCCGGACCAGGGCACGAACCCGTGTCCCCTGCATCGGCAGGCGGACTCTCAACCACTGCGCCACCAGGGAAGCCCCCTCATTGTTGTTTTAATTTGCATTTCCCTGGTGACAGCTGATGTGTGGAGCATTGTTTCATATACTTACATGCCATCCACCTGATACCTTCTTAAGTGAGATCTTTGCTTCTTTGTCAAAGATCTGTTAACTATATTTATGGGGTTCTATTTCTGGGCCGTCCATTCTGTTCCATTGATCAATTTAGCTTTTCCTTCACCAATACCACGCTGTCTTGATTACTGTCACTTTACAGTAAGTCTTGAAGTCAGGTGGTGTCAATCCTCCAACTTTGTTCTTCTCCTTCAGTAGTGTGTTGGCTGTTCTGGGGGGTTTTGCCATTTCACATAGAGTTAAAATCTGTTTGTCAGTATCCCCAAGTAACTTGCTGGAATTTTGATTGGGATTATATTGAATCCCAATTGTAGATCAAATTGGGAAGAACTGACATCTTGACAGTATGGAGTCTTCCTGTCCAAGAACATGGACTATTTCTCCATTTATTTAGTTCTTCCTTGATTTCATTCTTCAGAGTTTTGTAGTTTTCCCTATATAGACCTTGTACATACATTGTTAGATTTGTACATGAATATTTCATTTTGGGGGCTGCTAATGTAAATGGCATTGTGTTTTTCATTTCAAATTCCACTTCTTCTTTGCTGTTATATAGGAAAATGATTGACGTTTATATATTAACCTTGTATCCTGCAGTGTTGCTATAGTTGCTTATTTGTTCCAGGAGTGGTTTTATGGATTCTTTTGGATTTTCTACATACATGATAACGTCATCTGCAAACAGGACGGTTTTATTTCTTCCTTCCCAATCTGTATACCTTTTATTTCTTCTTATTGCAGTAGGTAATACTTCCAGTATGATGTTGGAAGGAGTGACGCCAAGTCTTTGCCTTGTTTTTGGTCTTAGTGGGAAAACCTCAAGTTTTTATTAAGTATGATGTTTGCTGTATGTTTTTTATAGATATTCTTTATCAAATTAAGAAAGTTCTCTGTTTCTAGCTTGCTGAAAGTTTTTATCGTGAATGGGTGTTGGATTTTGTCAAATGCTTTTTCCGCATCGATCAATAATGGTCATGTGATTTTTCTTTTCTTAGCCTGTTGATGTGATGGATTATTGTGTGTTATTATAACTGACACCATCTTGGGCCCTTCTAGTTTCTCCTGTCCTTCTGCTGACCCTGCGCAGGACTGTACTCTGTCTTGTTTCCAAGCACCTACCCCCATACCCTAAGTTAACTATAAAATTGTCCCAGTGGCCCCTCAGCGTGCCGCTGTGAATGCTTCCGGGTCATTATCTGTCCAATCCCAATCCCATCCTATGATTAAATTACCATAAAATAAACTGATCCGCTGATTGTAAGGATCAGTTTGTCCGTCTCAAGATGCCTTTCCAGCTCAGTGGGCACTTTTCATTTCTTCCGTCCTCTAGCAATTACATTAATTGATTTTTGAATGTTGAACCAGTCTTGCATATCTGGGATAAATCCCACTTGGTTGTGGTTTATCATTTTTTTATACATTCTCTCTTAAAATTATCCCTTGAAAGTGACACCCTTTACTTCCACTCACAATTCATTGGCTAAAGAATTTACATGGTTAAATGTAATAACCGTGTGTTCAAAAGAAAAAGAAAAAAAGAGCTAGAAATATATGATGAACAGCACCGATTAAAATTTATCAGAAGATATAGCAATACTCTTTTATTTTGCTTCAATCAGGGGTTCCTACCCTGTAGTTCAGGGCCTCCCAGGACTACTGGGTATTGAGTGGCACAAAGAGAATAGAAGTATTCTATTTTCTTACGTCACTTTGGAGGGGTTTTATTTTATGCTGCTTTCCCGAAGTAGTTACAAACAACTTGGGGATGCTCTCCATGAATCTTCTCCTTTCTCTTCCTTCTTTTCTTCCTTCCTTCCTTCCTCTCTCCTCTACTTCTCCACTTTTACCTTTGGAGAAAGTGTATTGTACCGAAGAGGAAAATGTATGAGTAATTACACTACTTAGTTGCTTAATAGTTAAAGTAAGAAATAACCTTTATTGGGTTACAATGTTTGTAGAGCTATAATAATGTAAAAATTATGTATAGAATACATATAATATATACATAATCTGTATGCTATGTTATTAGAAATATACAAAATGAGTGCATTTGAGAGAATAAGGTCAGAAAGGCCCCTATAGGCACAGATAGGGTAAGGAGGAGGTGATTGTGGATGGCCGTTCACATTCTGACACAGTTGGCACTCAATCAAGCAAGTGAAGCGCAGCGCCCAGCCCACACTCTGTTACAAAGTCTCCTTGGCACTGGAGCAAGTGAAGCAGAGGGCCCAGCCCACACTCTGTTACAAAGTCTCCACTTAGTTTAAGGCTACTATATGTTATGTCCTTATAGGATATCTAATATGTCGGAGGTACAATATGCTTTTTTCAAAGCATGTGCCAGTGAAGAAAAATGATAGCTAGTCACAGAGCAATGGTGGGCTAGCTAACTGTAGCCGGGAGAAAAGTCTAGTGGAGTCTGTGGTGATGGTGGGGCTGGGTGGGGGGTATTGAAAGCAGGGAGAGGAGTGAGATTCTTTGGAGAAGGGTTAGGAGCCATATCTGGGGAGGCTCGAGCATGCTGCCTCTCTTCTCTTCCGTGGGACCGATCATCCCAAATAAACCTGGGACGTTGCCTCCTCCAGTTCATTTCTTTTGATAAATGGAAAGCAGTCATAGATGGAGGCTTTTCCGTGTGCATCTGTCATTTAGTGGGTTGGTTTTTCTTTTTAATTTTTATTTTATAGTGGAGTCTAGTTGATTTGCAATGCTGTGTTAGTTTCAGGTGTACAGCACAGTGATTCAGTTATACATATACATGCATCTATTCTTTTTCAGATTCCTTTCCCACATAGGTTATTATAGAGTATTGAGTAGAGTTCCCTGTGCTCTACAGTACGTCCTTGTGGACTATCTAGTTTATTCATTTAGTGTGTTTCTTTGTTTTGTTTTGTTTTTTTGCGGTATGCGGGCCTCTCACTGTTGTGGCCTCTCCCGTTACGGAGCACAGGCTCCGGACACACAGGCTCAGCGGCCATGGCTCACGGGCCCAGCCGCTCCACAGCATGTGGGATCTTCCCGGACCGGGGCACGAACCCCTGTCCCCTGCATCGGCAGGTGGACTCTCAACCACTGCGCCACCAGGGAAGCCCCATTTAGTGTGTTTTTTAATGTTATTATAAAAGGAAAAAGGTCTCCTCTTTTTTTTGGGGGGGGGGGCGTACCACAGTTTGTGGGATCTTAGTTCCCCGACCAGGGATTGAACCCAGACCCTCAGCACTGAGGGCGTGGAGTCCTAACCACTGGACCGCCAGGGAATTCCTTTTTTTTTTTTTTTCCTTGAAAATAGTCTCATCTTAATCTAGTTGAAAAGTAAGTAGAAAGAAGCATAAGTTACACCTAATCCCATCACCCTGAGTTAGTTACTAATAACATTTGGCATATTTGCACAATTGAGATAATATGTTAATAACTTTATACTCCTGTTTTTTCACCTACCTTTCTCATAGGCATTTTCCTAAGTCATTTAAACCTTTCATAAATATAATTTTGATTCCTATGAAATGTCCTATCACGTGAATATACATAGTTCCTTATTTTTTATTTTGTGTAAAATAATTCAGAATAAACCTTAACAAAGCTGTTTTGTTTTTAAAGAATGGAAGTTAATGTTTGTCCAAAAACATAACTAACAATATAAATCCACAAATAAATAAACATCATGACACCATCTTTGTTCAAATGTCAGTTTGCTAATGAGACCCTCCTTAAACAGCATATTTAAAATCATAATCCCCCTGTTCCCTGTACTCCATAATCCCCTTACTTTCTTTATTACTTATAATAGTATTTATCCTTCTAACATTCTCTATAATTGATTTTTTACTGTTCATCTCCCTCCATTGTAATACCAGTCCCAGAATGCAAACCTTTGTATTGGTTTTGTTCACTCCTGTATCCCCAGCACTGAATACAGTGTCTGGCCTGTAGTTGCCACTTGATACATCCTGGTTGGAAACATGAATAAAAGCTTTTCTTCCTGGAAAGGGAGAATTATAAGACATTTCTTAGGGAGGATATACAATAGGAGCCGTTTTAGCAAACCGTGGCTAGCCCAGCAGACGGCTGTAATAACCCCTAGAGCGCTAGACAAGATGAGATGTCCTTGATGGCGATCACCTGTTCAGCGTGACCTGGTTTGCGACACTGGTATTCGAGGAGCAAAGGATGCTCACAGGGGCAGACCCTTCTTCCAGGCTGATAGGATTGCACACAGAATCAGGATCTGCCTTTCCACAGAGGCGTTACAGGACATGGTCCCAGATGCAGTATTTCTGTGTTCAAATAAATGAAGTACACTGAAGTCTCTGCCCCTGGGTGCTTATTTCTGTGTTTCTCCTCTTCCTAAGATATGAAGGGAATTTTTTTTTTTCTTTTTCTGTAGCCCAGATGTCCTGGCATTGACTTTCTAGTCCGCGCTGACGCCACAGGAGAGCAAACGCTTGGAAGTTTGACAGGAACAAGGGGCAAGCAGTGAGCCTGTGTGTGCCCACAGCTCTGGGAAGCAGGTGAGGGCGGGGGCCATCGTTCCCCGACTCTGAGGGGCTCCCTGGCTCTCTCTCGCATGCAGACTCCCCAGAACTGACTGCTTGTCACCCCCAGATGCTCTCCCCACCCCAGGCTGAGGCTCGCTCTGCTCCACGCGCTTGGCTGGCTGGAGAGGGCCCCCTTGTGGTAGGAGCGGGGATGCCGCTCACCCCAGAAATTTGGAAGCCAGGCTTAGTGCGTCAAAGTTCACAGCCCCCAGGCCGGTGTGGCATAGCAGCGACAGCAGTTGTGGTTCTGGTTCTGGGCAAGAATTTCTGGTTTGGGTGTGAGTCTGCACAAATGACTCACTTGAAACAATGCTGTAGGGCTCAGCCAGGGACTGGCTTGCTAAGTGGGTCAGGTCAGGTTGAAAGACATTGGCAATCACAGGTTACCCAATCTGTCTGGGTCACTGCCCAGACCACTTTCCTTGCATTCTTGCAAATTTTTGTGTTTATTTTGTCCTCATCAGCTGGTGCTGCTTAATCTTCTATGACTGGGGGCAACGGAACAAGCAGGAAGGGATCAATTCAAGCAGCCACTGCTTATAACAAAGACTGATTTTGTATCTTCTGATAATCAGGACAGCTCTACATCCAACATTCTCCTTTTTTGTTGTTTTTCCTTGCCATTTCAGTCCACAGATTGAAAGTCTAAACAGTTTTGTCTCCCTTTTTCCCTGCTTTTCCCATACCTATCCCAACCACGTGCCGGTTTCTTTCCTGATTCCCTCCTATTTTTTCACTCCTCACTTTGTAAGCTGAGTGATTCTGACATTCGTGAACCTCCAGGAGCCGGGGAATTGCTTCCTCCCTGATTTCATCTTCTTAGAATGGTATCATTCGGGCCATTCTGTGTCACTCTGTAGATGAAGAAACTGAGCCCTGAAAGTTAACAACTTGCCCAGTGATGCACTGCTGTTTATTTTCACAGTGGAAACTAGAATCCAGATCTTCTGACTCGACCATCCTAGGCCTCTTATTTTTTCTTTAAATCTCTACGGCTTTAAAAAATAATAACTACTAATTTTTAAGAGTCTATATTGTATGAATCTTTATTTTATCTAGTGGAGAATAATTAATACCTAACTTGATCCCAAATTTTCAGAAGTGAGACCTAATTCTAAAAAATGTTTAATAACTGAGATGAACTGAAATGATGATGTAAAAGCAATTGTCACACTG
This sequence comes from Aethalodelphis obliquidens, assembly GCF_003676395.1. Taxonomy (NCBI): domain Eukaryota; kingdom Metazoa; phylum Chordata; class Mammalia; order Artiodactyla; family Delphinidae; genus Aethalodelphis; species Aethalodelphis obliquidens. The sequence goes on along the minus strand of NW_020837947.1, from coordinate 73,956,403 downwards.
ACTAGCATAGGCTTGGCCTTTAATGCCGGTCTGTTCTTCTGAACTTTGAAGTATAATTCAGATCCTCACCTGAAAGTTTCTCCATATCCTTTGTTTGCATCATTAAGGGCACTGGCTTTGAAGTTATTCAGATCTGAATTTGAACCCCAGCTGTGTCATGTACTGTGTAATTTTCCCCTAGCTGTTTAATCTCTGCAAGCCTTGGTTTTTCCACCTACGAAATGAAACTCATAAAACCGTGCGTGATTGCTCTGAGCAGTAAATGTCATGATGCTTCAAAGCACTTAGCACAATGTCAGACATTTAACACGTGCTTAATAAATGTGGGTTATTTTGGGCTTCCCTGGTGGCGCAGTGGCTGAGAGTCCGCCTGCCGATGCAGGGGACACGGGTTTGTGCCCCGGTCCGGGAGGATCCCACATGCTGCGGAGAGGCTGGGCCCGTGAGCCACGGCTGCTGAGCCTGTATGTCTGGAGCCTGTGCTCCGCAGCGGGAGAGGCCACAACAGTGAGAGGCCTGCATATTGCCAAAAAAAAAAAAATTGTAGATACACAACTTTTCCATAATTTATTTGTGACTGCTGAAGAAGACAGCTCAGGCACAGAGGGCAGTCAGCAGTGAGCAGTGGAAGAAGTGGAGAACTAGATATTTATTTAGATATAATCTCACTGATATTCTCATTGTACAAATGAGGAAACGGGCCCAAAACTGTTCTAAGTCTTACCCAAAGTCTTACTGCTCGTGGGTGCATTTCTTTTTTAATTGATGTTTATTATTATTTTTTTTTGCGGTACGCGGGCCCCTCACTGTTGTGGCTTCTCCCGTTGTGGAGCACAGGCTCCGGACGCTCAGCCTCAGCGGCCACGGCTCACAGGCCCAGCCACTCCGCGGCATGTGGGATCCTCCTGGACCGGGGCACGAACCTGCGTTCCCTGCATCGGCAGACGGACTCTCAACCACTGTGCCACCAGGGAAGCCCGTCATGGGTGCATTTTAATATACACAAATGAGCTTCTTGCCCCAGATCATGTGATTCTGATGATTAGATAGTGCATCTATTCCTTGACTTTGCCCCTTCTTGTGAGACTTAACAAATATTCACAGAGAAGCATTCAAGGATGTTCATGACAGCACACTTATGGGCAAGGAATTGGAGGCAATCTGGGTGTCTGTCACAGGGGAGATGGAATCAAAGGGGTAAATGCCAGCAGCAATAGACTAGGTGTCCATGGGCCACCATGCACAGATCTTGAAAACAGTGCGAAGAAAGTGAGAAACAGAAAGAACTCTTGGGCACAAAAGCATTTAATTAAAATAAGGGCACACAGAACAATACATATTTTATAAGGAAATGTACAAATAAAATGATACATGTCAAAAATTAAAATAGGTGCATATTTGGGGAAAGGCAATGGTAGTGGAGAAAGGAAAAATACATCAACTTATACAAAAATCAAGAGAAGATATTTACACGTATTAGCGATGAGCCTGTGCCATAAATGGGACAAGAATATGAGTATGGATTAACTCTCTACACTGGAGGGTCCAAATAAATACATAAATAAATAGCAAAAGAGGGGATTATCTATAGTGGGAGGGTTGAGAGATGTTTCTGAATGCCGTTTCCATAAAGAGGCAGACTTGCTATGTCCCAGATATTGGGACATCTAAAGCCAGGCTAATGACAGTCCTGTGGGATGCTAGAGTTTGATTTACTTGGTAAGATGATGTGACTGTCAACATGAGTATCCTACTGGCAGGGATGAGTGCTGAGAGCCATGGAATTTGCCCCATTGCCAATAGATCGCAATTTTCTCAGCGTTCTGTTAGACATAATAATACCTTACATTTGTATGGCATTTAATATTATTCAAAGCACTTCTGTGTTTACAGTTTCATTTGATTTTCCTAAGAGAGGCTAAGTGAATTATGCATTTCACAGATGAGGACTCTGAAACATGGAGTGTGTTCAGTTACTATTCCAAGGTCACAAAAGCTAGTAGAAAACCTGGTCTAGAAGCCATGTCTCCTGAGCAAATGGTATGCTTCTGTTCCTTCTCCTGGTGAAAATAGAGAGCTGACTGGGGCATACCCTTTTTGCCTTCTGATATCCCCCCCATGAGCAGGACACAATATAATTTCTTTGGCATCCTTGCCCCAGAAAATGCATAACCTGAATTTAATCATGAACGAATGCCAATTAAACCCAAACTCTATGAATGATTATAGAAGCTACCCCAATCTGAGTTTCACTCTGAATCACGAAAAAAACTTACACTAATCCTCCAAATTACAGAATAGGCTTCAACCTATGTGTCAGAAGTGGATGTCAGCTTCTACCCAGATGGCCTCAAGGACAGCACTGGGAAGGATACTTACACTGAGAAGGGTGAAAGGAGGAAGAGGAACCTCTGAAGGAAGTAACAGAGTGGTAGGGGAAAGAGAAGTGGCAGACGAAAAGAGGGAAAATGGCTGGTCAGGAGTGTCCAATGTTTCCTATCAGTCTAGAGAGATGAGTGCTGGGAAGGGGCTAATGAATGTCACTCCTTACTTCCTTTAAGATGACTGTTTCAGAGGCGGGTATGTCTAGGCAGAAGCCAAATAGGTATGAGGAAGAGTGTCATGGTGGATGGCCCCATTTGCTTGTTCTTATTGACCTGCTTCATTTTTTTTTTTTTTTTGCGGTACGCGGGCCTCTCCCGTTGCGGAGCACAGGCTCCGGACGCGCAGGCTCAGCGGCCATGGCTTACGGGCCCAGCCGCTCCGCAGCACATGGGATCTTGCTGGACCGGGCACGAACCCGTGTCCCCTGCATCGGCAGGCGGACTCTCAACCACTGCGCCACCAGGGAAGCCCCTGCCAACACTTTTATCTTGGACTTCTAGCCTCAGAACTGTGGCACAAAAAAATTCTGTACCGTGAGTGGTACTTTGTTACAGAAGCCTTAGGAAAATAATACATTCACTTTATATTTTGGACTTTCTTTTCAGATTGATCCCAATAGGATCATTCCTTGTGGTAATCAGCAAAGCAAGAAAAATCATGGAGCTCTTCCATCTAAGCATGCCCAGTCCTGAGTTGAAACAAATTTCAAACAGTCTGTGAACTAACATACATGTTATGGAACACATGCTGTAGGGGGATGGATCCCCTAACCCACATATGTTGGTGTACAAATGTATTTTTCTATGACTCGATTTTTAAGCAACAGCTTTGCTGAGATATAATTGAAAACTATCACTGTTATTTACTTTTAGAACATTTTCATCTCCCCCAAAAGAAACTCCATATTCAGTAGCAGCCCTTCCCCACTACTCCTTTACCCCAGTCCCTGGAACCACAACTTTCTCTTTCCATTGATTTGTCTATTCTCGACATTTCATACAAATGAAATTGTATAGTATGTGGTCTTCTGTGCCTGGCTTCTTTCACTGAGCATAATGTTTTCAAGGTTCATCCATGTAGCAGTACTTCATTTATTTTTATTGCCAAATAATATTCTGCCATCTAGATATATGACACTTTGTTTACCCATATCAGTTGCTGGACACTTGGCTTGTTTCCACTGTTTGGCTATTATGAACAATGATGCTATGAGCATTTGTGTACAGGTTTTTGTGTGTACATACGTTTTCATTTCTCTTAGGAGTGGAATTGCTAGGTCATATAATAAAACCATGTTTAACATTTTGAGGGATGGTTAAGCTATTTTCCATAGCAGCTGAACCATTTTACACATTTTACATTCTCTCCATCAATGTAAAAGGGTTCCAATTGCTCCGTATCCTAACCAATACTTGCTATAGATGTCTTATTTTAGCCATTCTAGTGGATGTGAAGTGAAACCTCATGGTTTTGTCTGCATTTCCCTAATGCATAATGATGTTGACCATCTTTTGATGTGTTTATTGGCCATCTGTATATCTTCTTTGGAGAAATGTCTATTCAAAACCGTTGCCTGTTTTAAAAAAAAAATAAACTTTATTTTTAGAGCAGCTTAAGTTCACAGCAATATTGAGTGGAGAGTACAGAGAGTTTCTATATACCCCTGGCCCTCACACAAACACAGATGCCCCCACTATCAACACTTCACACCAGAGTAGTGCTTTCGTTATGACTGATTAACCTACACACGTCATCATCACTCAAAGTCCATAGTTTGCATTAAGGTTCACTCTTGGTATGTACAATGGGTTTTGACAAATGTATAATGACATTTACCCCCGTTATAGTATCATATAGAACAGTTTCACTGTCCTGAAAATCCTTTGTGCTCTGCCTATTCATCCCTCCGCCACTCCCAACCCCTGGCAACCACAGATCTTTTTATTGCCTCCATAGTTTCGCCTTTTCCAGAATGTCATATGGTTGGAATTATACAGTACGTAGCCTTTTCAGATTGGCTTCTTTCACTTAGTAATATGCATTTAAGTTTCCTCCATATCTTTTCATGACTTGATAGCTCATTTATTTTCAGTGCTAAGTAGTATTCCACTGTGTGGATGTACCAGAGTTTATTTATCTAATAAGCTACTGAAGGACATCTTGGTTGCATGCAAATTTTGGCAGTTATGAATAAAGCTGCAATGAAAATTTGTGGACAGGTTTTTGTTGGGCATAATTTTCCAGTTCCTTTGGGAAAATACCAAAGAGTGTGATTACTGGATTATATGGTAAGAATATGTCTAGTTAAAAAAACCCCAAACTGCCCGATTGTCTTCCAAACCATTCTGCATTCCCACTGTCAATGAATGCGAATTCTTTGCCTATGTTTTAGCTGGGTAATTTATCAGTTTATTGTTAAGAGTTTTTAAAAAGTATATTCCGGATATAAGTTCCTTATCATTCTGACTGCTGGGCCTCTTCAAGTTCCCTAGACCATATCTGCATCTGGGTTGGCCATATAGAAGAAACATTCTGCTATTCCAAATGCCATGCCCTGGAGGGGTGTTTGAGGACTGTGTGATGCTCCTCCAGGCCCATCTACAGTTCTTCGAGTTCTATGGCTCTACCTCCATGGAAGGTGGGAAAGACTGGGTCTTAAATTAGCAGGCTACTTATAATCTTTTGCTTAGGTCATAAATTTTGTTCCCTAAGTCATTCAGGTTCTTGAGGTTTAATACTCAGAAACCAGTCTTTAAACTCACACTCTTTTCTCAAATGATTATTTTGGCCATCAGCATTACAATCTATTTTAAAATTCTAAAGCGAGAGTTTGAGTCCTTGGCTACTTGCCTCCCTGATGCCTCTGGTTGAGTTTGAATGGGAGCAGGGGCCAGGATATAAGGATGTATCACTATGAAATATTATGTTGCTATAAATGATGGGTGTCCAAAAGCACGCTGAGTTCAAACAGGTACAGGCTGCAAAGTAGTTCAGCTCAGGGACAGAAATTAAGTCAAGAGTCATTCTGAAGAACGGCCAGCAACTTTGAACTCTGGCTCCCCAGGGCTCTGTATGTGTCCAGGGAGGTTACGGTGTCAGAAATGCAACTGGAAGTAGCTTAAGCAAAGAGAAGAATCTATTTTGAGAAAATCACGGCATCTCACAGAACTTCAGCACCAGAAAGTGTTTAGGCTTCAAGAACAAACAGAGTTAGGAACTCAAATACAGTCACATTCTTCACCTTTTCTGGTCCACGAGATTGCTGAAAACTGTCTTTGCATCTCCCAGTGGCATTGAAAGATAGCCTATCTTTCTTTCTCAAGTACTTTTCCAAAATTCCCAGAAAATAACAGTCAGTTTCCCAAATTAGTATCAATGAAATGTGGCCAGGGTGGGTCCACTTTAATAACATAGACATTTCCATGGTTACTGGGTAGATAGTGTGGTGGAGGGTAGGAGAAATTCCACCCCCCACCCCCCAAAAAGTGATTTGCTGGTGGACACATCTGTTAGGTGCTCTCTTTGTTGTTCCTGACTGAATACAGCTGGAAATGCAAACTTCTTAGACCAGCATATGAAGACCTCCAAAATCTCCCTCTAATCTTTTTTCCCTACTTCTGTCAATTCCTGTATCTTTCCCTATACCCTGAGTCTGATAGTACCAAGTTGTTTTCTCTTCCTGGAAGGCACTATGTTTTTTTTTGCCTGTTCACATTTTTTTCTTGGTTTGGAATGCCTTCTCCTCCCTAGTTTGCCTGGTAACTTCTACTCATCTTTTGGGTGCAGCTCAGTGTTACTTCTGGAAGCATTCTTGACTTAACAAAAGCAGAGTTTATTGCTCTTTGTATGTTTCATTTTATTTACATTGTCCTAGGGCCCCATCACATTGGATTATACTTGTCATGTAATCTGTCTCCTTTCTTTGCCACCTGGGACATTCTTAAAGGCAAGACTATATCTTGAACATATTTGTCTCAATGGCAGCTTGTTTCCAGCTGGTATACATAGCAGAGGTTCAATAAATTCTCACCAGTTCTTTTATTATTTTTCTTTTTTTCCCCCAGGCCTAAATCATCTCAGCACCCCAGCTCCCTAGACTATCAGCAAACTGAGAAAATGCAGATTGATTGGTTTTTATCCTTGCTTTTTACCCTCTTTTTTTAAAAAATTAATTTATTTAATTAATTTATTTGTGGCTGTGTTGGGTCTTCGTTGCTGTGCACGGGCTTTCTCTAGTTGTGGCGAGCGGGGGCTACTCTTTGTTGAGGTGCACAGGCTTCTCATTGCAGTGGCTTCTCTTGTTGCGGAGCACAGGCTCTAGGTGCACAGGCTTCAGTAGCTGTGGCACGTGGGTTCAGTAGTTGTGGCTCCCGGGCTCTAGAGGTCAGGTTCAGTAGTTGTGGTGCACGGGCTTGGTTGCTCCGCAGCATGTGGGATCTTCCTGGACCAGGGCTTGAACCTGTGCCCCTGCATTGGCAGGCGGATTCTTAACCACTGCGCCACCAGGGAAGCCCTTTTTCCTCTTTTTTAAAAATTAAATTTTGACTATGTAAATGTAATTTAATTTTGTTACCCCCTCCTTCATTAAAATTAAATAAAAAATCCTTCACTCACATAAAAATAAAAGACATAATACAGCACGCATGCACACGCACGTGTACACATGCACACACATACACCATGAAACAGAAGAGGTGAACAAAACAAAAGACAAGATTAAAAATCCCTGAAATGTTAAATTTTGGGGCTTACATGGGAGTAGGAATAATGGCGACAGAATTCTGATTCTCCTTTGGGCAGTTTTAAATTCCTGTCTCTTAATCCCAATCAGAAAACAGGCAGCTGGTGCATCTCTTTGTCTCTCCTTTCACCCCATTTCTTCTCTCTTGTCCTTTGCCTCCTTGCAAAACCAATTATGGATTGGGAGGCCAGGAATAGCAGAAGGGAGACAATCTTTCCCCCTCTTCCTTCTTCATATTGCTTTGGGCCTGTATTTTCCCACCTTCATCTGATGGAAACACTTTCACTCTTGTTTCTATCGTATTTTGCTATAATTTGTAAATTCATGGACAGAGTAGGTATCCTTTTAAACATCTGAATTTTTAAAAGGAAAATTTACAAAGTTGATAATTTTAAACGTAAATTAATGAATTCTCAAATTCTCCAGGTTTCTAAGCTAATCAGCTATTTTCACTGTACCTGGGCAAAACTGCATCCGAATTCGTATTAAGTGGATTTGCAGGATGAAATCTAAATTTACCTCTTTCACTCTCATTTAAATCCAGAAAAACAAAATAAAAATCTATACAAAATTATTAAATACTCAGGGAGGGTTTGACTAAAGAGCGCAGGTTTAGAGCAGCGATTCCCGCAGTGTTCTGAAACTCAAAGCCAGTAACCAATGCCGATCGGTAACCCTTTCCATCCCTTACTTACAGGATAATAAAGGTAAAGAGCAGGAGAGGATAAAAAAGGGTTACATTTCAAAAGAAAATATAAATCTTAAAATGGAAAAGCCATCGGAACCTCACAACGCAGATTACGTTGGAAAAGAACAAACCCAGGTAGAGCGTGGAACTTTGCAGAACCGCGTTCTGCTCCCGGACCCTGGCAGCTGACACTGGGAGGACTCCGCCTCCAGGAACAATCTCATTGGAGCTCACCTGCCCCTTTTCCGCATGCGCACAACGGGCAAACACTGCTGGCTCTTCTCGTCGCCTTTCCCACCCCCGAATTCCGAGCTCCGATTGGTTCGCTTCACGGGGCCGCCCCTTCGGTCCACCCAGTGTGGAAGCCGCCTCGGCGCTCCGCCCTCCCTGCCGGCAGCGGGCCGCGGCGCAGCCTGCAAACCCCGGCGGCGTGTGGGGATGGCGGCGACGGCGGTGACGGTTGGCAGGCTGCTGCGGCTCCGCGCGGCCGGGCCCGAGGGACACTGGCGTCGGCTGCGTGGCGCGGGGCTGCCGCGGGGCTTCCTGCAGCCCGCCTCGGCCGACGGGGATGCGGCCCAGAGGCGGCAGGTGGCTCACTTCACTTTCCAGCCTGACCCGGAGCCACTGGAGTACGGTGAGCTAGCGGCTGCCCTGTCCGCTCCCGCGCAACCCAGACTCCCAGGCCCGCGGGAGGTCATAACGGATGCCGCCCTGCCTGTTCTGGGCGGGGTCCGTCGGGCTGACCTCCTTGCATCCCGGCATAATCCCTGCCCTGCCCTCCGGAGCCTTGTTCTACCTTAGGGTCTGACTGTGATTTCCTCCTTGCTACATTTTTGTGACTACTCAACCCTCGAGAGGCAGCCCCTCGGCACCCTCGAGATGGGTGACAAGGCACACCAGGTGTGCAAGGGCCTGGGGGTGGAGGGGTGGTGCCAGGGACAGCCTCCCTTTCTCCGTTCTCTATCCTTGCTTTTCCAAGTGCCCCCCGACCCCCAGAGTTGCCCCAGCTTGCCCATTGCTGGGCCACAAAGTACAGGCATCGGTATGTTAAAAAAATAAATAAATAAAGCGCCCCTCCCCTTTTTTTTGCTTTAGTAGGTAAGAGAAAACGGAGGGACTAAAGTAACTGAATTGATTTCCCCAAGGTCACAGAAAACATCCAGCTTCCTATCTGAGCCTAGTACTAAGCTTGTGCTGGGCTAGGCTGCCACTTAGTCAAGGAGGGGTAAGCGATGTAGGTGACGATGTAGGTGATGGGCAGAGGAAGCCTTCAAGTGCTTCCAACGGCAGCAGACACGTAGCACCTCTCACGCTTCACGGTATGACAGTTGCATAACATTTACGGTTTCTTCTGCGAGTTTTCTGTAATCTCCAACAGATCCAGTGTCTATCATCAGAACATTGGAAACAATGAGAAAACAGCTACCTTTTCCTTGGCTAAGAACTTCTCACATGCTAGAGTTGACATTTTGCGAAGTGTGCCAGTATTTGCTTGTGAGTAATAAAAATGAACATTTATTGAGCACTTACCACAGGCAGGCATGGGCTGAGAAGTTTACATTCATCCTCTCATTTGATGCTTAGGACAACCTTAAGAGGTAGGTAATGTTGTTATTCCCAGTTAAGTTAAATGAGGTCTTGAGATGGTTTGTCCTGGATTACACAGATAAGTTAGTGGTAGCATCAGCTTTGGAATCTAATTGTTCAGATTCCAGAGCTTCCATTCTAAACGATGTGCTAAACTGCATGTGGAAACTATTTACTAAGAGGTGTTCCGGTTTTGTGAAATAGTAGACACCATAAAGGCGAATAGCGACTTTTTCTATTCAACAAGATGGACCTCGAATTCTGTCTTCAAAGCAAAGAAACTTTAGCCCGATACTTGAGAAATAGAGCATAGGTCTTCTTAACCTCCTTCCATAATTACGAAATTACTAAAACTTGAGTAAAATGATAATAAAATGTTTGTTCTTATTATAACAATAATAAAAGCATATCACAGATATTTTGGATAATAGAAAAGAGCAAAAAAAGAAAGTAATCTCACCACCCACCACTGTAAATATTGCTAATATTTTGGGGTGTATCCTTTAAGTATTTCCTTTCAGTTTAGTGGAATTAATGTATTCCACTAATAAAATGAGTGGAATAAAAGTTTCCCCTAATTGTAGTTTTAATACAGATACAATTTGCATTATTTAATCAGAAGCATTTTCCCATATTGTTATATAGTTTTTATAACCTTCTTTGGAAGAAGACATGTTCTGGGAATTCCCTGGGCGGTCCAGTGGTTAGGACTCCATGTTTTCACTGCCGAGTGCCCAGGTTCTATCCCTGGTTGGGAGACTAAGATCCCACAAGCCATGTGGCATGGCCAAAAAAAAAAAAAAGACGTGTTCCGTCGAGCAGAAACACTGTATAATTCAGTGGTTAAAATCTTGGCTCTAAAATCAGATTAGGCTAGGTTCCATCTTCACACTGTTACCTATAACTTTAAACTCATCACTTAGCCTCCATGAACCTCAATTTCTTTATAAGGAGTTAATAATATCTAATTTGGAAGGTTGTTATGAGGACTAAATAAGGATAACGTGCATAATGTACTTAACACAGTCTCTGACTACTAAGAAGCACTCGGTAAGTAAATGGAAACTTTTAATAATTACCTTTATGCTTTTGTTGTTACAGTTTTGCTGTGTTGTAAATAATTCAGATAGAAACATTTCAGGTATCTTTTACTGTATCTGAGATTATTTCTTTAGGATAAAGTCCCAGGGATAAGATTTCTGATTCGAAGATATGAACACTTTAATGGATTTTTAATGCATAGTTCAAATTACCAGTTCATACTTCTATTTGAGGTGTGAGAGTGTGAGTACTGGGTGTCATGCTAAAATCACAGGTGTACTGTGATACTGTGATTTGTAGTAAGAAATACATATTTGGTCTTTGTTCTGTTCCTGGCACAGAACTCTTGAAAATTCCCATGATGAGAGCAATAAAGGTGTCTTTAGTTATGTTACTGTTGACTTTTGGTAAGCCCCTAAGTCACCTAAGGATGGGAGCTGGTGACCCATGTGCTTAGAGGTTTGGAACTTTCAATCCCACCCTTCTGACCTCTGGGGAGGGTAGGGGGACCTCCAGGTCAGTGGATTGCCAATGGCCAATGATTTAATCAATCATGCCTAGGGAAGTCTCCCTAAAACTTCAAAGGACAGGGTTCAGATGGCTTCGGAGAGGGAAATCCCTGGTGGTCCCATGGTTAGGACTCTTGCTTTCACTGCCAGGGGCCTGGGTTTGATCCCTGGTTGGGGAACTAAGATCCCACAAGCCGTGCAGTGTGGACAAAAACAATAAAAATTAAAAATTAACCCTCCCCCCTCCCCAAACAGCTTCTGAGAGAGTGGCATTCTCAGAGAGCAGGGAAGCGCCTCACCTTCTCCCACACACCGTGCTCTGTGCAGCTCTTCCATCTGGCTGCTCCTGAGTTATATATAGTTTATTATAGTTATGATAAACCAGCGATCTAGTAAGTAAAATGTTTCTGGGTTCTGTGCACTGCTCTAGCAAATTAATCAAACCCAAGGAGGAGCTGTGGGAACCTCCCATCTTAAGCTGGTCAGTCAGAAGCACAGGTGACAACCTCACTTGGTGTTGGCATCTGAATTGGGGGAGGGGCGGTTTTGTAGGGCTGAGCCCTTAATCTGTAGGAGTTGAGATGAATTATAGGACACCCAGCTGGTGTTGCAGACTTGCTTGGTGATGTGTTAAAAAGACACATGCACTTTGGAATTGGTGTCAGAATCGTATGTGCTCATGCGTGTGAGTGTGTCTGCAGCGCGCGCTCACACACACACACACACACACACACACACACACTCGGGTATTTTGTGTATTTTAAAAATTGTACACGGGGTTATTTCTTCTCTCAGTGCTAATACTGTCTGCCATTCTTGAGCAGCTGCTCTGTTCCAGGTGTTGTGGTAGACATCAGTCTGTAATTCTCACAGTAACCTTGTGAGCTGGAGAATATTATGCTCATTTTACAGATGAGAAAATTGAGGCGTAGAGATGTTGGTGGCCTGCCCGAGTCTGATAAGCAGCACAAGAATTTGAACCCAGATGTGTCTAATGCCAAAGTCTCCCACACGTACTGTTGTACGTACTAATGAAGATACCTATTCTCTCTCTGCCTTTCTATGTTACTGTCTCTCTGCCTTTCATGCGTGCTACAGATAACTTTTATTCTTTTATTTTGGCTATTTTGACACGTGAAACGGACTCCTTAAATAGAGTGGTGGTCATGGTCAACTCTGAGAAGGTGACATTTAAGCTGCATGGTGAGGATTGATAAAGGAATCACCTCAGCAAGGACCAGAGTGGAAGCTTGTTTTCCAGGAAGAAACAAGGACAAGCAAGGGTGAAGGCCCTGAGGTGGGGTGAGATGTGCTGTAGGAGTCGAGAAGGCCACTGTGGTCGGGGATGTCCTGTGTACGGGACAGTAGGCAGCTTTCAAAGATCAACGGCATAATGAAGAATCTTTGTATTATGGGATGACGGCCTTCTTGCCAGTATTAGAATTTTTAGGGTTGGGAACAGTGTAAGCAAAGAGAGGTTAGAAAGCATGGAGTTTATATGAGGAACAGGAAGTAGTGAGTTTATTTGGAGGAGAACGAAAATGGGTGGGAAACAAGTTAGGAAAAGTAAACGGAGGCCTCTAAAGCTAGAGTAAAGTTTGGGGAGAAGGAAAGATTGAATATCTCTAACGCGCCTTTCACTGCGCCGGTGCATTACATATAGATTCAAATGTGGTTCTGTGGGCGGTGGAGGGCCATTGAGTGTTTTTAGGCAAGAAAGTGACCTGAGATGTCCTTGTATTATATTACTGGGCAAGTTTATAGAATGGATTGGTGAAGGGAAGGTAAAGAGGCAGAGAGATGCGTCAGAGAGATATTGTAATTGTCCACATGAGGAGCTTGAACTTGGTGAGTGTCAGTGGAAATGGTGGCATGTTTGGGAGGCTCTGGCACCGTTTTGCATGCAGGGGCTCAGTCAGGGGAAGGTGTATCGAAGGTGACTTCACATTTTCAACCTGGGAGGCTGAAAGGATGGTGAAGTGGTGGTCGCACTGATAGAAATGAGGGATGGCAGAGGAGAAGCACGTTTTCAGAGAGGGAGAGGGTGACTTAAATTTTGGATGTGTTGAGATGTCTTAGTCCTTTTGGGCTGCTGTAACAAAAATGCCAATAGGGCTTCCCTGGTGGCGCAGTGGTTAAGAATCTGCCTGCCAATGCAGGGGACACGGGTTTGAGCCCTGGTCTGGGAAGATCCCACATGCTGCGGAGCAACTAAGCCCGTGAGCCACAACTACTGAGCCTGCGCGTCTAGACCCTGTGCTCCACAACAATAGAAGCCACAACAATGAGAAGCCCGCACACCGCGATGAAGAGTAGCCCCCGCTTGCCGCAACTAGAGAAAGCCTGTGCACAGAAACGAAGATCCAACACGGCCAAAAATAAATAAATAAATAAATAAATATATTTAAAAAAATGCCAATAGACTGGGTGGCTTATAAACAACAGAAATTTATTTCTTATAGTTCTGGAAGTCCAAGGTCACAGCACTGGCAGATGATTCAGTGTCTGGTGAGGGTCTGCTTCTTGGTTCTTAGCCATCTATCTTCTCACTGTGTCCTCACATAGTGGAAGGGGTGAGAGAGCTTTCTGGGGTCTCTTTTGTAAGTGCACTAATCCTATTCATGAGGGCTCCACCCTCATGACATACTCACCTCCCAAAGGCCCCACATCCAAATACCATCACATTGGGAATTAAGTTTCAACATCTGCATTTGGGGGGACACAAACATTCAGTCTCTAGCATTGGCAGTGTTGACGGAATAGAACACTCTGAGTGAGGTAAGGTGGTGTGAGTTCTGATCTGGCACCAAAACAACTACGTCACAGGTAGAAACCCTTGGGGCCAGAGAATTCTCTCCAGGTCTCTTTTCCTCATCTTTTTTAGAATTGCCCTCAGTGAATGTCCTTCCTCTTTTCTCCTCTTACTCTGTGTTTCCTGTGCTGACTGACTTTATCATTGCTCATCCAAACCTCTCGTGGTACCCCACAGAATGAAGATAACGATGAGAGCGGACACTTTGATCTGTGCTCACCGTGTGCCAGGTGCTATTCTGGGTGCCTTGCGTGTATCGATTCATTTAATCCTCAAGTAACAGTGCTGTGATAGAGAATTTGAGCCGCACTTTACAACGTAGCATTGTGACATTGGCCATGTGTGTTAGTCTTCATAAGCTTTATTTTCCTCATTTGCACTGCCTCAGAGGGTCGCTGGGGGCACTCAATAAGATAATCCATACAACTACTGGTGCCTGACACCCATTGTGCTAGAAGGGTCTCCCTAATTAGGGGAGAGGGAAGGTAACTGGTGCAGAGTAGATGCTCCCTAAATATTGGGACATTTGATAGTAGTTATCTCACTGAATTCTCACAATAGCCCAATGGAAGTAGGATTTAGGGGATTAGATACATAGAATGGATGAAAGGAGGACATTCAAGGATGCCTCCTTGGTTTCTGGCTTGGGCACCTGGGTGCCATCTAGTGCGGTTTTTAAAGTGGAAAGACTGGTTTTGGGAGTGGACATCAAGAGTTCAGTTCTGTGCTGGTTGAGTTAGAAAAGCCCAAGACACCCAAGTGGAGAACTGACAGCTGTTGGATATAAAAGCCAAGAGCACAGAGGAGAGGTCTGGATTGGAGAAACCCATTTGTGAGTAACCAGCAATATAGATGGATTTAAGAATCATAGAGACTGAGTAGATTAGGGCCAGCAAAGGTAAGGGAAGCGCCGCAGGTTGTCATACCATGGGCGTCATGCGTTGGCAGATGTTAGCATGAGCCCACCTCACCCCGAACTGTTAATTTCTTCCTTTTCGTGGATATGCAGTAACACGGGCACCTTCAAAAGGCATTTGCGTTTGGAGACCCTTCATTTACATTTCAATATAAAATGTTCCGTCCCTGTTACTTGAATTCTCCCCGAAACTTACTTTATGGGGTAGAGGTCGGGACACCCTTTAATAGGGGTTAGGATGGGGTAGAGGTATATACGTGGCTCCTAGCAAAAGATTCCTGGAGAGTAGGGTATCTGGAGGGGTGGAAGAGGTTTTGCTGGGGGAAGACAGGTAGCTTCTTAGGCATCCTCCCATTTTACAGTGTGGTTCATGCCAGATTATGCCACGGAAATCACGCATTCGTCGTGCTTCAACAGGCGTGTACTGCCTGTCATGTATGTGTCAGGCAGTGTGCTCAACGCGGGGGTTTCTAAGAGGCACACAACGAGGAGGGGCTGTGATACACAGGTCTCCACCAGGGACCAGGCAGCCCAGAGCAGAACCAGCGCTGGATGTGTTGGTGGAAGCTTCGTTTTCCGAAGTAGACCCTAATCCACGTCTTAGCTGTGTATTTATTTGTATTTGTTCGGGGTCTAAGTGTAGATACACTTACTGTCAGCATGGGCTGCTGTTGACCTGGGTTATTTCTGGACGCTGCTCCTGGGGCACCTGTGTGACCCACTAAATCTCAGGTGCTCTAGCTCTGCTGATGGCCTCTCTCTCCCTTCAGTGCTACCCCATGCTGCATATGGAATGGTTACTCAGAATAACTGAGTACTGCTCATCAGACTGGTACTGCAGTACTGCCTCTCCCCCACTCCCCTTGGCCTGGAATTTGTCTTTGAATTGTGACACTGGTAGATTTTTTCCTATCCCATTCCTTTGTTTTTAAGTGGTTGATGAACAATTTGCTTTGTCTGTTTTTTAATTTTTTTTTTTTTTTTTTTTTTTGCGGTACGTGGGCCTCTCACTGCTGTGGCCTCTCCCATTGCGGAGCACAGGCTCCGGACGCGCAGGCTCAGTGGCCATGGCTCACGGGCCCAGCCGCTCCGCGGCATGTGGGATCTTCCCGGACCGGGGCACGAACCCGTGTCCCCTGCATCGGCAGGCGGACTCTCAACCACTGCGCCACCAGGGAAGCCCTATTTTTTAATTTTTAAGAAACAGCCTCATAGGTTTATTTGTTCAGCTGTTCACTCAGCAAATATTTATTGAGCACCTATTGCATGTCAGATACTGTTGTAAGGGCTGAGCACATAGCTCTGATCAAAGGCAGTTAAGAACCTCTGCCCCCTTATGTTCTATTGTGTCCCTTACATCCCAGCAACATGCCACTTTGTCTTTGCAGCAATGATGATGACCTGGTTTTTAAAATTTTTTATTTAAAATTAAAATTTATTCTTTTCCATTATGGTTTATTACAGGATATTGGATATTGTTCCCTATGCTATACAGTAGGACCTTGTTGTTTATCTATTTTATATATAGTAGTTTGTATCTGCTGTCTACTCCTAATTTATCCCCCCCTCCACTTTGGTAACCATAAGTTTGTTTTCTTTGTGAGTCTATTTCTGTTTTGTAAATAAGTTCATTTATAGCATATTTTAGATTCCACATATAACTGACAACATGTGATATTTGTCTTTCTCTTTCTGACTGAGTTCACTTAGTATGATAATCTCTAGGTTGATCCATGTTGCTGAAAATGGCATTATTTCATTCTTTTTTATGGCTGAGTACTATTCCATTGTATATATGTACCACATCTTCTTTATCCATTCCTCTGTTGATGGGCATTCAGGTTGCTTCCATGTCTTGGCTGTTGTAAATAGTGCTGCTATGAACATTGGGGTGCCTGTATCTTTTCAGATTAGAGTTTTCTCTGGATGTATGCCCAGGAGTGGGATTGTAGGATCACATGGTAGTTCTATTTTTAGTTTTTTAAGGAACCACCGTACTGTTCTCCATAGTGGCTGCACCAATTTACATTCCCACCAACAGTGTAGGAGGGTTTCCTTTTCTCCACACCCTCTCCAGCACTTATTATTTGTAGACTTTTTAATGATGGCCATTCTGACCAGTGTGAGGTGATACCGCATTGTAGTTTTGATTTGCATTTCTCTAATAGTTAGCGAAGTTAAGATCTTTTCATGTGCCTACTGGCCAGATGGTGACCCGGTTTTTCACAGTGTTCTACTTAGGACAGTTTTGAGTAAGCAGCTCATTTCCAACCATAAAACCCCATTTTACCAATGGGTACCCTTTAGCTTGCATCCTTGGCTTGGGAAATTGCACGCTGTGTATATTTATGTTCATTTTGTTATAACTTTTTATCCTGGAAAAGAAGAGTCGTCAGTCTGGCTTTGAAATTTTGCAGCCAGTTATTGATACTGGTAATTGTGTGATTTGGCAACTGGGTTTAATAATTTTGTAGTGGTGTTCATAGGCCTTTTTCTTTTCTCCTTTTTAAGGTCTTACCAGTGGCACAGCTTTGGTTAGACATGCTCCAGGTGTGCTTATCTTATCATGAGGGAACTTTAGGCATACTTTATCAATAGTTTTTGGTGTAACCCCCAGGAAAATAAGTAATTCTAAGGAAAATAAATATTTAAATGATGTTACCTCTGAATAACTTGTGATTTCTTTCAGACCCATCCATAAATCACACTGCAGATTAAAAAAGAATCACAAGTAGATGTTGTTCTACTAAAAATTGTCACTTAAAGCTTTTAAAAGCATCTAGTAGAATAGCAGTTAATCCAAAACCCCAAAATTCTGACTTTGTTTGGGAAAAAAAAAGTATTCAGAAGGGAAAGATTATGTGTTCATGTGGAAATATAACATTTAGATACCCTTACTTGTAAATTATTTTCATACAAGATGAACAAATTCTTTGTGGTTATCAAGCAATACTTTTCAGATTCACTCTGTTTGATTTTTATTATTAAAGTCTTTGCTTTCTCCTTACTGGAAACTTGCCAAGCAGCAGTGAGATGAGATGTCTTAGAGGCATTCAGTATTAATTCAAACGGTCAGCAGACTTGAAATAAGTACCAGTTTAGACGTTTCGGCAGTTTCATCCTCCCTAGAGTCTTAGCTATGAAAATCCTCATTAGATTTTCCTAGATAAAAATCTTACTTTAGGAAATGTATGAAAGAGGTGAAGGAGTGGGAATGTCACGGTGGTTGGGAAAATAGTTTACCCTAAACGATTATCATCTGATGCTGGGCACCAGTCAACCCTTCTAAGAGTTTTTATAGAATGGAGAAGGATTTAAGGAAAGTATCTATTAAATGGCTTAGCCTTTAAGAAAAATACATTATGAAGTAATTATGGACATGGGGTGTGATGGTGATATGACAGTGATTTCTTGAATAAATTCCTATTCTCTACACCAGAAATAAGAGTAGAACCAGGCTTTATTCTGGGCTCAGAGGGCATCAGGGCAGATCTGACTGGGTATCGCCGAGACCTGTAGCCTGGGTATTAAACAGTGTGGAAGGGATCAGAGACAGGTGGGAGCCCAGAGCTGGACAGAGAATCAGAAGGCGGGAAAGATGGAAGGTTGCAGGTGTCCTAGGTCAGAGCCTGCTGTGGAGCCAGGGCACTCCAGGGATGGGCCTCCAGGAAAAGGATGACTGATCAGTCAGTGTCTCTGGGCTGCAGGGTTGAAGGCAACAGCAGTCATGGTTGTGACCCACCCTGGGAATTAGACCTTGGCTTTTGGGATGCACAGGCCACTGGGGTTCACAGAGGTTAGATGGGCCAGTAGTCAGGGTAGGCAGCAGGTGTTGGAGGGATTTGATATCAGCATGGCTATGGGTTAAGGTGCATGGATCAGGCAGTAACATGAAGACGGGTCCTGTGTATCAGAGAAGGTTCAGGCAGAAGCCTTTTCTGCTCTGAGTAGTGCTTTTGTGGATGATCTGACCCTACAGTTCTGGGACGATTGTGGGCACTGGGCAGCACCGAGGCTTAAAGCAAAGCCCTAAAATCATGGTATTTCTGAATTCCAACGTTTGGAACTTTATCACATAAAGCTTTATACCGCTCAGAATGATGCCAAGGTCCAGATGAAGGCCACATTCACAGACCAGAGTCTGACAATTAATGCTAATATTTATTCAACACTCACTGTCTCATGTACTGTTCTAAGTGCTTTACATGTATTGTTCCAGTTAATCCTCTCAGCAACCCATTTAGGGAGACAGAGATTGGCTCACAGAGATTCTGCTTGAGCAATAAGAAATAGGAAGGGCCAAGCTGGTGTGCTTAGGCATGGGGTTATAGAGTTCTCCATACACCAGCAGTTCTGGGCACTGAAGTTTTTTAGCCTTCCTCACTGTTCTGTGGCCCATGACCATTTGTTCTTATTGGCACATTTAACACATGACATTGGTCACATGTATTTGTTATGGCTTATGTTCCTAAGATTCATCCAGGGCGTCTTCCCAGACCGCTACCACTCTGGCTGCTTCCCTTTTCTGACTTTCCATAGCTTTTATTTATTGTCTACACACATTCGTTCAACTTTGTCATGTTCCTTCCTCCTTTTTTTTATACTCGTCTTAAAATTGTTTAATATGTTTAAATTTTGCCTCTTCAACAAGTGTCTTAAAGTTTGTATTGCTTTTGTATCCTCTACAGAGCCTGCATCATTGTAAATAATTCAGTAAATTTGCGCAATATATTCTATACCTTTCTTTCTACCTTGACTTTATTTTTTTTTAATTTTGTTAAATTAAATTAAGTTAAATTTAATTTTTTTGGCTGCACTGGGTCTCGCTGCGTGTGGGCTTTCTCTAGTTACAGTGAGGGGGGTCTACTCTTCGTTGCAGTGCATGGGCTTCTCATTGCGGCGGCTTCTCTTGTTGGGCAGCATGGGCTCTAGGTGCGTGGGCTTCAGTAATTGCAGCATGCGGGCTCAGTAGTTGCGGCACATGAGTCCCAGAGCGCGTGGGCTTCAGTAGTTGTGGCACATGGTCTCAGTAGTTGTGGCTTGAGGGCTCTTAGAGTGCAGGCTCAGTAGTTGTGGCACACGGGCTTAGTTGCTCCACGGCAGGTGGGATCTTCCTGGACCAGGGCTTGAACCTGTGTCCCCTGCATTGGCAGGCGGATTCTTAACCACTGTGCCACTAGGGAAGTCCCATCTACCTTGACTTTAATTAAATTTTAATCAACAGTTAAACTGGTTATTTTTTACATATGTTACAATGCATGAATTTTCTTTTTTTTTTTTTTAATTTTCACAGGGCAAACTCAGAAAATGAATCTGTTCCAGGCAGTAACAAGTGCCTTAGATAACTCACTGGCCAAAGACCCTACTGCAGGTAAACTTCCTTTGTGCTTGACTGTGGTAGTTGTGTTAATTCAGAATTGAAGATTTGCTAGAAATATTTGTCTGGAGCTCAATGGGTAACATTATATCTACTTGAAATTTTTAAAAGACCTGAACAAATGCTTAAGGCTAAATAATCAAATTATGATATTTAAACACATTTTTTAATCCTCTTATTATGAATTAGTTCGCACGTATATCTGGCATCATTAAGTTAACTTTCTCCCACAGTATGTGTGGTCCTTATATTACATTAATACCTTCTGGGTTTTTTGAATAAGTACTGCTGTTTCTCTAGCATGTAGAAAAAAATGGAAAATACCACTTCGTTCAGCTATCTATTTATAAAATGAAGGTTTGATTCTGTGCTTTCCTTTGGGATACGTTGTCATTCAACTTGTAAGATTTTTTGGGAAATAACTGTAATATTTATAATTAACTTTATAAGTAACTTTATCTTATTCAATTAAATTATTGCTATAAAGCCAGTTGTCCCACTGTGTATTTTCTACATTTGACTGACTTGACTTCCTATGTATATTTAGTGTACCTTGGGTTTCCACTTGGGAATCTCTGGTTTTAAGGTCAAGTGAAAAACAGGTTCATTTTTAGGAGGAAGTGAGAGCTGGACTAGTGGATGGTTAGACCTTCCTTTGTTTTGACCGAGAATGACTGATGTAGCCCCGTAGAGAAGGGTGAGTTATTTTCCTGAGGTCCACGAAGCCGATGAGGTGCCTTAATGGGACTAGAATTCAGCTTTGTGAACACCCGTTGTTTGGTTCTCTTTGCCTTACTACGAGGTGCCCCTCAGTTTTCACCTATACTATTCTTTGCCTCGTTCCTTACATCCGTCATACTTGCCTCCTTTCTCTTTCACGCAATCTGCCACTTTCCTATTTGTGACTGTTCTCTCAGCTTGAAATGCTGTTCCTTTAGCTCTTCGATTGCTGACTCTCATTGTATGTCGTGTATTTAAAACAACAACAACAACAACAACAAAAACAAAAACGCTGCTCTGGGACTCAGGAGCCTGGTGTGTGAGTCACAGGTCTGCCTCTTGCTTTCTGACTTGTTAAGTTACTTTACTACTTTTCTGGCCTCGTTTCCTTCATGGGTAAAACAAGATGAGATTCCAGATCTGTGTTTCTTTCTCAACTGGGGATTTTAATCCCCCCTCCTCCCCTCACAGTTAATAATGTCTGGAGACAGACTTGAGGCTGTTACAGCTCTGTGTGGGGTCACTGTCATCCACTGGATAGAGACCCGGGGTGCTGCTCTGTGTCTGCAATGCACAGGACAGGCCACTATGACAAAAGAATTAACCAGTCCAAAGTGTCCCTGATGTCGAAATTGGGAAACCTTGATTTAGATCTGTGGTCCATTCCTGTTTTCTAATTGAAAATGTAAACATTTAAATTACTTATTTCTCATTGTTAGTATCATTTAGGGATTATTAAATACAATGTGTTTTTTAAACATTGTTTTTCAGTAATATTTGGTGAAGATGTTGCCTTTGGTGGAGTCTTTAGATGTACTGTTGGCTTGCGAGACAAGTATGGTAAGTTAGTATCTTTATATATGAACAGTATTCCTGTAGAACTTTTACTTAAAGATCTTGAAAATACAAAGTTTGCCTGTTGAAATGTTTGCCGTATCCTTATTGTACAGATGGGTTCCTTTCGTTTCCACGGCCACCCACAGACTCCTTTGGCTTAGATTTCTCCAAGCGTGTTCTAACTGTAGCTTCCCTCTGATCTAGTTCATTATACATATTATAGATTCCAAAATAGTCTTCATTAAATACACTGTTTGTCATGTCCTTCATGCTCTGGGAATCTTTGACCTCTTATTGCCGTCTACCTTAGCCGATTTCTTTTGTTTTTTTAAAATTAACTAATTAATTAAATTTAGTTGGCTGCATCAGGTCTTAGTTGTGGCCCATGGGATCTTTCATTGCAGCACGCGGGGTTCTCCCTAGTTGTGGCGTGGGCTCAGTAGTTGCGGCCCATGGGCTTAGTTGCCCCGCGGCATGTGGAATCTTAGTTACCCGATTGGGGATCAAACCCACGTCCCCTGCGTTGGAAAGCAGATTCTTAACCACTGGACCACCAGGAAAGCCCCAACCCCAAGAACATGGATTACTCTTTTTTGCTGTTTTTTGTTTTGGCCATGCTGTGGGGCATGGAGGACCTTAGTTCCTCGACCAGGGATTGAACCCACGCCCTCTGCAGTGGGAGCACAGAGTCTTAACCACTGGACCGCCAGGGAAGTCCCCTACCTTAGCCCATTTCAGTCCCATTGCGTCTAGTTCAAGGTTCTGCCCTATTGGTCTCTGTTAATAGATTTCATCTTCTATTATCTGCAATAGGATTCTCCAGAGAAATCGAACCATTAGGATATATCTATGTGTGTGTAGATATGTGTGTGTATATGTATTATATATCTGTATTATCTATACTTATACTTATATCTATATTTATACCTATACTTATATCTATATTGAGAGAGAGAAAGTGAGAGAGAAAGTGAGAAAGAGAGATTTATATTTTAAGGAGCTGGCTTACACCATTGTGGGGCTTGCAAATCTGAAATCTGCAGGGCAAGCCAGCAGACTGGAAAACGGGGCAGGCTTCAGGACAAATGTTTTCTTGTTTGGGAAACCTTAGTCTTTTCTTCTAAGGCCTTCAAGTGATTGGATGAAGCCCATGCACATTAAGAAGGATGATCTGCTTTACTTAAAGTCTACTGATGTAAATGTTAATCACATCTAAAAATACCATCACAGCAATATCTTAGACTGGGATCTGACAGCCAGGCACCATCACCTTGCCAAGTGGACACCTGGCATTAACCATCACATTATCCTTCCACATGTTTCATCCCCACCAGTCTGTGCCTTTTGCCTGGCATTGATCCATTTCCACCTATTGCTTTCACTCATTTCATTTGCCTCAGACTTAAAACCATCATAGAATGCATATTCCTCTGTAAGGAATGTGTTTCAACCTCTTTCTGTGACGGGTGACTTTGAGGTGCTTTGACCTTTCTTGTTTTTCCTCAGCTTTATCTACTGTGGAAATCAAAGCAGTTAAGTTTGGGGTGGAGTCGACATCTGCCTACTGTCTTACCTTTGCCGCTGTCCTGTAAATCTCCTGTGTGCAGTAAGGAGTGAGGGGCCTTAAGATTTTTTTTTTTCTAACTGTTGTTCCTTCTTGTTGCACTCTTCTCTGAGGTTATACTTGCATCCAGGAAACCATAGTTGAATCTGGGAAATCAAGTGTCCCATCCCACTTAGCAGGAACTCTCAGGTTGTTCTTTTCCCTTCCTTTACAGCAGTTTCATTTTTCTGGGTCCTGTCCCTCTGCTTTCTCCTAGCTGTCTATTTTAACAGCTCTTTAGAGTTTGAGATACTTGGACCAGTCTCAGCTATCTCAAACTGTCTCAGTTCTCTCCAGCTAATTCTGACTCCTAGAGATTTTAGATCGTAAAAAAGAAATTAAAAACCTTGGGCTTCCCTGGTGGCACAGTGGTTGAGAGTCTGCCTGCCGATGCAGGGGACGCGGGTTCGTTCCCTGGTCCGGGAGGATCCCACATGCTGCGAAGCGGCTGGGCCCGTGAGCCATGGCCGCTGAGCCTGTGCGTCCGGAGCCTGTGCTCCGCAACGGGAGACGCCACAACAGTGAGAGTCCTGCGCACCGCAAGAAAAAAACAAAACAAAACAAAAAAACCTTTATACATTCGATTTCAAAATGCATATGCATCGTAGAAAATTTGGAAGATGTAGAAAAGTGTAAAGAAGAAAATAAAAATTGCCCAAACTACCAGAGATAACCTAGAGAAAACCACTGTATGTATCTTGGTATTGTTGTCACTTCTAGACATATTTGAATATATTTATATATATTAACTAGTATTTAAAACATAGAACTATGCTTTTTTTTTTCTTAGGATTTTCATCTCTGTTTACATTGCCCATCTGTTCTTGCATGCTGTCTACTTTATCCATTAGAGACCTTAGCATATTAATCATTTAAATTCCCAGTCTGATAATTCCAGCATCCCTGCCACGTCTGGAACGATGCTTGCGCTATCTCTTCAAACGTGTCTTTTGCCTTTTGATGTGCCTTGTAATTTTTTTCTTGCTAGCCAGACGTGATGCACTGGGTAACTGCTGTAAATAGGCCTTCAGGGATGTGGTGGTGAGGTGTGGGGAGAGGGCAAGTGTTCTATAATCCTAGGATGAGGTTTGTCTTTAGTGAGCCTGTGCCCCTGGACTGTGAACTTCACAAACATTTCTCAGTTTTTTCTCCCTGCCTCAGGTAGGACAGGGTTGCTAGAGTGAGCTGGAGCTGGGTATTTCCCTTCCCCCAGGTCAGTTAGGTTCTGATGATACCCAGTAGGTTGGGCTCTGGTTAACTAGTTTTATATGACTATTACTTAAGGAGGGAAGTGCTCTGGCATATTTCAGAATGGTTGCTTGTTCACTTCCCTTGCTGGAAGCACGAGGGGATTTTCTCCGACATTTACTGTGGAAACCTGATTGAGCTCCTGGAGGTAAGCCTCACAAAATTGTGGGGAGCCCCTGCAACTTGGTCCCTGGAGGTTTTAACTCTCAGGCTTGTCCACACAGAACCTCCAGCAATTCGTCAGTTACAGCCCAGGTTTCCTGCCCCAGCTCTGGAAAGTTGAGATTCCCTGTATTCACCCATCCGTCTCTCCAGTCTTGGGGGCAGTGGTTTGCCCTATGTCCTCACCTCTCTAAGGATCCAAGAAGAGCTGTCGATTTTAGTCTGTTGAGCTTTTTACTTGTTAGGATGGAGTGGCGACTGCCAAGCTCCTTACATGTGGGACTGGAAACCAAAAGTTGGATTACACTTTTTAAAAAATAATTAATTAATTGTGTCTGCGTTGGGTCTTCATTGCCGCGCACAGGCTTTCTCTACTTGCAGCGAGCGGGGGCTACTCTTCGTTGCGCGGGCTTCTCATTGCGGTGGCTTCTCTTGTTGTGGAACATGGGCTCTAGGTGCATGGGCCTGCTCAGTAGTTGTGGCTAGCCGGCTCTAGAGCACAAGCTCAGTAGTTGTGGCACACGGGCTTAGTTGCTGCACAGCATGTGGGATCTTCCCGGAGCAGGGCTTGAACCTGTGTCCCCTGCATTGGCAGGCGCAGTCTTAACCACTGAGCCACCAGGGAAGTCCCAGATTACACTTTTGTAACTAGTCTTATCTGTATCTACGCTGAGCAGTTTCTAGCCCTCACTGTTTTGCCCTGCCTGAGCCAGCGTGGTGGCATGCCACGTGCTTTACAAAGCTGGCAGGTCTTCTGTTGGCTTCTGCCCAGGTTCTCATCCAGGACATTTCATTCCTGTCACCTGTGCTCACACACTAGCGACTTCCGAGTTTCTATCTCTGGTCTAGACCTCTGCCCTGAGCTTCATCTCTGTGGATTCAGTCCCCCACCCCTCCACAATCTTCTCCTCGGTGTTCGAGTCCTTTCAGACTCAGTGTTTCCAAACTTTTCAAACTCAGCTGAATTTATTATATCCTCCAGCAAATCCATGCCTCCTACTACATTTCCTATCTTGGTGAGTATACCACCATTCACTTCTCTCTTTCTCATTCTCCATGTCCAGTCAGGTCCTACAATTTTATCTTCAGAGTTTGTCTTTTTTTCTTTTTCAATTTAGAATGTTACTTTTACATTTAAAAAAAATGAATTTATTTATTTATTATTTGGCTGTGTTGGGTCTTCATTGCTATGTGCGGGCTTTCTCTAGTTGCGGTGAGCAGAGGCTACTCTTAGTTGCGGTGCGTGGGCTTCTCATTGTGGTCGTTTCTCATTGTTGCAGAGCACAGGCCCTAGAGTGCAGGCTCAGTAGTTGTGGTGCACAGGCTTAGTTGCTCTGAGGCATGTGGGGTCTTCCTGGACCAGGGCTTGAACCCGTGTCCCCTGCATTGGCAGGTGGATTCTTAACCACTGCACTACCAGCAAAGTTCCTAGAGTGTTACTTTTAAAAATTTATTTTTTACTTTATTATTTTTTTATTGAAGTATAGTTGACTTACAATGTTGTGTTAGTTTCAGGTGTACAGCAAACTGATTCAGTTACACATATATATATATATATATGTGTAAAAAATATATATATATTCTTTTCAGATTCTTTTCCCTTACAAGTTATTATAAAATATTGAGTATAGCTCCCTGTGTAGAGTTTGTCTTTAATATGGCCTCTCCTTTCCGTTCTCACTGCCCTGGAGTTTCGTTTCAGATCCCTAATCATCCCTGCTCGGACAGTTTCACTGCTTTCCTTAGTAATCGCCCTCCCTTCAGTCACTGCCTGTTGCCAGTGTGATCATGCTGAAATGCACATTTCTTGGCAGAATATGCAAAAGACTTTGAGATCTGCTCCCTCCCTACATACCTGGCCTCATTCACTTTATTCATTAATATTGAATTATGGGACGTTTTCCCTAAGCCCTTGTGTTTTTCATCTCTCTTCCTTTGCACATGCTATTTGGATCTCTCTTCCCCATCTGATTCCCTGGGAAACTCCTATTTCACCTTCAGTCACTACTTTATCACTGTCCAGATTTTACATCTTTTACATATTGCAAATTATTGTAATTGTCTTCCCACGAGATCTCTGTACCAGACAACTTCTCAAAGGAAATAGACATTTAAATCGTGGGTTCATCCCTAGCTCCTAATATAGCATCATGCAGTACTTATTGAGTGAATGTTGTTGAGTGTATTTACCCCTCACTCTGTCACCAAGACAGTGGCTGCTGCCTCTGAAAGGGGGTTTCCTTATCTCCCTTTAGTGATTTTTAGTTGGTCTGATTTTCTTTAAAAAGAGCTTAAAACAGGGAGAAACTAGCTCTCACTAGGAAAAAGTCCACTGCTCATAGAAGGTGCTGGAAGATTTATGTCTGCATGACAAAGGGTTGGGCTAATTAACAGCTAAATTAATTCTTAGCTTTATTGTCAGCAGCTGTTGTGAATTTTTACACTAGCTTTAGGACTATGAATTCAAATTTTGAATAATTCCAGGTTGATCAATACGAACAATGAAATCACCACCACTTTCTCTAAGAGGAAATGAGCTTCCGTTTTCAGGAGTGAAGAACAAAGGAAATGGTGAAGAGAAATCTATCCAAACAGAACTTTTTGTATATTTAAGAAATAGCACATCTTTTAAAAATAATGCTCTGCTCTTTTGAGTATAGGCTGAGAATTTTAAGCTATACACAAGCATGCTTGTCTTGGTAGTCTCTCTCTCTCTCTTTTTTTTTTTGTGGTACGCGGGCCTCTCACCGTTGTGGCCTCTCCCGTTGCGGAGCACAGGCTCCGGACGCGCAGCCCCAGCGGCCATGGCTCACGGGCCCAGCCGCTCTGCAGCATGTGGGATCCTCCCGGACCGGGGCACGAACCTGCGTCCCCTGCATCGGCAGGCGGACTCTCAACCACTGCGCCACCAGGGAAGCCCGGTAGTCTCTTTTTGAAGTTAAAAAAATTTGTATTTACTTAACTTAAAAAATTTTTGAAGTATAGCTGATTTACAATATTGTGTTAGTTTCAGGTGTACAGCAGAGTGGTTCTGTTGTACATATTTATATGTACAAATCTATATTTTTTTGATTCTTTTTCGTTATAGTTTATTACAAGATATTCAGTATAGTTCCCTGTGCTGTACAGTAAATCCTTGTTGTTTAAAGACTTTGTATTGAAAAGAATGAAAAAGATTATGCTGCTATAGTTGAATACATTGCATTGAATGACATAGCAAGCAAACCTCTTGTGAGGGATTGATTCACTTTCTGGAGAGAGCTGGATGTTGAGAAGCGCTCAGCCAGTAGGTGGCAGCCTACACTTTGAAATGAGACTTGTCTCGGTTGGCCTTGTATCAGTACTCTGGAACTGCAGAGAAGGGTTTTAAATTCCACCAGAAGGGAGAATTTGAAGGATTGCAGGTTACTGACATAATATTGTGACGCTGAATACTACTTAATATTAAAAAGAAGGAACTGACTCATTAGGGACAATGCTATTAAAAAAAAAGTAGGGGAGGTAGACCCCTTTTGTACCCCAGGTAATACAGATGAGTGTGAGTTTAGCGTCACCGAACTGCGTTTCTCCTTCCTTGTCCTTTGACAGAACAAAATAAAGAGAGTGCTCGGAAATTGAAAGTAGAAGAGCATAACCGCATAAACACATGGCATTTTTAACCTTTTTAGGGGAGGGGATCCCTTGGTCAGGAGCAATGGTGGGGACTGGAGGTAGTTCTAGGGAAGCAGGGGATGGGGGAGGGCCATTAACGGCAGTTGATTTTGAGGGTAGGGTGTGATTTTATGTTGAATTCCACACATCCTTTCATTTATGTAAGTCACTGAGATGGAGTCTGCACGTCATGTACAAAATCTGCCCTCATTATTGTCATTCTCTGTATGAGGCAGTGTTTGTGTATGTTTTATTCACATAAGACTTTGGTGTGTCAGGTTCAGGGCACGTTTTTATTTAACACTATCCTGTACTGCAGTGAATGTGGCTGGGCTGTGGTCCCCAAGGCGGTATTTTGTTCCACTTATTGGAGGAAACTCAGGTGAGAAAAGGAACAGCAGAGGCTTTGCTGAATTAATCTACAAGCCTAAACGTCTGCCTTTTCATGGGATTTGATGTTTTTCCATTACTCTCTTCATTCCTGTCCACCACGACTGTGGCCTGTCGTAGCAGCTTGGGAAAACGAATATAACCACTTACTTGTTTTCTTATGTAAACATCAGAGAAATTGTAAAACCAGATACTTTAAGACACTGAATTCAGGAAGGAAAACTAGGACAAGCATGTGGAGAAGGCGGGTTTTTGTCTGTAATGTGCCAATATTTGGGAGTTGACTTTGGGCCCCAGTATCCTCATCAGTAAAGTGAAAGTACACGTTTAGGTATTCTTTATGCTTTTATCTTTTTAAAAAAGAGGAGCACATTTTCTTTATGCTTTAATTTCCTTTACATTTAGAGGTTTTATGAATATAACAATTGTTATGTCATCCTAGAACCATGGGCTACATTAGGCACTTAATTTTCTCTCTCTTTTTTTTTTCAATTTTGTTGGAGTATAGTTGATTTACAATGTTGTGTTAGTTTCAGGTGTACAGTGATTCAGTTATACATATACATATATTCATTGTTTTTCAGATTCTTTTCCCATATAGGTTATTACAGAATATTGAGTAGAGTTCCCTGTGCTATACAGTAGGTCCTTATTGGCTATCTATTTTAATATATAGTAGTGTGTTTCTTAATTTTCTCTTAAGAAATCCCTTTTCCAGTATGATAAGTTTTAAATGTGGAGGCTGAAGGCAAAATCTTTTGACAAGTCTCATACTTTCACCAGAATTAGGAAATGAACATCTTCAACAGAAAAAGTGACCTTGCATTATATGTTCCTCCAACAAAGAAAGGGTTACTTGAGTAATAATCACACTCTTGTATTTTCTGTCAGGTTCCACTGAATAATGGTAACCTGTGAGATGGGGTTTGGCCTCTGGGCAGTTGAAACTAATTTTAGTGAAAAAAAAAACAACAAAAAAAACTTGGTAAACTAATGATAGTTCTTCAGGAATAGGTTTATTTCCCCTATGGAAGTATATACATTTATGACTTCAGGGCAAATTGAATACCAGATACAGATTGTAAGATACCTAACTCTTCCATAAATTTGGAGTAAAAACAGGAATTCATAAGATGGTGTAAACTTTTTTTCTAATATGCTTAAAAAATATTTTAAAAGGCTTGAGAGTAGCTGTGTTTTTCTTTCTTCTTAAAAGTCAGTCACTTTAAATTGCTCCTGTTATTATAAGGCCCCTTTGTTTACTGAAAGTACACATGTGGGAAAACTAGTTAAAGAACATGTTAAAATGCCTTTCTTTTCATCCAGTTGAAGGAGTTACCCTCAAAAATGGGATGGAGATATTATTGGCATATACTTTATATTAGTTTCCCTTATATGTTGCTTTAATGTCCTTTTGTGAATTTTCACTGCAAAAAAAAAAACTGTTTTAGAATCTGCTAAAATTAGAATTGGTACAGACAGTCACTGTATTTCAATTTCTTTAAAAATCAAACTGAGTATCCTCACAGTAGGCATGTTGACCAGTGGCTTAACAAATTACATTTAAGAGAGTAAGGTATTTATTTTGTAGGGTATCAGGGCTGGAGAGAAATTGAGTATATATCTAGTCCAGCAAGTCTCAACTGGGGGTGGTTTTGCTCTTCTGGGGGCATTTGGCCACGTCTAGAGCCATTTCTGGTTGTCACAACGGGGGGTTGCCACTGGTACGCAGTGGGTAGAGGTCAGAGATGCTGATAACTATCCTTTGGTACAGAGGGCAACCCTCCAAACAAAGAATGATCTGACCCCAAATGTCAGTAGCTCTGAGGTTGAGAAACCTTGATCTAGTTCTTCTCCACATAATGTAGAAACTGAAGTTCTGCGAGGTTAGATGTTATCAAGTTGCCCAGCGGCAAGTAGGTGAGCCAGACCCAGAAGGCAATTCTGAGCTTTTGGTACTACATTGTTTTTCCTTCTTATTTTATAAATGAGCAACTCATTGATATAAAAACATGAGAAATATAAGGAATGTATAAGGAATTTTAATAACAAAGCTCAGGGGTTTTGACTGTTCATGAGGTAAGAAGCAGCTAGTCATCGATAACCCATATTAAAAAGTTTTTAACAATTCTTTTCGTGACTCTTGTGAACAAGGTTTTCGATTAGTGCATTAAGTTGTTCTGAGGTGGCAGCTGGTGCTTTGACTTTTTTTTTTTCCTTAGTTGATTAAATAATAAATGTCAGAGCTGCCAGCAGGTGTTCTCTTTGACATTTTAAGCATCAGAGTGTAATGACCTTGAGCCTGTTTTTCTCAACCTTATTTGCAATGGCAGGCATTTAAAATGATCAGATGTGAGCACCAGCAGGGGCTTAGGAGGTGGGCTTGGGCTAAAGTAGACCAGGAGAAATGGGAATATAGACCATTCTTGTCAGAAAGTATAAAATTGATTCATGTATCTTTTTAAACATCATCATTAAGAATTTGAAAAATGAAACTATATCAAGAGCAACATAGATTAAGAGAGAGTAAAAGGTCTCTTATTTTATATTTTCACTGTCAAGTATGACATATCTCATCTGTCCATTTGATATTAGGGATGTTATCTCTATGTTAGCATCCAAAATCTGGTGCTGGGTCATAAAAAAATCCTCTTTTAGAC
This sequence comes from Aethalodelphis obliquidens, assembly GCF_003676395.1. NCBI lineage: Eukaryota > Metazoa > Chordata > Mammalia > Artiodactyla > Delphinidae > Aethalodelphis > Aethalodelphis obliquidens. The sequence continues at coordinate 73,925,076 of NW_020837947.1, read as the reverse complement.
CGGTACTTTTTTCTTTTTTAATTTTTTTTAAAAAATTTATGATTTATAAATTTATTTTATTTATTTTTGGCTGTGTTGGGTCTTCGCTGCTGTGTGCGGGCTTTCTCTAGTTGTGGCAAGCAGGGGCTACTCTTTGTCGCGGTGCACGGGCTTCTCATTGCAGTGGCTTCTCTTGTTGCGGAGCACGGGCTCTAGGTACACAGCCTTCAGTAGTTGTGGCACGTGGGCTCAGTAGTTGTGGCTTGCGGACTCTAGAGCGCAGGCTCAGTAGTTGTGGCGCATGGGCTTAGTTGCTCCGTGGCATGTGGGATCTTCCCGGACCAGGGCTTGAACCCGTGTCCCCTGCGTCGGCAGGCAGACTCTCAACCACTGCGCCACCGGGGAAGCCCTAGACCGGTACTTTTAACAGAGGGAAAAACACAAACTTTTTTCTTCAGCATTTCCTGGATTTGGGTGCACTGGACATTTTTAATTGTTTTAGTTGGGACAGCTCACTTTCTAATATTTACATATTGAAGCAAGTGATTTTTTTTTTTAAACTTTACTTTTCATGGGTTCAGAATTGTTGCTCATTTGATTCAAGTCTAATTTTTGAATTATAAGGCTTTTCTTTTTAGATCCCAGAAATGATCAGGGGCAGAAGCGGACCAGTATAACCATTTTCACATGGGCAGTTCAGATTGCCCAATATCTGGGAATCCCTGGATTCTCCCACTCTCTTTTGTTTATCTTAAGGAAACAGATCACAAACGCATTAAATTACAACTGAGAAAGAACTGCTCTTTCTTCTAAAAGTAGCATGGCTGGTGGCATGGCAGCTATATGGCAGCTTAACTTCTACAGGCTTGCATATCGAGCTGTTGTTGTCGCTTACCTGTCTCAGGAGGTTTGAGGCTAAATGTGTAGGTTATTACATAGCTAGGCAGTCTGTGCTTCAATTCTAACTTGGAATTCCACTGGTTAGTGCCTTGCATGCAGTTATAAAGTCACAGAGTAATTAAATTCACGAGGAACAATGATTTTCTAGTCAAGTTGGGAGTAGCCAGTAAAAACAGCCCCGCGTGGAGGACAGCATTCATTGTCATTTGCGAGATCCTTGTGGAGCGAGGCCTCCTATGTCAAGCCATAGAGGTGGGAGCCCAGTGCTTTGTTTTCTGTTCCTGTTGAGTGGAGGGTTCTCAGTTGCTTAGATTGGCAGAGGGGATGGGGGATCAGTTAGGTAAATGTTGGTGAGTGTCACGTGCTAAGGAATCACTTGGGAAACCTGTTGGACAAAAAGTTTTTGGTTTCCGACTGAGCAGCTACACCCAAAGGCAGCTTCAGCAATGCAATGCCTGACCTTCTCTAGGGGCATCCTGTTAGCCCTCTCCCCCTGAGGGCCTCTGGCCACCAGCCAGAAGTGGTGGCATGGGGCCAGCCTTAAAATTAGCCAGTAGATTCTTTTTCTGTAGTTTTGGCTTCTGGACACTTAAGCAAAGTTGGTAATAAGAGATTTCTCCTTATCTCTGTTTCTGGGCAGGCTGTTCCTTTTAATCCTCGTCTTTTTCTCTTCTGGTTGCTGCCAGCTTGGAGTCCAGCAGAAACAAAGAAACTTGTTTCTAAGCCAAAAGGGAACACACGCGAACACAGTATTACATTCTTCATTAATCGAGAATCTGTAGACTCCGAACTTGAGCATTTTGTTCTTTAAAAAGGGAAGGTTCCTCGAAACTCAAAAGGAACCTTTTATATTACTTTAGGAACGTGTTAGTTCATTAATCAGATGGAGAAAGGAACATATGAACTGGCATAAACCCCTTATATCACTTCAGATCTAAATTAAACACCGATAGACACTAAAAAGTTCCACAGCGTTCTGAACAAATTCCTAAGTCCAGCTGAGTCATTTGCCTGAAGAAGGCAACTTTTCCTTTGTTAAATATTCTACAGAGTTTCTGCCCAAGGACCTTCTAGCTTTTAATTATTCTGTACATATATATCAAGGTTACAACTCTGCTCGCAGTATTTAACCTTTATACAAAAAGAGGAAAAAGTTAGATATTGTGGCATCCAATTATTGCACTAGTTGTGTTCTTTTAAATGGCTTCCTTTATCCCACAATCTGTTGATAGTGACTCAGGTGGGGAACCAGGAACCTCTAACCTACATAGTCTCTCCTGATCTCTCTCAGATACTTAGAAGCGGAATTTGAGCCATATAGACTCAGTGAAGCGTTGCACTCACTCAGTTCTTGCCAAATTACCTTTATTCACTTTCTTACCTAGTTCCTGCTATTTCTTTCTGCAGGCAGAAGGCGGCTCACCACTCAGCTTTAGCTCCCATTATACTTAAGGATTTCGGTCAAGTAAAATTTCAGTGAAATGTGTTCCCAGTGTTTCCAGGCTGGGCGATCCTTAGGTGATTCATTTTACCAAGGGAGCAATAGCCAAGTTACTGAAAACTCTTTCCTGGTTTAAATTTCCTAGTGGCCATGGAGTGCTACTGCTGTCACTTATTTCCACCCCACTTCCCTTTCTCTCAGAAAAATCTCTGTGGTCCAGGGAATTATAGGATCAGAGAATAGACATGGTTCTTTGGAAGAGCTGTAGATAGGTACTTGGCTTTCGGTGGGAGAAGAGTCTAACATACCAGGATCTCCTTGCCCAGTTTTATTGGTGCAGGTCCCTTTCTGGTATGATTTGTGTCTATCTGTGGACTCATGTTGGGAGGTCTTTGTTCAACAGCAGGACGCTTTCCTCCCTAATTTCTGCAGGACCGCTAAGGGATCAGGCCCAGCTGTTAGGCTTTGGTGTTATTTTCTTTTTTCCTCTTGTGGGTCCCTCTGGTGGAGGCTTTATTTAGCAGTTAGTAACTGTATTGCCTTGCCTGTCCTCTTCTCTGTGTGCAGCCGTAAGTGGACTGGTGTCCAGCCTCTGGAGAACAGCCAAAGGAAGGAAATGAAGAGGTTCTGTTGATGGTGCAGTGACATGGATCTGTGGTCCCTGACTTTGCTAACATGGTGGTATCAGTGGTGCTTGAGGCAACTTTAACCTTTACCAATTCTCCCAACCACCTCATGCGTACATACAGTCTAAGTAAAAATGATGGGCTAGCTATGAGAGTGAAAGGTCAAGACGAGTCATCTGCCTTTAGTCTCTAACTAGAACGCTTCTCCTGTGCTCCCCCTATATAGATATTCTGGAGCCTCTGTTGCCTGGCAACTTCATCAGTTTCTTTGGGTCAGTTTTATGATTTCTGCAGAAAGGGAAGGTTGCCACTCAAAATAGCCCCGGGTCAGTTCAAGCATGTGGTGCGATTGCTAGGCCAGCCGTTCGCAAGTAACGAATAAGGGAGGCAGTGATGGGCTGAATCACAGTCAGTGGAGAAAGGCTGGCATTGACTGTTACCATTGCCACATTGACTAATGGACACAGGAAGCAGATGGTTAATATTAATGTGTCATCCGACAAGTAGAAAAAACATCCCCCAACTTTGTCTTAGGCTGAGGCATTTCTTTAGTATTTCCTCAGATTACTCAGGTTATTTTCCTGGGTTCAGAGACCAATGTATTAGGCCCCAGAGTTTGTTGAAGACGCCACCATAGGAGGGCCGGTGCCTTTCAGTTGTGTGTGTACGTATGTGGGGTAAGTGTCTGACATAGGTCTCCAGACACCAACACTATTCACTGCCCCGCACTGCTGCTCAGCCGTGCCTGTAGGTTACAATACTGATGCTTCCGTTTCACCCCAGAGATTCTGGGTTACTGGTCTGGGGTGTGGCCGGGGTGTTGGAGTTTTCAAAGGTCCCCAGGTGATTCAAATGTGCAGTCGAGTTTGAGAACTACTGTTCTAGAAGATAGTAAAAATTTTAACATATAGTTCCTACCTTTAAGAACATCCAGTACACGTGGTAGACCAAAGCATCATCCCATGGGGAGTAAAGTAACAGTTTAAGAGTGAAATAAAAATGTGAAATGATGGAAGCCGTGCCCAGCAACTTTCTTCTATTTAGTCCAGAATGTAAACGACAGGGTGAATGAAACTGTGTGCTGAGAATTTTGGTGGAAAATGGTGGCTAAGACCTCTGGGAAAAGAGACAATTGGACGCAGATAGCGATATTTGTTTCCTTTCGAACTCCCACTGAAAGGTCTATGGATCTTCTTTTGTAAAGGCCTAAATCCGTAAGGATGGGGAGAATGGGATTGGAGACGACAACATGAACAAAATGTTGGAAGCTGGAAGGTCAAGGGTGTAATAAGTTTGGAAAAACAGAATCTGGAATGGGCAGCGGGGCAGCTAAGAACCAGCCTCACTTACGTCACAGAGTTACGCAAAGGCTCGGGAATTGGCAACACCAACACCTCTGGGAATAGGAGTGAAGGGAGGTGGTGCTCCAGAATAAGGAGAATTGGTTGAAAGTCTTTTAAAGAAGCCCTCAGATCTCCAGCATCCCTTCACCACCTGGCAGAATCCTGGAGGTTAATGATGCATGGAGAGGGTAGATGTTGACCAGCTAGATGTAGGGAGGCTGGGAAGTGTAGTCTTTAAAGTGTGTGGATATGTGCTTGGCTAAAACTCCGGGGTTCTGTTACTGTAGAAGAAAGAGAGAATGAATATTGGGGAATAACTTGTGGTCAGTACTATGCCTATACATACAGGTATTTGCTCCGTAAGTTTAATATTATTAGTAATGATAATGATGATGGTGATAACAGTAGCTTACAAACTCTTAACCATGTTTTCTATGTGCCTAACCCTGTTCTAGGAACTTTACATATATTAGTTCACTTAGTCCTCACAATTCTGTGAAATTCGTTCTGCTATTATCCCATTTTGCAGATGTAGACACTGAGGCCCGGAGAGGTTAAGTCACTTCTTCAAGGTTCCAGAACCTTGAAGAACCAGGCCTGAGACCTCATCTTCCTGTGAAGAAAGCTGACATTGTGATAAAGCTTCAGGAAAATTTGATTTCAAATTAATGTTGTTGAATGTACTGGTTTTGGGTTCTCTGTGAAAGAAATTATTCTAATATCTATGCTTGAGAAGTAGAAGGGATATTGCGTTTTATGAAACTTCCATGTGTATACAAATTCAACTAACATTAGAATGCAAATTTAAGTTAATATTTGAAGTCTATGTTTTGTTTAAAAAGGGTTCACATGTTTTGAATCCTGTTGTAGAAGCCGGTAAATGACATAATCAAATTGGTCATTTAGGACCTAACTGTGGCCACAGCCTTGGGGAGCTGGGAGACTAAGGGCAGGGAGACCAGGAATGAGATGATTGTTGATTACAGAGGGTCTTAAATTTTAGTACACATCAGAGTCACCTGGAAGGCTTGCCCCATCACAGGTTACCCGGTGCTGTCCCCAGAGTTTCTGATTCAGTAGTTCTCAGGTGGGGCCCAAGCAATTTCACTTCAGTAAGTTTCCTGCTGCTGCTGCTGCTGGTCCGAGGACCACAGTTTGAGAACCACGGCGTCTATCTGAGAGGTAATGAGAGTCTAAGCCGTGGCAGTGGAGGAGAGATGGAGTCAGGAAGGGGTCAGTGAAGAATTAATCAGGGACAGTTGATAGGACTTGTGGTTCTTTGCAGGTAGAGGCAGATGGAGAGTAAAGGATTTAGAGCAATTGTCAGGGGTTAAATATTGAAATATTGACTGCAAAGTTTCCATTGGGTATGCACCTAGAAGGCCATCGGTGACTTGTGACCTAAAAAAATAAAAGCGATTTTCATGGAAAAGTGAGGTAAGAAATAGCTTAGATGACTAAAGCTTAGAGGAGGTATGATTATCCGGTAAGAGCGTGTAGAATATAGATTTCCTTAATTCTGAGACATCGGATTGTACTCTGTCCCGTTGCTCGTTTTAGCTGGCCAGCTGGTTTGGACCAAACTAAAGGCTTCATCGTGTTACACATGGTGATACTTCCTGGCTTTCCCCTGACCTTTTGTTTAAAAATTGATCTGCCATTTACAAAGTATTAATCCGGTTTATTTCAGGTGAAACTCATCCTTCTGAATGTGTGCACATTGGTTTTAAATCAGGGAGCAGCTGTTTCCCTTTCATTTCATTAAGTTCGGTGACTTTCAAGCTGCCTCTTGGATCCTGCTGTGGGTTCTCAAAAGAAGCCAGATTGAAAACTTCAGAGCTATGGAGTTCTGATGGTTCTATCTTGGGGTTTCTCTCACTACTGTTTCTACTGTGATTGGCAGAGTTCACTCCCTCCTTATTACTCTTTTAAAACAAAAATTTTAAATTGAAGCATAGTTGACTTATCATGTGTTAGTTTCTGGCGTACAACAAGGTGATTCAGTTATATAAAAATACACATTCTTTTTAATATTCTTTTCCATTATGGTTTATCACAGGATACTGAATGTAGTTCCCTGTGCTCTACAGTAGGGCCTCATTGTTTATCCATTCTCTATATAAAAGTTTGCATCTGCTCATCCCAAACTCCCAATCCATCCCTCCCCCTTGGCAATCATAAATCTGTTCGCTATGTCTGTGAGTCTGTTTCTGTTTTGTAGATAAGTTCATTTGTGTCATATTTTAGATTCCACATGTAAGTGATATATGGTATTTGTCTTTCTCTGTCTGACTTACTTCACTTAGTATGATAATCTCTAGATCCATCCATGCTGCTGCAGATGGCATGATTTCCTTCTTTTTTATATGCCCTCCTTACTTCTGATCTGAGTGATTATAATCTTTGTCACGAGTCTGTTCTAACTCTCTTCCCTCCTCGAGTTCGTGTTATATACATCTGTGAGATTAGCTTTTCCAGAATACAGCTCTGATCACAATACTTTCTTGCTTAAAATCTTCCCCGTGTTGAATGGTAAAATCCAGTTTCCTTAGCTTGTGTTTAAGATCATAAATGGTCTGGCTTTGAATTTTCTTCTCAACTTTAGTTTTTCCCCCAATACTATTGGCTGCGTCCCACACTGCTCCCAACTGCCTCTCTGCCTATGTGATGCTGTTTCTGCCCCTCAGAAGCTCCTCCTCTGCTTCCCATCTGACCTGTGCCATCCCCCACAATGCTTCTTGCTCAGCCTTTACCACCTAGAAGTAATTTCTCTGTCTGTTTCCATCTAGCACCGCATCGGTAACTCATATACTTTGAGTTACTTTGTCCCATGTTTTACTTATATTTACAATTCATCTTCCTATCTCCCACGAGGCCCAGAATAATGCCAAGCATGGAAATTGGTCGAATGACTGGAGGAGTGGGCAGCCGGTTGTCTTAGTGCAGATAAAGGGATGATTCCCTTAACTGCCACAGCAAGAGTATTACATATCAGGAAAGACTTCTGATGGGATTCTTTTTTAAAGCTGCTGTGAGTGAGGGCTTAGGGAACCTCTTTAAGGATCGTCTGTCAACTTCGTCGGACCTCTTTTCAATCAGAAATCTTTTTTATTTAACTTAAGTCTTCGTTTTTGATTGTGTCCTAGATATTTCAGGGAGCCGGCCGCTACTCTGATTGCATGTGGGATCTCACTGTGGCAAGCTTATAAAGTATTGCCAGATGACACGTGTGTACGTATATGTGTGGCACATATACATGAATGTCTGTCTTACCTGAGATTAATATGGGGAGCCTCTGTGTTTTCCCGCACCGTGGTTATTAGATGGATTCATGGGCTCACTACGCTGCTTAATGATCTATACCAGTTATTTTCTACTTTTTGATAAAGTCCATTGATGTTTACTGATTCTGCTTTATTATCGTTGAAGTATGAACTAGAAAAGTGCTGTACACAAGTACTTAGACTGTAGGAGTGATATGCGGGTTTTGTTCATAATCATTGATTTTAGAGGAAGAAATATCTAGAGCTAGCAAAAGAAGTGATAACGCGATGGGTTATCAAAACTATTAAACGTTGCAGATTTAGAAGAGAATGATATCATTGAATCTTCAAAACTAACTTCTTTTTGGCTGAACGTCAATCATCTGGGGCTTTTAAACTGTATTATTTTGGGGGCCGTATTAAGGATTGTAATTATGGTATCTGTGTTTAGCTCTGCGTGTATGTGGACCTTGAATTATTTCTCTAGCCCTGTGACTCATGGATACTTTAAAAAGAGCGGATAGAGTTTGTGAATGTTGTTTATTTTCTGGTTAAAACTGGTCCTTCATTCTCTTGAGCTTTATTCTATTAATAGCTCTTCAGTTCGGACTTAGAATTGGTTTAATGTCGACTTTCTCCTATTTACAAAGGGGAAAGTTCATTTATTTTTTTGTGCTTCTTTGTCATGCTGTTCCCTTTGCTTCTGAGAAAAGGGCACCAGCCTATTTAGATAGGGACCTTTAGGCTATTTATAAAGCAAGGCAGGTTAATTGAAATTGAAAGCTCGGTATCGTCCTCCTCGGTGAATGACGCACATGGATGATGTCGCGTGCTGTGTGCCCTTCTAGGCAGGAATCAGCTGGAGGAACTTGTGTGCTTTGAGCTCTGGTGTTGACGTAGGTGCTGGGTACGGATATGTTTTAGGAAACATCTCATTTCCATATAAATGAAAGAAGATTAAAAAAATTTTTTTTAGATGGCTTGCCCTGAAATTCCAGCTGGTACCACAAAGATGATGAAAATATTTCTTTGGATGATCTGGAAAAACAGCTTTGGTTGTATTCAAGCACAGTGAAGTCATCACAGGTTTCTTCCGAAATACTTATTGTATTCATTTATTGGAATCTGTTTATTCCAGCATCGTCTATGTGTATGTTTATTTGAAAAAATTAATACACTTTTTAGTGTGTATTTCTCTAAATAACACTCTAGACTCTCAATAAATTTTAAGTAGCTTCACTTAATAAATGTGTATAGTTTCGTCAGTAAATGTGTCGATTTGATTATAATAAAAGGTAGAACCAAATAGGTCATCTTCTTTCTTACGTGATGAAACTGTGGTTCTTCTTTTGAGACGTAGTACAACATCAGTTTGACTGGAATGAGTTTTTGTGTTTTTCTTTCCAAGTGTCACTTAAAGGACAGTCTTACTTAAGCTTGGATAGTTGTATAGTACATATCCCCTAAAACCCAAGCATTCAGATTACATTTGTCTAAATTCAGTTTTGTATAAGACAAGGTGATTTTGTAAGTGGGAATTCTGCCTCCTTAACTCTCATTGATAATGCTCAGAAACAAAATTTCAGCTTACGCACAAGTGTTAAAATACCAGTGGTTGATATATTACTAGTTATACTTGGTCTCCTGTGGGCCCGTAGCCCCCATCAGAGTCAGTGCTGGGCGATTCCTGCAGGTGCCCGGGGCCCTGCGGTGCTGAGTTGGTCCCGTTCTGCCAGGGTCATACGGTTACCTTTGTGGATCATTGTGTGTAAGGGTCTTACTCAGATGCCTGGTGAACAGCACATAGTTCAGGACCAGACATCGGTTTGCTCACATCCCGCCCGTGGGGTGGCGTGGGGCCACGGCTTCCAAGTGGAGGTCTGCTTAAATAGCACTGCAATGTGTTAGAATCAGCTGGCCCTCGTGCCCAAGCAGTGCGTTGGAAGGCTGTGGGCCTCTCGGGCTCAGTCCCTGCCCTGCACCATCTCCAGGCCTCTGCACATACACAGCTGCAGCCGTAGAGCATTTGTTCCTCAATCCAGGAGTTGCCCTTGATTGTCAACCCTTCATTCTCACTCCTGGGATACCTTTTGTGTTGTTGCTGTTATTTTTTAATTGAAATGTAGTTGATATAATACAATATTACGTTAGTTTCAGTTGTACTACATAGCGAGTTGACATTTGCGTGCGTTATGCAACGATCACCACGACAGGCCTAGGGACCATCTGTACTCCTGGGCTGTCTCTGGCGGAAGGTTAGCAGTGGCTGGGCATGTGTAGCCCTCCTCCACCCAGTGGTAAACCTCAATCTTTGGATGAAGGTGTGTGCCAGCCTCCGGCTGTGCCCGTCCGTGGTCCTACTAATGGAACAAGATTTTGGTTCATTGTTGAGAATTGCTTGTCACGACCCTGCCGCCATGACTGACCTTGCTTCCCTGTCCCCCGCCAGCCTTCACCCCGGGTGGAGAGAGTACTCGTTGTGGAGTGACTCAACCTGCCCTTGACATCTGCTAGCTGGGCTGCTGCGCTGAGTGGGCTCCTCCAGATGGTCGGGGGTCTTGAAGACTGCTTATGGGCCCCAGTACCTCTCAGTGCCAATCCTCAGGGCTTCTCAACTAACAACACTTAAATCCCTTTGATTCTGTAGTGTCGCTCAAACCCTTTCTTCATTTTATTTTCATTACCACTATCCTGATAATACTTTACATTCTTATAATACCTTATGATTTGCAAAGCACTTATATATGCCTTATCTTACTTGATCCTGGTTGGTAGGCAGGTTCATTATTATTATGTTTTAAAATAATTTTATTTGCTCTTTTGGCTGCGTTGGGTCTTCGTTGTTGTCTGCGGGCTTTCTCTAGTTGTGGTGAGCAGGCGCTACTCTTCATTGCGGTGCGTGGGCTTCTCATTTTGGTGGCTTCTCCTGTTGCAGAGCATGGGTTCTAGGCGTGCGGGCTTCAGTAGTTGCAGCACATGGGCTCAGTAGTTGCGGCATGTGGGCCCTAGAGCACACGGGCTTCAGGAGTTGCAGCGCATGGGTTCAGTAGTTGCTGCGTGTGGTCTCTAGGATACGTGGGCTTCAGTAGTTGTGGCATGCAGGCTCAGTAGTTGTGGCTTGCAGGCTCAGTAGTTGTGGTGCACGGGCTTAGTTGCTTTGTGGCATGTGGGATCTTCCTGGACCAGGGGTCGAACCCGGGTCCCCTGCATTGACAGGTGGATTCTTCACCACTGCGCCACCAGGGAAGTCCAGATTAGTTATTTTTATCCTAATTTTATGAATGAAGAAACTGAAGCCCAATCCAAGATCATACAGATCAAAAGTGGTGGGACCACATCTGAACCCATGAGTTCTGACTTGGAGTCCACAGTTTTAACCATCATGCTAACTAGTGTATATACCCCAGACTTCCCATCTTTATCTCCCACTACTCTTTCTAATCCATTTGTACTTCAGCTGCCTTGATTCACTTCCCAACTCTGAATTTGCACTTTATTTCTTGCCTCTGTGCCTTTGGTCACACTATTCCTTCTTCTATGTGTGCCTATTGAAATTCTGCCCATTTTTTCAGGGTCCAGTTCCAGTGTGTTCTCCTTCATGAAACTTTGCGTGATTCCTCCAAGCCTGAAAGAATCTCTCCTTCCCCCTCCTCTAATAGCATTTTATTTTTACATCGCTTTCTTGTATCATAGTTATTTATATTTGACTTATCTCCTTATTACATTGTAAGTTGTTTGAATATTTAAAAGTGTAACATTGTTTAAATGGTATATTATCTCTGTCATTTGTAGCATCCAACTACAGTGCCTTGTATATGGTCAGGTACATATTGGGTAAATATTTATTCCACTGGGTAAAAAAAATTATATCAAACAATATTTTTCACTGGGTCAGAGTTAAAGCTCTGATGGTGTCAAAAGGATGCAGGGCTTGATATTATTTCTTGCTACATCCATCTAATAAGCTTAGAGGGGTGAGAAAGGGAGGGTGGCAGGGAGGTGCAAGAGGGAGGAGATACGGGGATTTATGTATACGTATAGCTGATTCATTTTGTTATACAGCAGAAACTAACACACCATTGTAAAGCAATTATACGCCAACAAAGATGTTAAGAAAAAAAAAAAGAAAGGTATACTTGAGATATCTCACTCTCTTAATATATCCTCAGTTTATCCTACATCTTAGGATACAACTCATTTGTTAAAGATCTTATCTAAGTTGCAACAATTTGAGCACATCATTCATCTTTAAAAATTTTTTTTTAATTGAAGTATAGTTGATTTACAATGTTGTGTTAATTACTGCTGTACAGCAAAGTGATTGTTACACACACACACACATATATATATACATATTCTTTTTTAAAATATTCTTTTCCATTATGGTTTATCTTAACATCTCATTCCAATGTTTCATATTTTTAGTAACCTTCAATCTGATAATTGCTAAGAGTAATTGCATTTCTTGGCAAACAAAAGAAGATCCAACTTCTAAGTCCCCAAATAATTTTATTTCACCCTTTAAGATTTCTTTATAATTCATTAAAAGTAAAAAAAACTCTTTAAAATTTATGCCCAACTTCTAAGAGTGTAGCAAGCAGGAAATATTGAATTTTTTTGAATAACTCTATCATAATTATGATCATGTGAACTGTGAAGTTGAGATAGTCATTTGGAGATACTCGGTTGAATCTGAACTGATGTGAGGACTTTACTTGAAATTTCCCTTATATCTCATAGCTTCCCTTTCTCTGCACCCCTTTTCCTATAAGATGGATGATGTAAAGACTACTTGACACTTTACTATTAGTAACATCTTAGTTTTATGCACAAGCTTGGAGATTTTCTACTGCCTTTTCAGGATAGAAACATGTATGCATTTATGCAGAGTAATAGTACTGTACTGCAGTGGGATTAATTATTGAATCAAAGTTTGAAGCACTTCTTTTTTTTTTAAGATTTTTTTTTGATGTGAACCATTTTTAAAGTCTTTATTGAATTAGTTACAATATTGCTTCTGTTTTATGTTTTGTTTTTTTGGCGGAGAGGCATGTGGGATCTTACCTCCCCGACCAGGGATCGAACCCTCACCCCCTGCATTGGAAGGCTAAGTCTTAACCACTGGACTGCCAGGGAAGTCCCTGAAGCTCCTCTTTTAAAAGTTCTTTTAAGGAAATTCTCAAGTGTTTTCTTGACCATTTTTAAAATCACTGTTTTAAAGATGCTTCTAATTTTACTTCGTTGTTGGTAAGTAGATTATATACTGTGAATTCTTAAACCAACATCTTATTTGCTTTAGTTTTTGGAGAAATATCTGAGGGAATTTCAGGACACTGTTCATAAAGAATTTTTACATTCAGATTAAATGTTCAGAATTATTTTGCATCCGTGACTGTGTTGCCAGATAAGGTGTAATTAGATATATTATAGCATTGATGAGTTGAGTAGTTTGCAGTAGCCAATTTAGGAAAGAAACTTCTCCAATAGAATGGAGCAAGTCTTGATAAAGGAAACAAGGCCACACTCAAATCAAAGCTCAGTTTCCTTATTTGAAGATGTGGGGCTGGTGGGAAGATCTTCAGTAGTACTAGGATTTTGTGCTTCTGTAATTTGTTTTTCTGCTTGCTGTCCTTTCATACCCAACCATAATTGTTACATGATCCTTAAGTTATTTCACAGATTCTCTACCTAGTTTTCCCTTTTGATTTAAAGAACATATTTTCCCCCTGTGGAATCCCTTATAGGTATAACTTTGAACTTTTTTCTTCCAGTAGATAATAGGAGTGTTCCGATATGCCCTTCCATTTAAATGAAGATTTCTAAATTAAAGATTAATTTACCCCATGATAAGTTGTTTTCTAATGATAGTGCTTTTAAACAATTGCTGTACTCTCCTTGGGTAATTTATTTTTAAAACCATTGTTTTTTTCAATGTATTCCTAAGTAGAATTTTTCTTCTAAAATTGAACAGTGGAATTATTTTATTTGATATTTTCCTAAGATTTTTTTTTAAGAGTTTAAAATTATTTATTTATCTATTTTATTTTTATTTTTGGCTGCATCGGGTCTTAGTTGCGGCACATGGGGGATCTTCGCTGAGGCACGCAGGCTCTTCGTCGTGGTGTGCGGGCTTCTCTCTAGTTGCAGCATGTGGGTTTTCTTTCTCTAGTTGTGGTGCACTGGCTCCAGGGCACATGGCCTCTGCAGTTGTGGTGCGTGGGTTCCAGAGCATGTAGTTTGCGGCAGGCGGGCTCTAGTTGAGGCGTGCAAACTCAGTAGTCGTGGCACACGGGCCCAGCCGCCCCACAGCATGTGGGATCTTAGTTCCCTGACCAGGGATCGAACCCGCGTCCCCTGCACTGTAAGGTAGATTCTTTACCACTGGACCACCAGGGAAGTCCCTTCCTAGGATATTTTTTCTCTAACTTGTGTGAGCTAACTATTCTGGGAGTTTTCACATTTTCAGTGAGATTTAATATTTGAGGGTTTTAGTATCAGTGATAATCTTAAAAAAATAATATAAGCATATCATCTGGATCACTTGCCATGTAATCAAATATTGCCATGTGATAAATTGGTGTTTGTGCTGTGTGAAGGCCAGCTACTTCACAGTGTCTGAAGTCTATGAAGCATTCACTGAACTTCAGATAACAAACTGTTCTAATAGCATCCCTGCATGCCATACCCAGAGGAACCAGCATTATAGCAATAACATGTTCAAGTTACAGACAGATGAATTTAATAGATTCCATTTAACTTTCAACCATTCATTAATAGTCAGTATATCCGTAAGTACACACTGAAGAATTTTCTATACCTGATTCCAGCGATAATTGAATAGATACGCATTTAATGAGGATTTCAACATGGTGGTGATATCAACTTTATCTGGAAGTAACTTCCTTAAAATTAGCATTCAAGGAATGCCGTGGGTATTTTTTTTAGTATGAGGTCTGATTATCCTCAATTGTCAAAGAAAGCCATGAGGTTACGTATACTATTTTGTGCAGTGAATTTAAGTGAAAAGGCATTTTTTTTTCATTAGAATGATTAAGTAAAAAAAAAAATCAGAAAGATTATAGATAGAATCCTGTCTGAAGCTATGTTGCTACAGCAGACAACCATTATTTGTGATACTCCATTTTTGCTGTTAACTTGAGTTGAATTGGTTATGCAGTATTTTTTTTTGTATTTAAAAGTTTGCTTTGCCTTTATCTTCTTATCAGGGTAATAAATGCTGAGTTTAATTTTGTATAAATTAAAATATATTAAAATTGATTTAAGTTGACATTAGGAATGCAGAGTATATTTTTCCTTTAAAAGTTGTCTATCTAATACTTGGTTTGAGAAGTCCTGGTCTATGATATTGAACATTATTGTATCATAATTATAGTGGCTAACCCCAACCAGATGTTTCCTATTTCAGTTTCTATTAGATGATTTTATAATTTCCCCTGATTTTGGCTATCATTTCTTATTTTAATGTTATTTTGGTCATTTGTTTTTTTCATTCATTCATCTGTTGAACAGATATTTTTAAAATGTTGTATGTCAAGGACTATTTAAGGCACTAGAGATGATTGAAGATAATTCTCCTCTTTATGCCTGGGTGAGTCTGTGGTCTCTCTTCACTGTCACATTTTCCCATTCTTTAAATGAAAAATGTCATGTATGTATTACTACATTTTCAAGTAAACTACTATCTGCCTTGCTGTCATATCTATATGTTTTGAGCACTTGGTGGGACATTACTACATCCTGACTGTCATAGACTAAGTGCCTTTTCAGCCCAAGCTTGATGGGCCTTTTAAGCCTGTTCATTCAGGTAAAACTATTGAATGACCACTAAATTCAAGACATTGTGCTAGGTACTATTGAGTGTTCAAAGATGAGTGAGATAATAATCTGTACTCTCAGTAGAGGAGCTCACAAATTCTAATCCGGTCATTGAATCCTCGGAGCTGATTTGGGCTTTGCTGGATCTGGACATTGTTGGTTCTGCACCTAGAGTTGTAGGCTCATTGGTTACAGTGGGACCTTCTGCATTTCATCTATCCATTCATTCAATAAACATTTACTAAGCACATTTGCTCCTGGTTGATTTTTATCCTCTTTAATTTTTCTGTCTTATCTATTTTAATAACCCAGATCTCTTTCCTAGGAGTATTCAGAATAATAAATGTAGAATCTATAGAACAAAACTCACAAACAGCACTTTCTAGCTATTGTTGCCTGGAGGCTACAGTTTGGAGAATGTTACTGTAAGATCATTGTAAGCAGAGGTAAACTTACTCAATCTGGAGGCCTTGGAACTGGCATCTTCTGGAACCATAAATATAGTGCTGCTTTCCAGGAAAGCAGGGTTAATCAGAAGATAGGGGCTGATTATTAATCATCTATATTCCCATTTTACTGTTAATTTACAGGATTAATTAATCAGACTGTCCAGAGTGATGCAGGTCCAAGGATGGCCTTGGCCAACCTGTGGGATGTCTGCAGTCATAATGACCCTTTTGAGTTGTCCGTAGGTGGGCTGAAATGACCAGGCCTTTATACTCTCACGCTGACTAATCATTGGATGTTGGCCCCCAAGCATGACCTCGAGCTTGGAGGTCAGTGTAGTCGAGGCTGAGGGCACTCTCAGCAACTGGGGCTGCAAGTTCTTCATGGACCGGGGAGCTGGGCTGCATGCATCAGTGCCCACCCCAGGCAGTAGACCATGACCGCTACCTTGATGGTAGGAGTGCCTATTCAACTCACTTTTTCGTTTTTCTAGTTATGGGTCATGAGTAGCCAAATTTAGTATGCTAGTATATGGCAGATTAGTTATGGCCAAGGTGGTTTATATTTCCCCTTTTACTTTATACACTTTATATACTTTCCACCTAAGTATTAATATTCCTTACCTCCAATAATAAGTCTTGGTTTACTGAGGACAATCCTGTTTTCCTGGGACTGCTCAGTTTAGGCCTGTTGATCAGCTAACATCTGTTAATTATTTTTGGTATCCCAATACTCCCAGACATATTTCAGTTTGGAACATAACTTGTATGCTCGTCTTACCTAGTATGTTTAGAAACATTTATTTGCATATTTATCTTCTAAATGTCTATCTGGCCTGTTTATCTAATGAATGCGATGTTCTGTTCTTTTCTACCTCTTATTTTAAGAATAGAAGTGATCTGGATTAACTTTGTATTTTTGCTTTATTTGACCCTCAAACAAATGCTTTTCATCTTTATTAAATTCTTCACCAGCAAACTTTATATCACAACATATTCCAGAAAGTGTGTGACTAAAATTACTGGGATATATTACCTGCCCTGTTAAAATTGTGTCTATAATGACATTTATGTCCCATGTTTTGTGTCTTAGTCACAAACGTTTATGTCCTTGTTTATCTTTCTGCTCAAGGAATCTGGGACTTGAGGGCTTTCTCTGATGGAGTTGATCTTTTTTCTGGAAGGATGTTCTGACCTATTCAGATTTGTGTCCTAAGGAAATCCTAGTTCCTTAGATAGAGATGGCCAGTTTTAGAGCTGCCTTTTCAGAATTTTTTATTGGGAAAAATTTAATTTTACCCTAGGTGGATTTAATAACTTACAGGACCACTTTATTCACAAGAAAAACTCTAATTTAAAACTAGCTATGCGTTCCAAACAATGTCTAGGCATTAAAGATACTGAGATCTTCAATTTTCTTAACCTACCAGGAGGTAATTGGTTGTCACCTTAAACCATGCTGCCGCTTTTTCCTAAGTGTTGTTTCTTTGCACTCTTTTTACTGTTTCTGGTCCACAGTTGTGGCCTAGATGTTGTCATAGGGAACGGGGTTCACTGGTGGATTCAGTTTGCCCATCTGTGATTCTTTGGCCGGAGAAGTCAACTGCTGGTGATGTTTGGCGTCATTTAGCGGATGATGTCTTTAACAGATAGTACACTGCCAGTGGTGTCAAACTTCTTATCACATTCCCTTTACAAAAGAAAAGCTGCTAGAAAGTGGTGGTATGACTTTATACTTAACCTTCAACAAATGAGAAGTTGGAGTCAGCTATTTAAATGATCAGCCATCTACACTTGTGCATTCTACATATTTTTATTGACTCAGGGGATCATGGAGTTACACAAAGAGATTAGCCCAAAAGTTAAGGAGAGTTACCAAAATATAAGAAAGTGGCATCTTGTATGAATATCTTTTATTTTTATTATTAAAACTTTTTTATTTTTTAAATTGAAGTATAGTTGATTTACAAAGTTGTGTTGGTTTCTAGTGTAGGTCAAAGTGATTCAGTTACATGTATATATATATTCTTTTCCATTATGATTTATTACAGGATATTGAATATAGTTCCCTGTGCTATACAGTAGGACCTTGTTGCTTATCCATTCTCTACATAATAGTTTGTATCTGCTAACCCCAAATTCTGAATCTAACCCTCCCCCTCCCCCCACTTGGCAACCACAAGTCTGTTCTTTATGTCTGTGAGTCTGTTTCTGTTTTGTAGTTAAGTTCATTTGTGTCTTAGTTTAGATTCCACATGTAAGTGATATCATACAGTATTTGTCTTTCTCTTTCTGACTTACCTCACTTAGTATGATAATCTCTAGGTCCATCCATGTTGCTGCAAATGAATATCTCCTATTATTATCTGTATTATCAATAACCATAAGTTTATCTGAAATGTTAATCTTACTCAGTTGTCTTAAATTCAGAAAGAAGTAATTCAGGTATTATTTATTCTTTTCTGACCCAGTCAACGCTGTTGGTCATTGAAGAACTTTTAGTAACTGCAGTCCCACCATCATCTCAGTTGGAAGCCTCCCCAGCTCTGATGTCTACCTTGAACCTGCCCAGCTCACTGCCTCTAGTGCTTTGACTCCAACAGTCCTTTGACCTTATTGATTCTTAAAATCCACGAATCCCACCACCCTGTCACTGACTCTTACTCCCCCGACGACTTTTCTTCTCTTTACACCCAGTTTAAATTCCGTGCCATGATTTGCTTGGCAAAATCCAATGCCAGTTAAATCCATCTCTGTCTAAATCCTAAATCCTGGGCTGAATATTGCTGGAACAAAACATGTCATCTTGCCAACTGACCTCACTTTCCGTTCAAGACTAGTGATCTCCACAGCCCACTCCTGCTGCATGTTCCTGTTGCATTCACTCTTCCATTTTCCCAGATGACTATTTCATACACTCTTTTCTCAACACTGCCTCCCCTGTCCTTACTCTTAGCTAATAATCTAGTTTCACATTTTACTAAGACGATAGATGCAGTGAACATAGAACTTTGGCAGGCTCTTTCCACTGCATCTTTCTGTGTACCAGCATCAGTGCCCGCAAATGCTTTCCTCCTGCACTCTGAATGAACGTCAGGGTTCTTGTCACCTCTCCATACCAGACCCCTGCCTCTGTCACCTTTGCAAACACATGGTTCCAATCGTTCTTCCTTCTCTCCATTTCATTAATCTTCTCAATCATCAGTGTCCCCCTCTCTATTGATCATTTCTATCAGCCTGCAAATATCCTGTTATTTCTTCCATCTTAAAATAATCCCTCTATTGATTCCATATTCCTCTCCAGCTAGTTGTTCCTTTTCTCTTCTTTCCTTTACAGCTGAATTTCTCCAAGTAATTGTCATTATTTCTTGTCTCCAATTTCTCTTCTCCCATCCCTCTTGAATTAGGCATTTGTTTTCTCCCTCCCTCCCACTTGGCAGACACTGTTATGTCTGGGTCACCAGTTAGAAAACCCTCAGCCCTCATCTCACTTTCAACTGGAACAGGTTGGTCTTAGAATCACTTGCTTCATTTGACTTCTAGGCCAGCACGTTCTACTATTTTTCCTCCAAACTCTGGCTTTTTTTCGTTCTCAACTTTGCTGATTATTTTTCATGTCTTTTTAACACTGGGTCTCTCCTTTCTCTAGGTACCCATTTAAATGTACTTGGGAATCTCATCCAATCACATGTTTTTTTAATGCAATCTTCATGCTGAAGACTTTCAACTCATATATCCAACAGTCTAATGAGTGGCTTTACCTTAATGTCTGAAGGCATCTCAAATGTAACATCTCCACAACTGGGCTCCTGGTTTCTCATCCCAACATGCTGCTTCCTAGTTTTCCCTTCCTTGGGCAGTGGTAACTCTCTCCTCAGGCTACTCAAGCCAAAAGCCACTGACTCATCTTTAGCGTTTCTCTGACTCATGCTCCACGTCCCTTTCCCTTTCCTTGGTAAATCCTTCTGACGCTATCTTTAGACTATATCTGGAGGCTCTTATCATCTCTTATTGGGATGATTGCAGCATCCTGTCATCAGTCTTGCTGTGTCCACATTTGCCTATTTACAGGCTGTTCACCAAATACCAGCCAGAGGGATCCTGCTGAAATGCAACTTGGAGGATGGCGTGACTTTGCTCCATGGCTTCCTGTCTCACTCACCTACTTACTGACTCACTCATTCTCACAGTCAAAGTCAGACTGTTTACAGTGCCCCCCCTCCCCGCACCCCAGGCCCCGTCCGACCTGTGCCACTGCCCCAGCCCATCCTTTTAACTCTTTAGCTTCATCTCTTACCACTATTTCTCTTACTCCATACCAGGCACTCTGGTCTTCATACCTTTCCTCTGAAGTGCTAAACATATTTATACCCCAGGACTTTTGCACTTGCTGGTCCCTCTGTCCAGAACACTGATGCCCTGGGATGTACTCACGGTACATTTCCTCACTTCCTTCAACTCTTCCTTTAAATGTCATCTCTCAGTGGTGCCTCCCCTATCTCCCTGTTTAAAACCATAGGAGTTCCACTTCCTCTCCCCTGACCACTTACTCCCTGTGTTACTGTTCTCTGCAGCTCTTGTCATCATCTAATACGCTATGTATTTTACTCATTTATTTTGTTTTTATTGTCTGTTTTCCCTGACCAGAATCTAAGTTCCATGAGGATAGGATTTTTTTTGGTTTTCTTTGCTGCTGTATCCTCTGCATCTAGAATAGCATCTAGACAATATTAGGTACTTCGTAAACATTTGAATACATGTATGAATTATTTTTGTCTTTTCAGTATCATGATTGTTCTGTTACAGATATGAAACTGAGCCATAGGGAGTTTAGTAACTTGTGGTGATAGCACTTAAACCCAGATCTGTCTTAACTCATGGTGTAATCCCTGTATGTATTAATCACCCATTGGGATACTATGTGTATGAACTTTATGTTAGGTTAATTGCATTCTAAAGTAAAGGAAGTTATCAGTATTGTGCATTTTATTTGTACTCTTACCCTCAATCATGACCTGTTTGGGAGAAAATAGAAACAGATTTTAAAAAATTTTATACTTGCTTTTCATCTTTTTATTTTTTTTTAAGAAACAGACTTTTATTATTTAGTTCATGTTGAAGCAGTTTCTGTTAGAGCTTAGAAACTTGTTGGCGAGAGCTGTTAAACAGTTTCCTCAAACTGTTTTGGAGTAAGAGTTCTGAGAGACTCAACTTTTGCCCTCTAGCAGCAAAAAGGGTTATGTTTACTGAGATGAAAAATATCTGAATCTGGCACTTGAGGTAGCAAGGAATAGATAGGAACCCTGCTCATCTGGTTACGGTGCTTGCGGTATTCAGGGATGTGGATTCCACAGGTGGCAGCTGGAATCTGTGTTCATTTTCTACCAGTGAATTGTTCTTGGTCTAATGGAAGTGCAGATCTTCAGCAGTTATCAAGCTACTTGCAGTCAGATAGGAAACTGATGAGGGATGGGGGTCACAATTTCAGAAGGTAATCCCAGATCATGATGACAAACTAAACACGAATCCTGATTGGTCCCCATACTTTTCATCCCCTGGCCAGACTGTGGCCACTGCTTGTGTCCATCCAGCTCCCTGAAATGAGAATTTTTCATGAAATACTGATACTGGTTGAGAGGTGATAAAATTTCAAGTGAGAATTGAGTTGTATGCTAATAACGTATCCTGCGGATTAATGGAAAACCTAAGGTGTTTATCAAGACGCTTTCATTGGAAGAGTGTCTAAAAGTCTTCAGTGGGTACGGCTGACATCTCTGATCAGCCCGGTGGGTCCCAGCTCTTGTCATCTGAGGCAGGCACGGGGTCAGCCGAGGGTTTGAGCAGAGTGCATGCACAGATTTTGGGGTGCCCCCATGGAGTGCCCTGTTTTGAGGGACTTAGTGTCTCAGGTTCCAGCCACTGGCAGCCCCAGACTCCATTCCCTGACACCTCAGGTCAACAGGACTGAGTCTGTGTGTCTGAGTTCTAGCTGTCTCATGTCAGCCTGGGGAGTCCCCCACTGGGAACAAGCCTGATAAAGGTGGGGCCCGTCCTGCATGTGCTTCCTTTCTTTCAAGGGTCAAGTCTCCTTCTGTTCAGACCTGCTTTTTGGTTCTCTGACACCTTTAAGTAGTTGTTATATTCTGTCCAGATTTGTAATCATTAGATGTGGGAGGGCTAGTGTGACAAAAGCTACTCTGCCATTACTGAAATGGGAACTTCAATAAGTTGTGACACGTAGTTTTTTCATTATCATTCAGTTCAAGATACTTTCTAATTTCCATTATAATTTCTTCTCTGAGACATGGGTTATTTAGACGTATATTTAAAGTTTTCTTTCCTAATGCAAGGCTTAAAACAATTTTTTTTGAGGCATAACTGACATATTAGTTTTAGGTGTACAACATAAGTGGGTATTTGTATACTTTGTGAGATGATCACCACCGTAAGTCTAGTCAACCTCTGTCACCTCACATAGTTAAAAAATTTTTTCTTGTGATGAGAACTTTTAAGATCTACTCTCTTAGAAACTTTCAACTATGCAATACAGTATTATTAACCATAGCCACCGTGCTGTACATTACATGACTTATTTGTTTTATAACTGGAAGTTTGTAGCTTTTGACCACCTTCACTCATTCCCCAACCCTCCTACCCACTTCTGGCAACCAGCAACCTGTTCTCTGTACCTATGAGCCTGGTGTTTTGGTTTTCTTTCTTTCTTTTTTTTTTTTTTTCAGATTATACATATGAGTAAAATCACACAGTATTTGTCTTTCTCTGTCTGACTTATTTCACTTAGCATAATACCCTTTAGGTCCATCCATGTTGTTGCAAATGGCAAGATTTCATTCTTTGTTATGGCTGAGTAATATTCCATTGTGTGTGTGTGTATGTGTGTGTGTGTGTGTGTGTGTGTGTGTCTGTCTGTCTCTCTATCTATCCATCTATCTATCACATCTTCTTTATCCATTCATCCATTGATGGACACTCAAGTTGCTTCCTCCATATCTTGGCTGTTGTAAATAATGCTGCAGTGAACGTGGGGGTGCAGATTTTTTTTTAAAACTTTACTATTGATTTCTAGCTTAATTCCACCATGGTCTGAGAATATACTATGTAGGATTTTAATCCTTTGGAAGTTGTTGATTGGATGTATAGCCCACTCTGTGGTCAGTTAGTGTCAGTGTTCTCTGTTTACTTGAAAAGAATTTGTGTTCTTAGTTCTCGGGTGTAGTATGTCAATTAGGTTATGTTTGTTAATCATGTTCAAATGTTCAATAGTTTTAAACTTTTTATTTTATTTATTTATTTATTTATTGCGGTGCGCGGGCCTCTCACTGCTGTGGCCTCTTCCGTTGTGGAGCACAGGCTCCGGATGTGCAGGCTTAGCGGCCATGGCTCACGGGCCCAGCCGCTCCACGGCACGTGGGATCCTCCCGGACCGGGGCACGAACCCATGTCCCCTGCATCGGCAGGCGGACTCTCAACCACTGCGCCACCAGGGAAGCCCTTAACTTTTTATTTTGGTGTGCTTTTTCTGTCAGTGAGACTGGTACATGAAAATCTCCTACTATATTGGGAATTTTATCTATTTATCCTCTTAATTCTGTCAATTTTTTCTGTTTATTTGGAGCTTGTGTTATTAGATGACTATAAATTTGGAATTATATCCTCCTTATGAATTGAA
The DNA here is from genome assembly GCF_003676395.1 of Aethalodelphis obliquidens. NCBI lineage: Eukaryota > Metazoa > Chordata > Mammalia > Artiodactyla > Delphinidae > Aethalodelphis > Aethalodelphis obliquidens. The sequence goes on along the minus strand of NW_020837947.1, from coordinate 73,901,552 downwards.
CCCTTTAACAGTATGAATTTTCCCTCTTTATCTCTGGTAATGCCTTTTCCCTTAAAGTCTACTTTGTCTGCAATTAACGTAGTGACACCAACTTCTTTTGGTTAGGTTTTCCATTGTGCGTTTTTTCCTTCCTTTTCTTTACATTTATCTTTATCGTTTGAGTGTTTTTTTTTCAGTAGTTAGGTTTTGGTTTCTTGTATCCCAGTGTTACAATCTTTCTTTTAATTAGGATATTTAGATTATTTAGAGTTCATATAATTACTATGTTTGCATTGAAACCAACCATTGTACTATTTCTTTTCTGTTTCATCCACATATTCTATGCTTTTTTCTTCTATCTCACCATTATTAACTCAGTGAATTTTCAGATGTATTGTGCATTACATTACTCCCTTTTGTCACATTAAGATGACTTTCATTTCTTTTGTAGGTAAAGATAGAGTTTTTAATACCCCATTGTGTGAACAAGGAATTGTTGGATTTGGAATTGGAATTGCAGTCACTGGTGCTACCGCCATTGCGGAAATTCAGTTTGCAGATTATATTTTCCCTGCTTTTGATCAGGTAAGAAGATTGCATTTTACCATAATCGAGCCTTTCTAAGGGAAGTCCGTGAAGTATTAAAGAATTATCTCCACTCTCCCAACCCCTATCTTAGGAACTTTTTGTTACCTTTGAGCTATTTTGTTATGGACATATATTTAAAGATCAAATAAATGGCTTATGAAAATGGATGGGAAAAGGGACTCATTGTGACATGTTCCTTCTCTCTTTCCCCCTCAGATTGTTAATGAAGCCGCCAAGTATCGCTATCGCTCTGGGGATCTTTTTAATTGTGGAAGCCTCACCATCCGGTCCCCTTGGGGCTGTGTCGGCCATGGGGCTCTCTACCATTCCCAGAGTCCTGAAGCTTTTTTTGCCCACTGCCCAGGAATCAAGGTATTCTCACTTATGTACTTTATTTGCTCTCCATTTGATGTTTCTGTTTTGGTTCATTCGATTAATATTAACTAATATGGTTATCTAGAGAAAAGCAATCAGGATTTTTGGAATTTATGTGAACTTAATTGTTTTTAAGAAAGAGAGCTTTTATTTCATTTACATTAAGCAGCCAACATCCAGGTTTATAGAATATTTTCCTTGAAGCAGCACTGGCGTTACCCCGATGTGAATTTCATAGACTTCAAATAATAAAACCGAGAACATAGTTTATCTTCCATCTCTTTCAAAGCTCTCCTTCTTTCTTTCTTTTTGTTTTTTTTTGTGATAGAAATCATCTTTATTTATCAAAATAACATATATTACCAAGACATGAAAAATGAAACTGACAGTTATACATTCCTATCAATCAAGTTATACATTCCTACATTTGTCAAGTTATACATTCCTATCAGTCTTTGGCAAGTTTCACAGATTTGTTCAGCAAAAAGGCCTTACTTGCAAATTCCATTTGAGCAGAAAGCTTGGTTTCTTTCTAATGGGGCTTTCTCACTTAACAGTTGATTCTGGAGTAATTTTAATAAGTCTACTGCTTAGTGCATATTTACCTCAAAGTCACAGGAATAAAATTTTGCTTTCAGTCTATTTCTTACTTTTAAATAGACCGACAGAAGACTTGGTTACCTAGGTATGTTTTCCAGTCCAGGGTAACGTAATACTTGCTCAAGCAATTAATTTTGAAGCATCTGCCTTTTACAGCCTTCCACAATAATCTTAGGTCTTCCACAACAGCTTGGGTCTCTTGATTAAAAAAATATATATTTTTTGCTTATTTTATGTCCTAATTTTTTACATTATCTTCTTTTCTATTTTCTGAAGAGCTTTCCAGGGAATCAGTATAAAAACTCATAGATATTTCTACCCAGAGCTTTATGTCTGGTTTTTGATAACGTGAGTCATTTGTAAGTATGTCTATGTTTTATTGTTTTTTCTACCAGATCAAAGTTGTAAAATTTTGTAGTTAAGTAGGGGTTGCATAATTTTTCAATGTAAGCTAGAAATGGTAGGTTGGGACAAAAACCACATTTGAGGCAACAGTTATTTTTGTGCTTGAGCTGAAGATTGATTCACATTTAATGTTTATGATGTTACCCAGTATTTTTGAGAGCAGTTCTTTTCTCTCACCCCTACCTCTCTCCCCCCATGCTTTCTCTTTTATTTTATCCCAAATGAGAATATACATATAGTACAAAAGGCTAAAAATAAATACATGAAGAAAGCAGCTGAATAAAAACTAAAATAGGAACATAAGATAAAGACATTGTGTGCTATGATGAGCAATGTATTTAACAGTCTCTTTTCGGAAAATAGTGAGATTTGTGTTATTTTACTTTTTAAATAAAAATTCTTCAATAAAATGGTATAAAAATGATTTTGAAAGCCAAATATAGTTTGCTTCAAGGAATCTTATTTGAGTCTTTGTGATAAATTCAGGTTTATTTTAATGATAACTCTTCCTATGTAATAACATCTTTATGTAGTTATTTAACAATCATTAAACTGGACAAGAGTTTGTGATTTGAGGCAAAATGGTGTAGAAATTAAGAGCTTGGTCAGTCAGAACAGGCAAGAATCCTTGCTTTCGCAATCGAGGTAACCTTGGGCAGGCTACTTGTCTCTCTTTAAGCCTCAGTCTCTATTTCTAAATTGGGGAAAATAATAATTGCTACTTCATGGGGTTGCTATGAACATGAATTAATCCACATAGTGGATTAATCAACAGTTAACACGTATGCCACCTGCTGTTATTACCATCATCTTCCTCATTATCAGTCTCATTCTCAAGAAGGTCCTGAGCCCTTTCCCCAACTGGAAATGTGCAACGTCCACACTTTTCTTTTAGCTTTGCAGTAACTGCACATTATATTACCTGGATCATAAAGTTCAGTGGATTATTTTTCCACTTAGGAAATGAAGGCCAGATTTTTCATGGGAAAGGAGGAGATTTTGGCATCTTAAAATTGGAGAAGAGAGTTGCATGCCTTTGAAAAGTACCAGTTGGATATTAGTAGAAAAGATTTCTTTATAAGTAAATACAGGAAGATATTGACAAATTTACTTTTTTGTTTTGATGAGTGCTCTTTGTGGTTTCCTTTTATTTTTTATGTATATGCCAGTTTAACTCCTTGAGAGAATAGCAGTATCTTAATTACCAGAATATGGTGGGCATCTGATAAATATTTGTGGAACAAATGGGATCATTTTGGACAATATGTGAATTTTATGACAAATGGTAATTAGTCTAAAAATACAAGATTTCTATATTTAATTAGTAACAATTGGTTATTTAAATATCAACCCTTGTATGTGAGTTTACTGGGATTCATTTTCACTGAACTTGTCTTAAAAAAAAATCTGTTTTTGCAGGTGGTTATACCCAGAAGCCCTTTCCAGGCCAAGGGACTTCTTTTGTCATGCATAGAGGATAAAAATCCTTGTATATTTTTTGAACCTAAAATACTTTACAGGGCAGCAGGTAAATTTTTCCTTTATTTTATATTTATGAACATCTTTATACATTTTGTTTTGCATAGCTCAAAATTATAATTTTTCTTTCATAAGCTTGATTTATATTTCCCTGTAGAAAAAAAAATTCTGTTGTCTTCTATATTTAGTTTGTCCTCAGCTGTATATTTTAAGTTAACTTTAGACAAAATCCATCTAGCTATTTAAATTTTAATTTTGGAAACAGGGAAGCAATGTGAAGTGGTAGCAAGAAAGTAGGGATTATGTTTGGCTACATAGTAGATGCCAAGTAGATGTGGGTTGAGTGGAAAAGGTTGAGTGGAAAAGGTAGCCAGAAAGTAGGGATTGTGTTTGGCTACATAGTAGATGCTAAGTAGATGTGGGTTGAGTGGAAAAGGTACTAAATAATATCAAATGTCCTTTTAGCTAAAGTGTCCTTGTAGGTCTTCATCTAAATTAGGATTCCTTTGATAGTGAAGGGGGCACTATTAGTTTTGTAACATCAGGTCTGCACTGGGATGAGTGTCTAGGGCAAACTGAAATGTTTGATCACCCTCTTTCTAGCTCAGAATCATAATTCTGTAAACACTCATCTATCATTGCTTCTTTATCAGCCATAATGGACTTTTAAACATCAAACTGTTTATTCTGCCTAAAGTGTATTTTATTTCAAATTCAGGGTGCTTTGGCAAACCACTCTTTTCCTCGAATAGTTAGGCTTAAAACATTTTGTTTTATTGTGATGTGAATTACGTACATTTAAATACATATGCAGAGATTGTAAGTGTTCAGTTGGATAGATTTGACAGTCTTCTACATCCATGTAACTACTATGTAAAACAAGACTGGAAAACTTTCATTGCTCCAGGAAGCTCCTTCCTGCCTCTTCTCTGCCAATCCATTCTTCCTACCCCAAACTTTCTGATCGCCACTTTCTGATTGCTTTCAGCATGGATTAGTTGCGTATGCTTTGGGCCCTCATATAAGTCATACTGTGCTGTGTATATTCTTTTGTGTTTGCCTTCTTTTGCTCAGCCTAATGGTTTTGAGATTCATTCATGTTGTTGCTTGTATCAGTGGTTTATTCCTTTTTCATTGCTGAGTAGCATTTGCATTGTATGAATATATCACAGTTTATCCCTTCCCCTGTTGATGGACAAATGATCATTGTTTTCAGTTTTTGCCTATTTTGTACAAGGCTGCTAGAGACATTCTTACACGAGTGTTTTTGTGAACATACTGTTTCTTTCTTTCTTTCTTTTTGTTTTTGGCGATAAACATCCAGGAATAGAATTGATGTGTCAGAGCAGATTGAATGTTATAAGAATCTACTGAAGACTTTTTCTAAGTGGTTATGCCATTTTGCATTTCTGCGGGAAATTTATCAGAGTTCCAGTTGCTCTTCATTTAAGCATACTTTAAATTGAATCTCTACATTTTCGGGGAACTCTATAGTTATCTATATCCCATTATGCAATAAAAAATAACAAAAGAGTTTATAAGCTTGAGGTGAAAAGGAAAACACCAATGTTATATACTGAGTAGCTATTTGATTTCTAATTACTATGAATACCCTATAAGTACTATATTTGTAAGGCCAACCAATTCAAGCTAATCAATTAATACAGGTTTTTTTTTTTTTTTTTCCCAGTTTTTAATAAATGGGGACTAAGTAACATTTGGAAAAGTACTATTCACTTTGCTCCGGATTTTGATATCAGGATTGGTGAGGGAAATGTTTAATGTTATAGAATTCCAGCTAAGAGAATGAGCTTGAGAAATTTGTTGTAGGTGTGGCCCTGGGAGAGATTATGAAAGACCCTGATGAGGATCGAGGCTCAGAAGTTTTTCAGCTTTTTCCCTGTGATTGTTTATGTGTCATTTCAGGGATTCTTAACTGAATCTTTTCTTGTCCCAGTAAAGACTAAAAAAGAATTTATTTCATAGGTAGAGAATTTCTCTGCCGAAGAAAGTAGGCTTGGAAAAGAGTTAGCCACTGAAATCCTTATAGGAGTGTTCTCCAGGTGGTTATCAAGCTTGATCCCTGTGCCAGCAGCAGGAGCACTGTGGGAGCTAATGAGAAATGCAGGCTGTCAGGCCTCAGTCAGTTCAAGACCTACTGAATCAGAACCCCTGGGGACGGCCCAGCTCATTCTGTCTTCACAGCCTTCCAGGTGCTTCTGACTCATACTAACTTTTGAGAACCAGTGCATAACGTCAGTTCTAAAGCAATAACTATCTCCATTTATTTTTTATAATTCTTAGTTCTTATGTAGAATTCAGGATGCTTTTTTTTTTATTGGAGTATAATTGCTTTACAATGGTGTGTTAGTTTCTGCTTTATAACAAAGTGAATCAGTTATACATATGTTCCCATATCTCTTCCCTCTTGCATCTCCCTCCCTCTCACCCTCCCATCCCACCCCTCCAGGTGGTTACAAAGCACCGAGCTGATCTCCCTGTGCTATGTGGCTGCTTCCCACTAGCTATCTATTTTACGTTTGGTAGTGTATGTATGTCCATGCCACTCACTTTGTCACAGCTTACCCTTCCCCCTCCCCATATCCTCAAGTCCATTCTCTAGTAGGTCTGAGTCTTTATTCCTGTCTTACCCCTAGGTTCTTCATGACATTTTTTTTTTCTTAAATTCCATATATATGTGTTAGCATACGGTATTTGTCTTTCTCTTTCTGACTTACTTCACTCTGTATGACAGACTCTAGGTCTATCCGCCTCATTACAAATAGCTCAATTTCGTTTCTTTTTATGGCTGAGTAATATTCCATTGTATATATGTGCCACATCTTCTTTTAACCCATAGTTTTCTTAGCCTTGGCCTCTGGTTCAAATCCGTATCTTGCAGCTGGCCATATTTTGGTTTCTGCTCTTTTGTGGGGACGGGGATGTGAACAGGGGCTCTGAACGTTCTCACGCTGATTCTGCAGTTGCTGCCTGCGTGCAGCCTCCTTTTCTCTAGCTCTGTCTGTTCATCTCTCAGATCTGCTTTGCACTGGTGGAGGAAACTCCAAAATTAAAGTTGTTTGGAATGATGTAGAACGGAATGGCGTATTTTGATTCAATAATCTGGATTATTGTGCTTTGTGGAAGACGTTTCTGTATTGACAGAGTCCAATAAATAAAAGAAGGTGCTTTAGATTCATTTAAAAGATCGGAGTAGCCTGATAATTTCTAAGTGCTAATAATAGGAAGACTTGTAGTATCCACAAACACTAACTTAACAGACTGACTTTATTATTTTTTTTAATTGGGGTATAGTTGTTTTACAATGTTGTGTTAGTTTCTATTGTACAGTGAAGTGGAGTTCCCTGTGCTATACAGCAGGTTCTCATTAGTTATCTATTTTATACATATTAGTGTATATATGTCAATCCCAATCTCCCAATTCATCCCAAGCCCCCCTTCCCCCCTTGGTGTCCATATGTTTGTTCTCTACATCTGTGTCTCTATTTCTGCCTTGCAAACCGGTTCATCTGTATCATTTTTCTAGATTCCACATATATGCGTTAATGAACGTTATTTGCTTTTTCTCTTTGTGACTTACTTCACTCTGTGTAACAGTCTCTAGGTCCATCCACGTCTCTACAAATGACCCAATTTCGTTCCTTTTTATGGCTGAGTAATATTACATTGTGTATATGTACCACATTTTCTTTATCCATTCAAATAGACTGACTTTTTTTCTGACATTCATTCGTCTTGAATTTCTAGCATACATTTGGGAATAGTCAAAACAGAGGAGACTAAAGATGTGAACCTTTACATTTAAATTTTTTTTTAAAGTTCATGTTGGGAAAATTCACAGAGTAATAAATATAGATGTATATTCTTATATTACAAACACGATGCTGATAATTCCTTGTAAAAATGGGAGCTGTGTTTATTGCATAATAGCTCATTTAGGTTAATTATCCAGTAATCTTAACTAAATGCGACATGGTCAAGTATAAGGAAGGCCATAAAAGCTAACTTTTAAAAAAGTAGCCTAAGGCAATGTTTATAAAATCTATGCATTTAAGTCCTCATTTTATTTATGGAATAGTATCTTAAATACATAGATAGATACAGTCATGAGTTATCCAATTTCAAAAAACTAGGCTAACAATAAAACCCATTATAAGACCTTAAGTACAATGGAAATTTATCTTTCTCTCACATAAACATCCTGGTTGGCAGTGCAGTGGTGCCTTAGTCATCAAGGTACCAGGGACCTTCTGTCTGGTTTCTCTATTGTCTTCAACATGGTCCCAGATGGATGCTCCACTCCCAACATCACATATACATTCCAGCCACCAGGAAGGGGCGAGGGAGGTGGAAGGGGAAAGGGAGTCATCTTCTCTTTAAAGAATGACTTGGAAGTTGCACATATTAAATCTACTTACATCCCATTGGCCAGAACTTAATTACAGGGCCACACCTCGCCACAAGGAAGGCTGAAAAAGTAGTTGGGGGCTTCCCTGGTGGCGCAGTGGTTGAGAATCTGCCTGCTAATGCAGGGGACATGGGTTTGAGCCCTGGTCTGGGAGGATCCCACATGCCGCGGAGCAACTAGGCCCGTGAGCCACAGCTACTGAGCCTGCGCGTCTGGAGCCTGTGCTCCGCAACAAGAGAGGCCGCAACAGTGAGAGGCCCGCGCAACGCAATGAGGAGTGGCCCCCACTTGCCACCACTAGAGAAAGCCCTCGCACAGAAATGAAGACCCAACACAGCAAAAATAAATAATTAGTAAAACTCCTACCCCCAACATCTTAAAAAAAAAAAAGTAGTTGGGTACTAGGCTAAAGACTAAAAATTTTATTGTTACACAGTGATGGGAGACACGTATTGACAACTACCAATCTCTGTCACAGTTGCTTGCGTGGTTTCCAAAAGAAGTTACACATTTTTAAATTTTTATATATTTTTTATTTTTTTAATTATTTTTATTTTTTTTTGAGGTATGCAGGCCTCTCACTGTTGTGGCCTCTCCCGTTGTGGAGCACAGGCTCCGGACGTGCAGGCTCAGCAACCATGGCTCACGGGCTCAGCCGCTCTGCGGCATGTGGGATCTTCCCAGACCGGGGCACGAACCCGCGTCCCCTGCATCGGCAGGCGGACTCTCAACCACTGCGCCACCAGGGAAGCCCAGAAGTTATACATTTTAAGGAGGGGATAGAACTCTTAGGAATAATATGGTTTGGCTCATAGTCTACTTTTAGGAATCTATTTCAGAGATGCACTGATAAAAGTCTGAGAAAATGTTACTGTTCATTATAGCACCATTTTTAAGAACAAGGACTGGAAATAACCCATTCGTCCGTCACTAGGGGATTTGGGCTTGGTTGAGTAAATTAAATTACATTCTTTTGATGGATCACGCTGCAGGTCTTTAAAGAAGTGAGACAGATCTCTGTATACTGCTCTATCAGTCAGGGTTTGATCAGAAGCAAAACACTAGAAGGTATTATATTTATATATAATATATGCAGTTGTAGAAGCTAAATAGTCCATGAAAGGTTGTTGTTTCTGTGTTTGGTGCTATATCTTGAAGTTTGCAGGACAGACTGTTGGGAAGGGAAGATGGACATGAAGCAAGGCAGAGCCAGGACAAACTAGAACCTGCTTGGATGGATTAGAGCCCAGGGGGCAGTCTGGAACTTCCGTCCATCTCTCACCACCGCCAAGGCTTAGTGTGAGAAAAAGATTGCTTTGATAGGAGGTGCTTCAAACAGCTAGGAGGCTGTTTGAACAGCCTGTCCAAGAAATGGCGGGGGCTTAATTAGCAGACAAAGATGGGTTAGAAATTTGTTAGATCGTATGAAATATTTGTGTCTAAGTAAATTTAAGAAGGGGAAAGAAGAGGGAGGGGTCAAGAGTAAGTGTAGAGTAAGATTTCTTTGTCTGGTAGTAATGGAGGAGTGGTAGATACCCTGCAATAAAAGGTGTGTGTGTGTGTGTGTGTTTATTAATTTTTATTGGAGTATAGTTGCTTTACAATGTTGTGTTAGTTTCTGCTGTACAGCAAAGTGAATCAGCTCTACGTATACATATATCCCCTCTTTTTCGTGTTTCCTTCCCATTTAGGTCACCACAGAGCATTGAGTAGAGTTCCCTGTGCTATACAGTAGGTTCTCATTAGTTATCTCTTTTATACATAGTAGTGTATATATGTCAATCCCCGTCTCCTAATTCATCCCACCCCTATTTGTTTGTTTATTTTAAATGTGTACGGAGCTGGCTTGGAAGTTAGGACTCTGGAGTCTTGAAATAAGTGAACCTCAGAACGCTGGGATAGAAGCGAATGCCCAAATCTTCCAGAAGGTGTTTGCCTGGTCCTGGAAACATTGAGCTTTTGCTCTGATGACTCCATGGAACAGTGGGGACAGGAGACAAAGTCCAGGACCTACTTTAGGTAGAGAATGTACTAGGAGCCCTTGCTTAAAGGTGGGACTCCACGTGCCACATCCACAGTGTGAAGTACAGAAGTGGCAGGAAGAAACATTACCTGTCTTGACTTTATGCTGGTGGAGAGAAAAGAAGAAATCTCTAAGAATTCCGATCACAATATGACCCTTACACAGGATTACAATTTCAATATGTGCCCATAAGTGTGGTGTGAAAACTCTTAAGCAGGTAATTTAATTTAAGTGGTTCCAGGTTGTTGGAGCCCAAGAGAGCTGTCAGGAGGTAACAAAATCCTCTCTGGAGTCACTTCAAGTCAGGCTTCAGAACAGTCCTACAGGTAGAGTTCCACAAAGAAGATAGAGTCCCCTTGAGTAAGGACAAGGAAAGGAAGATACATACAGGCCCCTCAAGACTTCGGATATTAGAACCAGCATATAGACATTGCAGAAAAGTAGGCGTCACATCAAAAAAGGAGGCACTTGAGAATATAAGCAGTAGACAAGCAAATCTGAAGAACAGAATGGAGTGTTTAGTAAAGAAAAATAATAAATGAAAGAAAAAAAAATCTCTGGTTTAACCAGAAATTATAAACAGAGAAAGGAAGAACTGGTAAACTAGAAGACAAGGTCAAAAAAATTTACCAGAATGTAGTCTAGAGAAACAACGAGTAGGAAAATAGGAAAGATGTTGAGTATGAAGGGACAGTGAGAAAGTGTAAATATATCTAAGGAACAGAGTTGAGCGCGATTCCTAATAATGCTCATTAATAGAATTTTACTGACAGAAAAGTAATTCCCTAGCAGTTGCCACTCTTTACAATCAGAACTAGATTGATGCAGTTGGAAATATTTCAGGGAAGCCTCAGCTATTACGTATTTTCCCCTCCAGCAACCTCATTAAGATGGTATTTTCCCAAGTCTGGAATTGTATTCTCTCCTTGATTCCTGCAGTAAAGTATTTAAAGGATACTAGGTAAGGAGTTCCTTAGGAAGCTAAAGTATTAGGCATCCAAAAAAAGGTAACTTGCTAACTCAAAGGTGAATTTTCTCCTAACGTATAATTTTTACCTATATCGTTTATATCACTAAATCCTGTTCAAGACTGGTTCCGTTATAGAGAGTCACAGTTACCCAAGGCTTTAGCTTGAGGTTGTGTGCACAGGTCTCTCCCAGTAGTTAATTTTTCAGCATCTATTATAAGTCCTTTATTTTCTTTGTGGGGCACAGTCCTCCCATGGGCACTGTTCTGGGTCCACTCCATTTGGTTCTGAAGGGGCTGCCAGCTGTCTTATCTGACCTCCATCATCTCGGGGAATGGCTATGTGGCTCCAGCCCAGCTATTCTGACTTCTCTTCTGGGACTTTCTATGTGGAGACAAGGCTGCACTTTCTGTGGGCGGTTTGTCTGGGGTGACATGGGACTGCAGCCACGTCCCCTGCCACTTGGTAAACGGTGGTCTCTAGTAGAAGAGAAGTAGCCCCTGCTAGCTGCAAGGTCAAGCATACATGTTCGCTGTGGATGAGAGGAAGGGAGAGAAATAGACACCCAAAGTGGAAATCCTCGCCATTCCCATTCTTTAGGTTAGTTCCTAAGGTTCTCTGGATTCCTTCTTTCTTTTTTTTTTTTTTTTTTTAAATTTCTTTTATTTATTTTCTGCTGCGTTGGCTCTTTGTTGTTGCGTGTGGGCTTTCTCTAGTTGCGGCCAGCAGGGGCTACTCTTCCTTTTGATGGGCAGCCTTCTCATTGCGGTGGCTTCTCTTGTTGCGGAGCACAGGCTCTAGGCACGTGGGCTTCAGTAGTTGTGTCACGCAGGCTCAGTAGTTGTGGCGCATGGGCTTAGTTGCTCCGTGGCATGTGGGATCTTCCCGGACCGGGGCACGAACCCGTGTCCCCTGCATCGGCAGGCAGACTCTCAACCACTGAGCCACCAGGGAAGCCCTGCACTTTTTTTTAACGCTTCTGTACTAGACACAGCACTATATTGTATAGGCTAATGGACTATTTCATTTAATACAACAGCCTTGCCAGAAATTCTGTTACTATCACCATTTTATCCGTGAGGAACCTGAGGATTAGAGAAGTTAAACAATTTGCCCAAATCCACACAAACAGGATTCAAACCCAGACAGTCTAGAGTCAGGTATTGGGTATGTATGGCACAGATGGTTGCATTTAATTGTCACAAAACCTCTGCCAGGTGGTATTATCCTGAAACTGAAGTTGAGAGAGTTTAAGAAACTTGTTCACAGAGGAATGAGTGATAGAGTTAGGTTTTAAACCAAGATGTTCTGACCCCAGAGGCAGCCTTCTTTCTAAGATTACCCTATTTTACATCCTATTTAAACACTGTTGAGTGGAGGGCATCAATGAAACAATTTGCTCCAGTGTCCTAGTTTCATACCAAGAAATATGCTACTTAAAAAAAAAAATTCCTGCAGAATTAAAATGATCCATTTTGTGATTGAATGGAAATATATGCTATCAATAGCCATTCATTAAGGCAGTGAATCCCACCTGTAGTATATAGTCCAAAGTTTGACCATGTACTGACTGCGTTAACTTCTCCATTGGCATAGGATTAATTTTCTTCTTAGAAAGGTATAAAAACCATATGACACGGTACATTGTGGCCACAGGTGGGGTTTGGGAGCCTTTGCTCTGTGCTATCATTAAGGGACTTAGTCTTATGTCCCCAGCTAGAGGCAAGGGCAGCTGAGAAATGTAGTCTGTCTGCATTTCAGAGAGAGGGGGTGAAATCATTTGTCCCTGTCACAGCTCTTCTCGACCTATCTGACCCCTCATTTTTGGACCTGGTCCCCATATACTGTTCTATGTTCAAATATCTGTGCTGTGGTCACTCTCCTCTATGTCTAGTCTACAACATTTAGAAAGGATTTCTTCAGTTCAGCCATTCACTTTACAAACTACAAAGAGGAAAGTAAAAAGAGGTCAATCATCCATTCTTTACAGAGCAATTTTCTCAAATTCCGTTTCTGCTTACCTCAAATATACAGTAGATATAAAACTTGTACCTTCTAAATTTAGAAAGAAAACGTAACTAAATAGTACTTCTGGATCGCTTATTCTAATGATGACATTTAAATGCAATTAGGGACTTCCCTGGTGGCTCAGTGGTTGGGAATCCGCCTGCCAATGTAGAGGACACGGGTTCGAGCCCTGGTCCAGGAGGATCCCACATGCTGTGGAGCGACTGGGCCCGTGTGCCACAGCTGCTGAGCCTGCGCTCTGGAACCCACGAGCCACAACTACCGAGCCCACGTGCCACAACTACTGAGGCCCGCGCGCCTAGAGCCCGTGCTTCGCAACGGGAGAAGCCACCGCAGTGAGAGGCCTGCGCACAGCAGCGAAGAGTAGCCCCCGCTAGCTGCAACTAGAGAAAGCCCGCACAGCGGCGAAGACCCAATGCAGCCAAAAATGAATAAAATATAAAAATAAATAAATAAGTAAATGCAATTAAACTTTTTAAAAGTGGCAGAGGGATATTTAGAAAAGGTAGATAAGGAAGAGCAATCTAGACAGTGTCAAAAATGTACAAACTAGTTATGATTCAAAAAGAATGAGTCAGTGACATTATCAGATGTAGGCGTCTTGTGGAGAAGCTGTTCCTGTATGTGTTTTGAACTTTTTGATTTTATAATTGAATGATTCAGGACATCAGTGATACTGAAGTAAATATGGCTTTCATCTGTGGTTCTTCTAGTGAGAAGTAAGACTAAAAGCCTGTGCTGCCTTATTTCCTGAATTTACTCTACTCTTTTAGGCAAAAATAGGTCATAAGGATATTGAGGGTTTTTTCGTTCTGTTTTATTTTTTTGAGCAAATACATGAATTATATATGAATTCATACATTCTGAAGAGAAGAAAATTGCTTTAAGTAGTTTTTGAATGGTAGAAGACTTTAAAAATATTTTTGCCAGATATCAGTGTACACAGAAAACGAATTTGTATTTTCTATTTTAAATTTTTTTTGGTGGGCATCGTTAACACATTATTTTTGTGCAAGCTAGAACGGCATGCTCACTGACGAGAATTAAGTTCCATCCATAAGGAGAGAAAATTCATTTGTTACATTTGCTAGCTTTGAAATTAAAATGATACACAGAACTTAAAAAAGCAAATAATGTAACCAAAAATAGTAGTTCCATACCTCAGCCTTTACCAAATCCATGCTTCTCTCCCCACCGGCAATCATTTCTAGTAGTTTCTTGTAATATATCATCATATTTATAACTAATTTGCTTACACTGCTTTTTACAATTTTAGGCATTATTATTTTAACTTCTTACTAGAATTTAGCTATTTTTAATTAAACTCCTTTCCCCCAGCATGTGCCATTCCTCCTCTTCACAATATCCAAACTTTAAAAAATATCTCTATAGAGTTATAGTGTAATTTTGGATCAGATCATTACTTAGCGGTTCCATTGCTATTACTATATTGGTGTGATTCACAACTGAGCCAAAAAAAAAATGCATTCTTTTATTTCCACTTTGGTATCCAACTCTGTTTTCTCTGAAATGCTTTTTTCTCTTCCTTCTCTTTTCATTTGCTTGATTTCTCATGTTTCCATTACTAATATAGTTCTTAATCTCCTCAACATAATCTCGTGTTTTCTTTATGTTCAGACACATTAGGTGGTCAGTCTGGTTTCTCTTTTCCCCAGACTGTCGATTCTTGGGGCCGTCAATTAAAATGGTTAAGATTGTAGATTTTGGAACCAGTCTGACTGAGTTGGAAGTACTGACTCCACCACTTACTAGTTAGGTGACTTTTGGCAAGCTGCTTAACCTCTCTGTTTTAGTTTGCTCAGCTGTACAATGAGGAGAATGATAATACCTATCTTATCAAGTTGACTTAAAAATGAAATGAGTAGATGTAACGATACTGGCACAGTGAAAGTTCTCAGTCAGCACTGCTGGTGGTGGATGTGCCTTCCAAGGATAACTTAGTTCTATCATTTCTTTAACATGTGATGAAAATATCTATTTTTATATCAGCTATTTAACTGCATATATGACGGCAGCATTAAGGTTTGCTAAATGCAACTTGAAACTCCAAAGGAATTTAATTACCCTGTTGAGGTACTTTAGTTTTCTTTTTTTTTTTCAATTAAAAAGACATACACCTATTGAAAAAAAGGAATTTAATTACCCTGTTGAGGTACTTTAGTTTTCTTCTTTTTTTTTCAATTAAAAATATATATACCTATTGAAAATAAGATATTTTAATATTTCAGTGTAAACAACATTATAGTTAAGTGGTTAGCAATGCCTCACATTACTTTCTTAAAAAAGATCAATTTTTCTCATTATAAAGGTATTGCACGCTCTACTGGCAAGCTTTGATGCTTAACGAGCCACTTACTGGCTTAAATCAACTTTCTGTACAGCTCATGTACAGGCCAGTGATACAGGCTGAACTCACCTGGATAGTTCAGGTTTCACCTGGGCTCCATCATAGGTCTGCCATGAGTTGCAAGTCAAGTGTGGGTTGGATTTGCTGATCTTAGTTGGGCTATCTCATGTATCTGGAGCTGCGGTGGGTGATCTTTGGTCTTCCTGTCTCTCATCCTCCAGCAGGTTAGCTTGGACTTGTTCACACGGTAGAAGCAGATGTCACAAGGGACCAAGCACAAGCATGCAAGGCTCTCGAGTCATAGGCTAGGAGCTGGCACACAGTCTCTTATGCTAGAGTGTGTTGGCTGAAGCAAGTCACAACACCAGCCCAAGTTCAGAAGGAGGGCAAAGAGATTCCATCTCTTCATGGGAACAACTGCAAAGTCACAGTGCAAAGGGTGTGGATACAGGTTAAAGGATTATGGCTATTTTTCAAGCTTTCATATGTGTTTGTTGAAACTCCTGAAAAGTACAAAAGCGATGATAGAAGGAGCTCATAAATCCATCCCCTGACTACTGTTGACTTTTTGTTGTACATACTGCTAGACTTTTATCTACAAGTTTAAACATTTTATTACTGTCAATTTATTTCAGTTTTCATTTATTTGATTATAAGTGACCTTTTACCTTTCATGTTTTTTAATTTCATATTTGTTTCTACTGTATGAATTGTTCACATAGACTTCAGTCTTAACCTTCTGGAGCAGCACTTATTGTAAATTTAAAATGAGCATGGAATGCAGTGAATAGATTATTATTCTATTTTGTGGTGAGAAGGCCTTGATCTAGTATTGAGTAGCAGGAAGAATCAGCAGGTTTGCAACTTGAAGTGCAAGATTACCTTTGAATTTGTTTATATATCCTCTGTGATTGACCTGATAAGTTGAAATATTCATGGAATAGAACCCTATGGAATTTTCTTATACTCTGGCACATTCTTTATATTGTTAATTCACTTCTTTTTTAAAATTTATTTATTTAATTTATTTATTTTTGGTTGTGTTGGGTCTTCGTTGCTGCGCATGGGCTTTCTCTAATTGCAGCAAGCGGGGGCTACTCTTCATTGAGGTGCACAGGCTTATCATTGCGGTGGCTTCTCTTATTGCGGAGCACGGGCTCTAGGCACGTGGGCTTCAGTAGTTGTGGCACACGGGTTCAGTAGTTGTGGCTCGCGGGCTCTAGAGCACAGGCTCAGTAGTTGCGGCGCACGGGCTTAGTTGCTCCGTGGCATGTGGGATCTTCCTGGACCAGGGCTCGAACCTGTGTCCCCTGCATTGACAGGCAGATTCTTAACGACTGCGCCACTAGGGAAGCCCTGTTCATTCACTTTTCAGGATAATTTTGGACATTAAACAGATGTCTATTTTTCATCATTGGCTTAATCCAACTGGATATATTCTTAATGCCTGAGTTTATACTACATGATAAAGAGTGATGTATTTTTTTGGTTGTGTTTAATAAAATTTAATATCATGAATCATGCACTCTTTGTAAAAAGTTCAGTTATCACAAAGCTATAGAATGTGTATAGAATAAAAAGTGAAAGTTCCTTTTTCCCTACCCAACTACCCAACTCCTACCCAACTCCCTTCCTCAGACCTTTTTCTATGCATTTATCTTTATATATATGTGAATGTATAGAACACACTTACATATAAACAGAGTTATGTAAGATCATACTATAAACATTGTTCTGCAACTTTGCAAATCTTTTTCCATGCATTTACATTTATACAAATATGTGAATATATCGAACATATATACGCAAATAATAAAAATAAGCATGTTATAACCATTCTGTAACTTGCTTTTCTTACCAATTTATTTTGGATACATTTTCAATGTCAGTTCACAAAAATTTAGCTGATTTTTACCTTATAAAGTTTCTTGGGATGTACCATAATTTATTTTTTCTCCTGTTATGGATTGTCAAGTTGTCTCTAAATTTCTGCCCATTCTAAACAGTGTTGAGGTAAACATCCCTATATATATATATTTGGGCATGTGGAAGGAGAAAATTATAAGCCTCTGTTTTTTGTATTATAAACTTTAAAACCTATATTTCTTAATTTTATTCTTATTTTCTGTAAGCCTCTTATATTCTTTGATTAAGCTCCAAGTAATAAATAATTGATTAAGGCAGACACTGCAAGTCTCCAAATGGCAGCTAGTGAAAAATTAGAAGGATCACGTATTACTGACACAGATATTGTGGGGAGACAAGACTCAATAGGTAACTATTTATAGCCTGAAAGCTGAAATTTTTGTAAGACATTTAAGTTGGGGATACTAAGAATAAAACCCTTGCATTTTTATTCTCTTGTGTATCAGAATTTTGCCTATTCTTATATTTTTCAAACTTTTTTTTCTGTATTCTGTTATAAAAAGTGTCTTATTAGTCTGTTTATTAGAAGTCCCCCTTGAAAGAACTGGATCTCAGCAGTTTCATGTTACCTTTTGGTAAATGTCACCATTACATCTATACCCATAGGCTGGTTGTCATTGAGAGCAGCATTTATCCTATTATTTGGAAATATTTATGTTTGTTTCCAAAGATAAATTATTTGGAAAAATATACATAGTTTAAAAAAATTTTTTTTAATAAATTTATTTATTTTTGGCTGTGTTGGGTCTTCATTGCTGTGTGGGCTTTTTGTAGTTGTGGCGAGTGGGGACAACTCTTAGTTGTGGTGCACAGCCTTCTCATTGCGGTGGCTTCTCTTGTTGCAGAGAACGGGCTCTAGTGCTCTAGTGCACAGGCTCAGTAGTTGTGGCGCATGGGCTTAGCTGCTCTGCGGCATCTGGGATCTTCCCAGACCAGGGCTTGAACCCAGGTCCCCTGCGTTGGTAGGTGGATCTCTAACCACTGTGCCACCAGGGAAGTCCCTAAAGTTTTTTTTTTTTAAGTGGGCAGAAAACATTAGAACATTTTTTTCCCTATTCTTTACATCTTAACTCTAATGATTCTTCTTTTCCAAGAACATGGTTGTCTCCATTTATTCACACTTTTTATGTTCATGAATAAATTGTGTAGATATTTCCATTAGGTTTGGCACATTTTGTTGTTAGGGTTATTACTAGGTTTTTCATATATATATATATATATATATATATATTTTTTTTTTTTTTTTTGCTATTACAGGTAGGATATTTTTCCATTACATATTTCTAATTGGTTATTACTGGTATATAGAAAGCTATTGATTTTGTATGTTAGTATTGACATTTGGAGACCTTACTCAATTCTCTAATGATATTTCAGTTAGTTATCTTAGATATTCTAGGCAGAAAATCTTATCCTCTATAGCTAATGATAGTTATAGTTCTTTTTTTCCCCAATAATTGATGAGACATTTCTTTTTTCTTTATTAGAACTGTCTCATCCTTTTAAAAAATTTTATTGAAGTATAGTTGATATACAATATTATATGTTACAGATGTACAGTATAGTGATTCACAGTCTAAAGTTATAAAATATTGACTATATTCCCTGTGCTGTACAATATATCCTTGCAGCTTATTTTATATATAATAGTTTGTACTTCTTAAATGTCTCATTCTTTCTTAACTTGGAACCCATTCGGTACTCTTTATTTCTAAGTCACGGGCCCCTTCCTCCCATTTCTCCCAAGGTGTTGAATTTTATCAAATTCTTTTTAGCTGTCTGATGAGAGGATTATGTGGTCTTTCTTCTTTCATGTCTTGATGATGTGAATTTCATTAACATATTTCCTAATGTTGAGTAATTCTTGTATTCCTGGGATAAATTCTACTTGATCATGATGCATTACTCTTTCAACTTATTGCTGGATTCAATTAGAAGATTTTAAAAAAGACCTTTATGTTCATAAATAAAGTTAGACCATAGTTTTCTTTCTTGTATGTGTGAACATGAATATATATTTATATGTAATATTGGTCTGTAGTTTATCCTTCCTTGTAGAATGAACTGGGCTGCTTTCTTTTTCTGTGCTTCAGACCGGATTGAATAACTAGGTATTATCTGTTCTATAAGGTTTAAGATAATTTACTTATAAAACTGTCTGTTTCTGGTGCGGGACATCTTTTACTTCCTTTTCAGTATCGTTTCTGGTTGTTGGTCTACTATCTATTCTATTCTTGAGTAAATATTGGTCATCTATATCTTTTTGTAATATATATTCTCTCTGGATTTTCAAGTTTAGTAGCATAAACTTTTCTTCACAGTATCATTTGATTAAATATTTTAAAACCTATAAAATATTTAGAATAATGCCTGACACATAACAGATGCTTAATAAATGATAGTAGCATATTAAAAGATGTTTCTATAGTTATTATTTACAAAGCTTCGATAATTTATTTTAATATGAACACCATAAGCCTAAGCCTTTATTTGGAATGTTGAGCCATGAGCACCCTCAGAAAGAGTGTTCTGATTCAGGAGAGAGAGCGGGGTATAAGATTTCTTAGAGATTTAGCAAGAGAGGGCAGCCAACGAGCAACCAGTTTCAGGAATAATTGGTCCAAAATGGTTTCCAGAAGAGAGAGGAATCATTCTTGTGATTTTTGTATCTGTTGGTTGGACAATTCAGATTTTATAAGAAGGTGAGAAGGAATAGTTGCTAGGTACATGGTAACATGAGGGCCACTGTGGAATGTTTTTAACCTGTCAGGGATTCTTACGAAGATTATTTAGGATTTATAACATATCCCAGCATATTTGGATGCACATTGTATCATGTTAAACCAAGCCAGAGTCCTCTACTTCTTAATTACAGGTAGTTCCTAATGTGTTTCTCAAAATGTGAACCAAATCAGATGTCTGAAAGTCAAAGATTGACTTACATTTAATAGAGTTCTTTATCAAGAGAGGAAATATAAAAATTCCAGTTTGAACCTCACCTTTTAGATATAGTTGTCAGTGACATAGTTACCAGCATTATATATATGTCTCTTTCATTTTTTTTTTCTTTCTGAATTGAACAATTCAAGTGACTTAAATGCATCAAGCATCCAAGTCAGGTGAAAAATTTGTGTGCAGTGTACCAAATGATTTCTTTGTTGATCTCAGTTTTACAGTATTTTCTTTGGTGGCATCAGTGTGTTTGTTTTTCTGTTTTTTACTTACAAAATATTGAGGGCAAATATAATAGTAGTATAGAAACATTGCTATCCATTGTCATGATATTATTAATGATATTATTAACATCATCAAAACTGAACTATTGACTAACATATAGGGATGTTTTGAGCTGACGTTTTCATAGTTGACCTACAGAATTTCAAATTCGGAGTAAAAGGCACACAAAAAGCCCTTCTAGGTTTTTCTTTTTCTTTTTTTTTTTTTTTTGGCCACGCCACGTGGCTTATGAGGTCTTAGTTCCCTGACCAGGGGATTGAACCCGGGCCCTCGGCAGTGAAAGTACAGACTCCTAACCACTGGACCACCTGGGAATTCCCAGGTTTTTCATTTTCAATACATATAAGTGTGTGTTGAGCAAAAGTTGAAGCTGTGTAAACTGAGGTCTGCCCATGCTAATAGGTTAGATAAGTAGGAAACGTTAAACTCTTAAGGCCACTAGGTTATTTAGGAATTTTTGTATATATTCACTTTTCACAGATAGAAATAGAGTTGTCAGGTTTGTAAAAGTTACAGTTGGGGAATTTTTCTCAATTTGAAACATCCATTAATATTTTCTTGATTCTTTCAGCATCTTTCAATGTTGTCCTTGAATTTATGGATTCTACCTAATTTATCTTTATGTCAAGCACTGAGTATGTCTTGGGGTATGAAATGATTATTAAATAAATGATATTTGTCTTTCTTAAATCACTGGACTGCAGATTACAGTTTCCGCCTGTATAAGTATGCCCAGCATCCTTAGTAATTTGGTAGTTTTAATCCATGATTTGTTATAAAGGAATTTATGTAAAAGAAAAATATATATTTCTAACAGAGGGGTGACATACAGTCATTCACAGAGGCAGGTACTGGGTTGATATGTATGTGGAGATTTTAAAGAATATTTGATTTATCGAATAAAAAGCCCAATTAGTGTATAAATTTGAGAAAATGGGAGTGATTTGCTGCAGGTGAGTGAGAATTCTAGATTTAATAGTTGATTGGTCTCAGGAAAAACAGCATTTATTCTTAGGATTTCATTGTCAATTTTTTAAAAATATGACAAACATAACATCCTCTTTCTTAAAATATGTAGTTGTTGCTATGATTTTTAAGGCTTATGGTGAAGGTCAAGTCTGATACGTGTTCAAATTTAATATTTCTATGGAAATCCACTTTGGGCAGATTTCTGCACAGTGTAACATAGTGGTTGTCAGCTTGGATCCCAAAGTTACCACTTATTATTTTATAACTTTACCAAGTTACTTAATATCTCTGTGCCTGAGTTTTCTTATCTGTAGAATTGGGATAAATCTAATATCAATCATGTTGATTGTGAGGATGAAAGGAGATGATACATTTAAGATGCTTGAAACAGGGACTTCCCTGGTGGTCCAGTGGTTAAGACTCCGTGCTTCCACTGCAGGGGGCATGGTTCGATTCCGCATGTCGCAGCCAAAAAAAAAAAAAAAGCTGCTTGAAACAGTGTCTGGTTTGTAGAAAGGGCTTGATAAGTAGTAGCTTTTTTTGTTGTTATTACTATATTGTGGTTTCCTTTATTTCTTACCAAAGGTGACTTTTTCTTCTCTTAATACTATTTATAAGGTAAGCCTGTTGCATATTTATCAGATGGCTCTCATCTCCATACTTGTCGTTCTCTGTTCTCCTCTGTAGTACTTGGAAAGGGGTTGGAAATTAGTAAACTGCATTTTCTTGACGTCCTGGCGATCTAAGTTTCAGCAAGAGTCTGTCAATGGACAGTACGTGCGCTTGTTTAGAAGGTGGGATGAAGGTGGAGAGGAAGGAGGCCATTGTAGTTTTGGAGGCGTCTCCAGTCGTGGCATTGACGAGACTCTGTTCTCGTTCTGCAGCCTTGATGTCGGCAGCCTTGACGGGCCTTTTGTGGGGACTGTCCTGCTCAGCAGCAGCACAGGGTGGTTCCAGCACAGCTAGTGGCTCTTGTGGGTGACTGGGTCCAGCCCAGAGGTGGTATCTGTTTCCTGATCTCTGAGTTGCATTATTTCACCATTTGCTACAGCAGCATTTTCAACATCTTCCTAACAGAGTCCCTGAATTAAATTCCTCTAGAGAAGTTTGTTTTCCTGATTGGATTGTGGTTCAAAGTCAGTAGCTACTCTTCAGCGTTACATACGCAAGGGTGAATCTTGCAGTCTGATAGATGTATCACATAGTTCCAATGTGTCTTTCTTATTCTTAGAAGTATTGTTTTTTGCTGGTGTGTTCCAGTGATTTTTTTTCTGTCCATTCTTTGCATTTAGGAAGTCAGTGGATAAGAGCTAATGTTTGGGAATTGTATTGATATTTATTTATTTATTTATTGACGTATTTACAATATCATGTTAGTTTCAGGTGTACAGCACAGTGATTTAGTTTTATATATTATATTACGTTATATTAAGTGTATATAAATATATATTCTTCAGATTCGCTTCCCTTATAGGTTATTACAAAATATTGAGTATAGTTTCCTGTGCTATACAGTAGGTCCTTGTTGGTTATTTTATATATAGTAGTGTGTACATGTTAATCCCAAACTCCTAATTTATCCCTCCCCCCACTCTCCTTTTCCCTTTGGTAACCATAAGTCTGTTTTCTATGTCTCTGAGTCTCTTTCTGTTTTGGAAATAAGTTTATTTGTATCTTTTTTTTTTTTTGGATTAGATTCCTCATATAAGCAATATCATATGATATTTATCTCTGTCTAGCTTACTTCACCTAGATAATCTCTAGGTCTATCCAAGCTGCTGCAAATGACATTATTTCATTCTTTTTTTGTGACTGAGTAATATTCCATTGTATATATATACCATAGTTTTTTTATCCATTCATCTGTTGATGGACATTTAGGTTGCTTCCATATCTTGGCTATTATAAATAGTGCTGCTGTGAATGAGCTAACTCAGTATTTAAAACAGCCTGTTTTTGATTCCTGCTTCTAAAAGATCACTGAACTATGATTCTCCACTTTCTCCACCCTTCTACCCAATCACAACCACTTAGAACCTAATTGTTAAAAGAGTAGTTCTCTGGCATCTCTGAAATTTTATTCTAAGCTGTGAATACCCATTCTGTAGGTACTGGTACTAGTTGACTATTTTGAGATTTGTGCATGAGTAGGTAATAGTGGCCACTGGATAAGATGATTGCAAGATGCTATTGATTGTTAAGCCACATTCCAGTTTCAGAGATGTTAAAATGTGAGGGGTAAAGGACGTATTAGAATCAATGAAATACAGTACCTTATATTGAGTCAATGACTTTAAAACATTAAAGTATTATTATAGATATTTTCTACATCACATTTTTGTATCTTTAGTCCCTCAGTTTCCATAAATACAGTATTACCCGTGAGGAGCTATTAAATCAATATCAAGGTAGCTTGAAAGCCCTTACCTATCTTTTAATTTCTTAATGGATTCATTTAAAAAGTGCTGCATCACCGATGTGCTTGGTGACACAGAAAATGATATTCTGTAGAGAACATGTACACTGACAATTTTAAGTCAAAAAGTGAGTGGGCAGAATTAGATTCTGAAAGTAAAAGAGTTTGAGGAATTGCTTAACTAATTTTGCTTACATTTTGTTATAATGTATATATAAAGGTGATATATAATATCCACATCTGATTAAATCTAATATTTTCCTTTCAATAAGAATGAAATAAAAATTCTAAATGTTCTGTCAGTTTAATTGGCAGTTTTTTCTTTCTCAGTGGTTCATAAAATAATGGTGATTTTACAATTGACTGTGAAAATTAATATGTTCTTTTTCTACTTACACATAATTGGTTTTGTTGGGTGATTCTTTTTTTCTCTTTTAAATTCTCGACATGCTGATGGAGAACGGCTTTAAAATAATGCCCCTTAACTAAGCATTCCATTATTTCTTTGCCATTTTGCCAGTTTATCTTGTTAGACTCTATATAAATGAAGTTCATTCGTGTCTCCTTGCCATATAGAAAATCTATTGGAAACTATTTACTAAAGGAAATCTAGTATCTTAAACATGAAAAGTGGACAATTGCTAGTGAAATGGTTGATGGGAGAACTTTTGCTAAGTTAGTCAATGCTGCACAGTAGAGAGTACGTGAGGAAAAATAACCCTGAAGAGTAATTGCAGAGATTACACAAGGTATGTTACAAGTGTGGTTGAATTTTTGCATATACACTAAGTATACTGATGCACATTGTGAAATGATATCCATCTCCTAAAAGATTTTCTGTTACATTAAATGAGACAGGAAAATGTAATGAGGCTAACATCGAAATTGTGTAAGGCAGTGGTCCCCAACCTTTTTGGTACCAGGGACCAGTTTCGTGGAAGACAGTTTTTCCACGGACCGGGGGTGGGGGGCATGGGGGTGGAGGAGGAGGGAGATGGTTCAGGAGGTAATGCGAACAATGCTTTGCTCACTTGCCTGCTGCTCACCTCCTGCTGTGCAGCCTGGTTCGTAACAGGCCGTGGACTGGTACTGATCCGTGGTTTTCAAGGACGTTTCTAATTTGGTGTACCTGCCCAACGTATCACGCTTTAATTTCCCCAAATCTATGTGAGGCTTGCTAAGGTGGGCCAGCTCTTGCTAAGGTTGGGGACCCCTGGTGTAAGGAATATGATGGTTGCCTTATCATGTCTTTGCTTTTGTGCTATATGTTTGCAAATGATTTTGAGAAGAAATCTAATTTGTCTCATTGTGCCTCATTGTGTCTCATTCCAAGTACTGGAAATGTGGGATTTTCAAAATAACTAATTATCAAAGAAAAAGAATTAGCATGCATTTGAATTGCAATGGGTCCAGGAATTTTTGTGTCACCCTAGTATAGCTATTCAGTAAAAAATATTGGTTAAAATTTTTTTTTTTTTTTACTTTTCAGTGATAAGACAAAACGATCTGAAACAATTACACTTATAAAAACATTTGAAATCTTAAAATCATATCTTATCTGTAAAAGTTAGTGTGAGAAGTCTCCAGGACACATGTAAGATATTTGCTGATTCTAACTTGATGGTGTATTTATATTTAGACAGTTTGATGTGTTATTGGTTTTTGTTCAGTGGTTAAGAGTCTCTAGCAAAAAGCTGATGGGCATGCAAACACAGATACTAAATTTGTGTCTTCACATCTTCATGTCATTGGATAGTCAGAACTCGCTTCAATTCATCCAGATAGATCAGGAGGTCACAAAAACAACACCAAATGCAGCTGCACTTCTTCTATAGCTGGATAGCTTTATTAATATCCTCATTTTCTCTATTTGTACTAACATTTCCACACACACAGCTTGTTTTACAAGGCACTGCCAATCTACAGTGCCTCTATTATGGCTTGTATAAGCTCAGTTTCCCATAGTTGGTTTTCAAGGACGTTTCTAATTTGGTGTACCTGCCCAACGTATCACGCTTTAATTTCCCCAAATCTATGTGAGGCTTGCTAAGGTAGGCCACCTCCTTTTAAAAAATTTAATATTAAATATTTCATTAAATGTTTCATTTTGAAATATGTCCAAGTAGAAAGGTTGCAGAAATTGTACAAAGAATTCCTATGTACCCCTCTCTCAGCTTCCCTGGTTATTAACCTCATGCGTAACCACAGCAGTAATGATGAAAACTACGAAATTAGCAGATACAATACTGTTAACTCTGCTACACACATAATTCAAATTTCATTAATAGTCCCACTTACATTGGTTTTTTTTTTTTTTTTTTTTTTTTAATGGTCTGGTCGCACCACATGGCATGCGGGACCTTAGTTCTCCGACCAGGGATCGAACCCGCGCCCCCTGCAGTGGAAGCATAGAGTCTTAACCACTGGACCGCCAGGGAAGTCCCCACTTATGTTCTTTTATGGATCAGGGACCCATACAGAATCTCCACTTATTGTTACCTTTCCCTAGTCTCCTTTATTTTGGAACAGATACTTTCTCTTTTTTGTCTGTCATGATCTCTATATTTAGTTCACTCTCTTGAAGAGTGTCTTTCTTCATGATTAAATTCAGGTTATGCCGGTATTTTGTCAGGAATCCATACAAGTGATGCTGTGCCCTCTCAGTGCATCCTGTAGGATGACACATGGTGCTCTTTGCTTACTCGTATTGACTTTTCCATCAGTCATACGTGCTACACCACTGCTTAGAATGCCAACTTTTTGCCTCTGTGCATCTAATTATATTCATTTTTCAGGACCTACCTTTTCTTGTGGTTTTCTCTATTTGCTCCAGTTCATCTCCTTTCTCACTCTTCTGCAGTCCTTTTTGCCTTAAGGTCGAGGTTATCATCTGGCTGTGACCTTCAACCACTGTGGCTCCCAGGACACCTCTCTGATTACTCCCTTGTGGTATTGGGACTTATTATACCCATTTATGCTGTCCACACATGCTCCCAATAATAACCATGGCTTCAGTAATATCAAAGTTTAGCACCTAATTTTATTTATGGAAAGTTAATTTTATCTTCTACTTAGATAGAAATATTCTATTAATATTATAACAAATATATTGACAAATATAGACAAATATTATAAACCAATATTATAATAGTATATTGACTTTCTAATGTAGACTGTTAATCTTTAGATCTTCAGTAATATGAGGGGCAGAGGTCCGGGGAAGGTTGGGTACAACAGTATTTAACGAGTAATTTTATTATTTTTTTAACATCTTTATTGGAGTATAATTGTTTTACAATGGTGTATTAGTTTCTGCTTTATAGCAAAGTGAATCAGTTATACATATACATATGTCCCCATATCTCTTCCCTCTTGCATATCCCTCCCTCCCATCCTCCCTATCCCACCCCTCTAGGTGGTCACAAAGCACCGAGCTGATCTCCTGTGCTATGCGGCTGCTTCCCACTAGCTATCTATTTTACGTTTGGTAGTGTATATATGTCCATGGCACTCTCTCACTTTGTCCCAGCTTACCCGTCCCCCTCCCCGTATCCTCAAGTCCATTCTCTAGTAGGTCTGCATCTTTATTCCCATCTTGCCCCTAGATTCTTCATGACCATTTTTTTTTTTTAGATTCCATATATATGTGTTAGCATACGGTATTTGTTTTTCTCTTTCTGACTTACTTCACTCTGTATGACAGTCTCTAGGTCCATCTACCTCACTACAAATAACTCAGTTTCGTTCCTTTTTATGGCTGAGTAATATTCCATTGTATATATGCGCCACATCTTCTTTATCCATTCATCTGTTGATGGACACTTTGGTTGCTTCCATGTCCTGGCTATTGTAAATAGAGCTGCAATAAGCATTTTGGTACATGACTCTTTTTGAATTATGGTTTTCTCAGGGTATATGCCCAGTAGTGGGATGGCTGGGTCGTATGGTATTTCTCTTTGTAGTTTTTTAAGGAACCTCCATACTGTTCTCCATAGTGGCTGTATCAATTTACATTCCCACCAACAGTGCAAGAGGGTTCCCTTTTCTCCACACCCTCTCCAGCATTTATTGTTTGTAGATTTTTTGATGATGGCCATTCTGACCGGTGTGAGATGATATCTTATTGTAGTTTTGATTTGCATTTCTCTAACGATAAATGATGTTGAGCATTCTTTCATGTGTCTGTTAGCAATCTGTATATCTTCTTTGGAGAAATGTCTATTTAGGTCTTCTGCCCATTTTTGGATTGGGTTGTTTGTTTTTTTAATGTTGAGCTGCATGAGCTGCTTGTAAATTTTGGAGATTAATCCTTTGTCAGTTGCTTCATTTGCAAATATTTTCTCCCATTCTGAGGGTTGTCTTTTTGCCTTGTTTATGGTTTCCTTTGCTGTGAAAAAGCTTTTAAGTTTCATTAGGTCCCATTTATTTATTTTTGTTTTTATTTCTGTTTCTCTAGGAGGTGGGTCAAAAAGGATCTTGCTGTGATTTATGTCATAGAGTGTTCTGCCTATGTTTTCCTCTAAGAGTTTGATGGTGTCTGCCCTTACATTTAGGTCTTTAATCCATTTTGAGTTTATTTTTGTGTATGGTGTTAGGGAGTGTTCTAATTTCATTCTTTTACATGTAGCTGTCCAGTTTTCCCAGCTCCACTTATTGAAGAGGCTGTCTTTTCTCCATTGTATATTCTTGCCTCCTTTATCAAAGATAAGGTGAGCATATGTGCATGGGTTTATCTCTGGGCTTTCTATCCTGTTCCATTGATCTATATTTCTGTTTCTGTGCCACTACCATACTGTCTTGATTATTGTGGCTTTGTAGTACAGTCTGAAGTCAGGGAGTCTGATTCCTCCAGCTTTGTTTTTCTTTCTCAAGATTGCTTTGGCTATT
This sequence comes from Aethalodelphis obliquidens, assembly GCF_003676395.1. Lineage (NCBI taxonomy): Eukaryota > Metazoa > Chordata > Mammalia > Artiodactyla > Delphinidae > Aethalodelphis > Aethalodelphis obliquidens. The sequence goes on along the minus strand of NW_020837947.1, from coordinate 73,872,875 downwards.
CTGGGTCTTTTGTGTTTCCATACAAATTGTGAAATTATTTGTTCTAGTTCTGTGAAAAATGCCATTGGTAGTTTGATAGGGATTGCATTGAATCTGTAGATTGCTTTGGGTAGTAGAGTCATTTTCACAATGTTGATTCTTCCAATCCAAGAACATGATATATCTCTCCATCTATTTGTATCATCTTTAATTTCTTTCATCAGTGTCTTATAGTTTTCTGCATACAGGTCTTTTGTCTCCTCAGGTAGGTTTATTCCTATATATTTTATTCTTTTTGTTGCAGTGGTAAATGGGAGTGTTTTCTTAATTTCACTTTCAGATTTTTCATCATTAGTGTATAGGAATGCAAGAGATTTCTGTGCATTAATTTTGTATCCTGCTACTTTACCAAATTCATTGATTACCTCTAGTAGTTTTCTGGTAGCATCTTTAGGATTCCCTATGTATAGTATCATGTCGTCTGCAAACAGTGACAGCTTTACTTCTTCTTTTCCAATTTGGATTCCTTTTATTTCTTTTTCTACTCTGATTGCTGTGGCTAAAACTTCCAAAACTATGTTGAATAATAGTGGTGAGAGTGGGCAACCTTGTCTTGTTTCTGATCTTAGTGGAAGTAGTTTCAGTTTTTCACCATTGAGGACGATGTTGCCTGTGGGTTTGTCATATATGGCCTTTATTATGTTGAGGAAAGTTCCCTCTATGCCTACTTTCTGCAGGGTTTTTTTTTTTTTTATCATAAATGGGTGTTGAATTTTGTCGAAAGCTTTCTCTGCATCTATTGAGATGATCATATGGTTTTTCTCCTTCAATTTGTTAATATGGTATATCGCGTTGATTGATTTGCGTATATTGAAGAATCCTTGCATTCCTGGGATAAATCCCACTTGATCATGGTGTATGATCCATTTAATGTGCTGTTGGATTCTGTTTGCTAGTATTTTGTTGAGGATTTTTGCGTCTATGTTCATCAGTGATATTGGCCTGTAGTTTTCTTTCTTTGTGACATCTTTGTCTGGTTTTGGTATCAGAGTGATGGTGGCCTTGCAGAATGAGTTTGGGAGTGTTCCTCCCTCTGCTATATTTTGGAAGAGTTTGAAAAGGATAGGTGTTAGCTCTTCTCTAAATGTTTGATAGAATTTCCTGTGAAGCCATCTGGTCCTGGGCTTTTGTTTGTTGGAAGATTTTTAATCACACTTTCAATTTCAGTGCTTGTGATTGGTCTGTTCATATTTTCTACTTCTTCCTGGTTCAGTCACAGAAGGTTGTGCATTTCTAAGAATTTGTCCATTTCTTCCAGGTTGTCCATTTTATTGGCATACAGTTGCTTGTAGTAATCTCTCATGATCCTTTGTATTTCTGCAGTGTCAGTTGTTACTTTTCCTTTTTCATTTCTGTTTCTATTGATTTGAGTCTTCTCCCTTTTTTTCTCGATAACTCTGGCTAATGGTGTATCAATTTTGTGTATCTTCTCAAAGAACCAGCTTTTAGTTTTATTGATCTTTGCTATCGTTTCCTTCATTTCTTTTTCATTTACTTCTGATCTGATCTTTATGATTTCTTTCCTTCTGTTAACTTTGGGATTTTTTTGGTTCTTCTTTCTCTAATTGCTTTAGGTGTAAGGTTAGGTTGTTTATTTGAGATGTTTCTTGTTTCTTAAGGTAGGATTGTATTTCTATAAACTTCGCTCTTAGAACTGCTTTTGCTGCATCCCATAGGTTTTGGGTTGTCGTGTTTTCATTGTCATTTGTTTCTAGGTATTTTTTGATTTCCTCTTTGATTTCCTCAGTGATCTCTTGGTTATTAAGTAGTGTGTTGTTTAGCCTCCATGTGTTTCTGTTTCTTACAGATTTTTTCCTGTAATTGATATCTAGTCTCATAGTGTTGTGGTCAGAAAAGATACTTGATACTTGATATGATTTCAATTTTCTTAAATTTACCAAGGCTTGATTTGTGACCCAAGATATGATCTATCCTGGAGAATGTTCCATGAGCACTTGAGAAGAATGTGTATTCTGTTCTTTTTGGATGGAATGTCCTATAAATAAAATCCATGTTGTTTAATGTATCACTTAAAGCTTGTGTTTCCTTATTTATTTTCATTTTGGATGATCTGTCCATTGGTGAAAGTAGGGTGTTAAAGCCCCCTACTATGATTGTGTTACTGTCGATTTCCCCTTTTATGGTTGTTAGTATTTGCCTTATGTATTGAGGTGCTCCTATGTTGAGTGCATAAATATTTACAATTGTTGTATCTTCTTCTTGGATTGATCCCTTGATCATTATGTAGTGTCCTTCTTTGTCTCTTGTAATAGTCTTTGTTTTAATGTCTATTTTGTGTGATATGAGAATTGCTACTCCACCTTTCTTTTGATTTCCATTTGCATGGAATATCTTTTTCCATCCCCTCACTTTCAATCTGTATGTGTCCCTAGGTCTGAAGTGGGTCGCTTGTAGACAGCATATATACGGGTCTTGTTTTTGTGTCCATTCAGCCAATCTGTGTCTTTTGGTTGGAGCATTTAATCCATTTACATTTAAGGTAATTATCGATATGTATGTTCTATTACCATTTTCTTAATTGTTTTGGGTTTATTATTGTAGGTCTTTTCCTTCTCTTGTGTTTCTTGCCTAGAGAAGTTCCTTTAGCATTTGCTGTAAAGCTGGTTTGGTGGTGCTGAATTCTCTTAGCTTTTGCTTGTCTGTAAATATTTTAATTTCTCTGTCAAATCTGAATGAGATCCTTGCTGGGTAGTGTAAGCCTGGTTGTAGTTTTCTCTCCTTCATCACTTTAAATATATCCTGCCCGTTCCTTCTGCCTTGCAGAGTTTCTGCTGAAAGATCAGCTGTTAACCTTTTGGGGATTCCCTTATGTGTTATTTGTTGTGTTTCCCTTGCTGCTTTTAACATTTGTTCTTTGTATTTAATTTTTGATAGTTTGATTAATATGTGTCTTGGCATATTTCTTCTTGGATTTATCCTGTATGGGAGTCTGTGCTTCCTGGACTTGATTAACTATTTCCTTTCCCATATTAGGGAAGTTTTCAACTATAATCTCTTCAAATATTTTCTCAGTCCCTTTCTTTTTCTCTTCTTCTTCTGGTATCCCTATAATTCGAATGTTGGTGCTATTAATATTGTCCCAGAGGTCTCTGAGACTGTCCTCAGTTCTTTGCATTCTTTTTTCTTTATTCTGCTCTGCAGTAGTTATTTCCACTATTTTATCTTCCAGGTCACTTATCCGTTCTTCTGCCTCAGTTATTCTGCTATTGATCCCTTCTAGAGTATTTTTAATTTCATTTATTGTGTTGTTCATCATTGTTTGTTTGCTCTTTAGTTCTTCTAGGTCCTTCTTAAACGTTTCTTGTATTTTCTCCATTCTATTTCCAAGATTTTGGATCATCTTTACTATCATTATTCTGAATTCTTTTTCAGGTAGACTGCCTATTTCCTCTTCATTTGTTATGTCTGGTGGGTTTTCATCTTGCTCCTTCATCTGCTGTGTGTTTGTTCGTCTTCTCATTTTGCTTAACTTACTGTGTTTGGGTCTCCTTCTCACAGGCTGCAGGTTTGTAGTTCCCGTTGTTTTGAGTGTCTGTCCCCAGTGGCTAAGGTTGGTTCAGTGGGTTGTGTAGGCTTCCTGGTGGAGGGGACTTGTGCCTGTGTTCTGGTGGATGAGGCTGGATCTTGTCTTTCTGGTGGGCAGGTCCATGTCTGGTAGTCTGTTTTGGGTTGTCTGTGGACTTATTATGATTTTAGGCAGCCTCTGTGGTAATGGATGGGGTTTTGTTCCTGTCTTGCTAGTTGTTTGGTATAGGGTGTCCAGCACTGTAGCTTGCTGGTCGTTGAGTGAAGCTGGGTCTTGGTGTTGAGATCTCTGGGAGATTTTCGCCGTTTGATATTACGTGGAGCTGGGAGGTCTCTTGTGGACCAGTGTCCTAAACTTGCCTTCCCACCTCAGTGGCACAGCCCTGACGCCTGGCTGGAGCACCAAGAGCCTTTCATCCACACAGCTCAGAATAAAAGGGAGAAAAAGAGAAAGAAAGAAAGCAAAAGATAAGATAAAATAAAACAAAGTAAAATAAAAGAAAATTAAGTTATTACAATAAAAAATTATTAATAAAAATAGTTTTTGAATAATAATTAAAAAAAGGACAGAGAGTACCCTATGATAAATTAAAAGCAAAGCTATACAGACAAAATCACACACAGAAGCATATACATACACACTCACAAAAAGAGAAAAAGGGAGGAAAAAAATATATATCTTTGCTCCCAAAGTCCACTCCTCAATTTGGGATGATTCATTGTGTATTCAGGTATTCCACAGATGCGGGTACATCAAGTTGATTGTGGAGATTTAATCCGCTGCTCCTGAGGCTGCTGGGAGAGATTTCCCTTTCTCTTCATTGTTTGCACAGCTCCCTGGGTTCAGCTTTGGATTTGGCCCCGCCTCTGAGTGTAGGTCACCTGAGGACATCTGTTCCCCGTTCAGACAGGACGGGGTTAAAGGAGCAGCTGATTGGGGGGCCTCTGCCTCAGTCAGCCGGGGCGGGGGGGGGGGGGGGGGGGGGGGGG
>NW_020837947.1:73841580-73848300 GCF_003676395.1 Aethalodelphis obliquidens | reverse complement strand
TGGTGTGAGATGATATCTCATTGTAGTTTTGATTTGCATTTCTCTAACGATAAATGATGTTGAGCATTCTTTCATGTGTCTGTTAGCAATCTGTATATCTTCTTTGGAGAAATGTCTATTTAGGTCTTCTGCCCATTTTTGGATTGGGTTGTTTGTTTTCTTGTTATTGAGCTGCATGAGCTGCTTGTAAATTTTGGAGATTAATCCTTTGTCGGTTGCTTCATTTGCAAATATTTTCTCCCATTCTGAGGGTTGTCTTTTGGTCTTGTTTATGGTTTCCTTTGCTGTGCAAAAGCTTTGAAGTTTCATTAGGTCCCATTTGTTTATTTTTGTTTTTATTTCCATTACTCTAGGAGGTGGGTCAGAAAGGATCTTGCTTTGATTTATGTCATAGAGTGTTCTGCCTATGTTTTCCTCTAAGAGTTTGATAGTTTCTGGCCTTACATTTAGGTCTTTAATCCATTTTGAGCTTATTTTTGTGTATGGTGTTAGGGAGTGATCTAATCTCATACTTTTACATGTACCTGTCCAGTTTTCCCAGCACCACTTATTGAAGAGGCTGTCCTTTCTCCATTGTACATTACTGCCACCTTTATCAAAGATAAGGTGTCCATATGTGCATGGGTTTATCTCTGGGCTTTCTATCCTGTTCCATTGATCTATCTTTCTGTTTTTGTGCCAGTACCATACCGTCTTGATGACTGTAGCTTTGTAGTATAGTCTGAAGTCAGGGAGCCTGATTCCTCCAGTTCCTTCTTTCGTTCTCAAGATTGCTTTGGCTATTCGGGGTCTTTTGTGTTTCCATACAAATTGTGAAATTTTTTGTTCTAGTTCTGTGAAAAATGCCAGTGGTAGTTTGATAGGGATTGCATTGAATCTATAGATCGCTTTGGGTAGTAGAGTCATTTTCACAATGTTGATTCTTCCAATCCAAGAACATGGTATATCTCTCCATCTATTTATATCATCTTTAATTTCTTTCATCAGTGTCTTATAATTTTCTGCATACAGGTCTTTTGTCTCCTTGGGTAGGTTTATTCCTAGATATTTTATTCTTTTTGTTGCAGTGGTAAATGGGAGTGTTTTCTTGATTTCACTTTCAGATTTTTCATCATTAGTATATAGGAATGCCAGAGATTTCTGTGCATTAATTTTGTATCCTGCCACTTTACCAAATTCATTGATTAGCTCTAGTAGTTTTCTGGTAGCACCTTTAGGGTTCTCTATGTATAGGATCATGTCATCTGCAAACAGTGACAGCTTTACTTCTTCTTTTCCAATTTGGATTCCTTTTATTTCCTTTTCTTCTCTGATTGCTGTGGCTAAAACTTCCAAAACAATGTTGAATAATAGTGGTGAGAGTGGGCAACCTTGTCTTGTTCCTGATCTTAGTGGAAATGCTTTCAGTTTTTCACCATTGAGGATGATGTTTGCTGTGGGCTTGTCATATATGGCCTTTATTATGTTGAGGAAAGTTCCCTCTATGCCTACTTTCTGCAGGGTTTTTATCATAAATGGGTGTTGAATTTTGTCAAAAGCTTTCTCTGCATCTATTGAGATGATCATATGGTTTTTCTCCTTCAATTTGTTAATATGGTTTATCACATTGATAGATTTGCGTATATTGAAGAATCCTTGCATTCCTGGAATAAACCCCACTTGATCATGGTGTATGATCCTTTTAATGTGCTGTTGGATTCTGTTTGCTAGTATTTTGTTGAGGATTTTTGCATCTATGTTCATCAGTGATATTGGCCTGTAGTTTTCTTTCTTTGTGACATCCTTGTCTGGTTTTGGTATCAAGGTGATGGTGGCCTCGTAGAAGGAGTTAGGGAGTGGTCCTCCCTCTGCTATATTTTGGAAGAGTTTGAGAAGGATAGGTGTTAGCTCTTCTCTAAATGTTTGATAGAATTCGCCTGTGAAGCCATCTGGTCCTGGGCTTTTCTTTGTTGGAAGATTTTTAATCACAGTTTCAATTTCAGTGCTTGTGATTGGTCTGTTCATATTTTCTATCTCTTCCTGATTCAGTCTTGGCAGGTTGTGCATTTCTAAGAATTTGTCCATTTCTTCCAGATTGTCCATTTTATTGGCATAGAGGTGCTTGTAGTAATCTCTCATGATCTCTTTTATCTCTGCAGTGTCAGTTGTTACCTCTCCTTTTTCATTTCTAATTCTATTGATTTGAGTCTTCTCCCTTTTTTTCTTGATGAGTCTGGCTAGTGGTTTATCTATTTTGTTTATCTTCTCAAAGAACCAGCTTTTAGTTTTATTGATCTTTGCTATTGTTTCCTTCATTTCTTTTTCATTTATTTCTGATCTGATTTTTATGATTTCTTTCCTTCTGCTAGCTTTGGGGTTTTTTTGTTCTTCTTTCTCTAATTGCTTGAGGTGCAAGGTTAGGTTGTTTATTCGAGATGTTTCCTGCTTCTTAAGGTGGGCTTGTATTGCTATAAACTTCCCCCTTAGAACTGCTTTTGCTGCATCCCATAGGTTTTGGGTCATTGTGTCTCCATTGTCATTTGTTTCTAGGTATTTTTTGATTTCCTCTTTGATTTCTTCAGTGATCTCTTCATTATTAAGTAGTGTATTGTTTAGCCTCCATGTGTTTGTATTTTTTACAGATCTTTTCCTGTAATTGATATCTAGTCTCATGGCGTTGTGGTCAGAAAAGATACTTGATACAATTTCAATTTTCTTAAATTTACCAAGGCTTGATTTGTGACCTAAGATATGATCTATCCTGGAGAATGTTCCATGAGCACTTGAGAAAAATGTGTATTCTGTTGTTTTTGGATGGAGTGTCCTATAAATATCAATTAAGTCCATCTTGTTTAATGTATCATTTAAAGCTTGTGTTTCCTTATTTATTTTCATTTTGGATGATCTGTCCATTGGTGAAAGTGGGGTGTTTAAGTCCCCTACTATGAATGTGTTACTGTCGATTTCCCCTTTTATGGCTGTTAGTATTTGCCTTATGTATTGAGGTGCTCCTATGTTGGGTGCATAAATATTTACAATTGTTATATCTTCTTCTTGGATCGATCCCTTGATCATTATGTAGTGTCCTTCTTTGTCTCTTTTAATAGTCCTTATTTTAAAGTCTATTTTGTCTGATATGAGAATTGCTACTCCAGCTTTCTTTTGGCTTCCATTTGCATGGAATATCTTTTTCCATCCCCTTACTTTCAGTCTGTATGTGTCTCTAGGTCTGAAGTGGGTCTCTTGTAGACAGCATATATAAGGGTCTTGTTTTTGTATCCATTCAGCTAATCTGTGTCTTTTGGTGGGAGCATTTAGTCCATTTACATTTAAGGTAATTATAGATATGTATGTTCCTATTCCCATTTTCTAAATTGTTTTGGGTTCGTTATTATAGGTCTTTTCCTTGTCTTGTGTTTCTTGCCTAGAGAAGATCCTTTAGCATTTGTTGTAAAGCTGGTTTGGTGGTGCTGAACTCTCTCAGCTTTTGCTTGTCTGTAAAGGTTTTAATTTCTCCATCAAATCTGAATGAGATCCTTGCTGGGTAGAGTAGTCTTGGCTGCATGTTTTTCTCCTTCATCACTTTCAGTATGTCCTGCCACTCCCTTCTGGCTTGTAGGGTTTCTGCTGAGAGATCAGCTGTTAACCTTATGGGGATTCCCTTATGTGTTATTTGTTGTTTTTCCCTTGCTGCTTTTAATATGCTTTCTTTGTATTTAATTTTTGACAGTTTGATTAATATGCGTCTTGGCGTATTTCTCCTTGTATTTATCTTGTATGGGACTCTCTGTGCTTCCTGGACTTGATTAACTATTTCCTTTCCCATATTAGGGAAGTTTTCAACTATAATCTCTTCAAATATTTTCTCAGTCCCTTTCTTTTTCTCTTCTTCTTCTGGAACCCCTATAATTCGAATGTTGGTGCGTTTAATGTTGTCCCAGAGGTCTCTGAGACTGTCCTCAGTTCTTTTCATTCTTTTTTCTTTATTCTGCTCTGCAGTAGTTATTTCCACTATTTTATCTTCCAGGTCACTTATCCGTTCTTCTGCCTCAGTTATTCTGCTATTGATCCCATCTAGAGTACTTTTAATTTCATTTATTGTGTTGTTCATCGTTGCTTGTTTCATCTTTAGTTCTTCTAGGTCCTTGTTAACTGATTCTTGCATTTTGTCCAATCTATTGTCCATTCTATCTCCAAGATTTCGGATCAACCTTACTATCATTATTCTGAATTCTCTTTCAGGTAGACTGCCTATTTCCTCTTCATTTGTTAGGTCTGGTGCATTTTTATCTTGCTCCTTTATCTGCTGTGTGTTTTTCTGTCTTCTCATTTTGCTTATCTTACTGTGTTTGGGGTCTCCTTTTGCAGGCTGCAGGTTTGTAGTTCCTCCTGTTTTTGATGTCTGTCTCCAGTGGCTAAGGTTGGTTCAGTGGGTTGTGTAGGCTTCCTGGTGGAGGGGGCTAGTGCCTGTGTTGTGGTGGATGAGGCTGGATCTTGTCTCTCTAGTGGGCAGGTTCACGTCTGGTGGTGTGTTTGGGGGTGTCTGTGGCCTTATTATGATTTCAGGCAGCCTCTCTGTTAATGGGTGGGGTTGTGTTCCTGTTTTGCTAGTTGTTTGGCATAGGTTTTCCAGCACTGTGGCTTGCTGGTCGTTGAGTGAAGCTGGGTGCTGGTGTTAAGATGGAGGTCTCTGGGAGATTTTCGCCGTTTGATATTATGTGGAGCTGGGAGGTCTCTTGTTGATCAGTGTCCTGAAGTTGGCTGTCCTACCTCAGAGGCAGAGCCCTGCCTCCTGGCTGGAGCACCAAAAGCTTTTCATCCACAGGCTCAGGATAAAAGGGAAAAAAAGTAGAGGGAATTAGTAGAAGTATGAGGAAAGAAAGAAGGAAAGGAGGGTCGGAAGGAAGGAAGAAAGAAAGAAAGAAGCAAAGAAGGAAAGAAGGCAAGAAGGAAAGAAAGGAGGGAGGGAGGGAGGAAGGAAGGAAGGAGGGAAAGAAGGAAAAAAGACAGAAAGAAAGAAGATACAGTAAAAATAAAATAAAGTATAATAAAGTTATTGAATTAAAAAATTCTTATTTAGAAGAAAAAAAAAAAAGGGACGGAAAGAACCTTAGGACAAATGTTGGAAGCAAAGCTATACCGACAAAATCTTACACAGAAGCATACACATACACCCTCACTAAAAGAGGTAAATGGGGAAAAATCCTAAATCTTGCTGTCAGAGACCACCTCCTCAATTTGGGATGATTCGTTGTCTAAAGGAGGGAAGGAAGGACAGAAAGAAAGAAAGAAAGAACGAAGGTAAAGTATAATAAGGTTTTTAAAATTAATTATTAAGAAAAAAAAATTAAAAAAAAAAAACATGGACGGATAGAACCCTAGGACAAATGGTGGAAGCAAGACTATACAGACAAGATCTCACACAGAAGCATACACATACACATTCACAAAAAGAGGAAAGGGGAAAAAATCATAGATCTTGCTCCTAAAGTCCACTTCCTTAATTTGGGATGATTGGTTGTCTATTCAGGTATTCCACAGATGCAGGGTACATCAAGTTGATTGTGGAGCTTTAATCCGCTGCTTCTGAGGCTGCTGGGAGAGATTTCCCTTTCTCTTCTTTGTTCTCACAGCTCCCAGGGCTAAGCTTTGGATTTGGCCCTGCCTCTGCGTGTAGATCGCTGGAGGGCGTCTGTCTTTTGCTCAGACAGGATGGGGTTAAAAGAGCCGCTGATTGGGGGTTCTGGCGCACTCAGGCCGGCGGGGACGGAGGGGCACAGAGTGCGGGGCGGGCCTGCGGTGGCAAAGGCCGGCGTGACTTTGCACCAGCCTGAGGCGCGCTGTGCGCTCTCCCGGGGAAGTTGTCCCTGGATCCCGGGAACCCGGCAGTGGCGGGCTGCACAGGCTCCGCGGAAGAGGGGTGTGGAGAGTGACCCGTGCTCGCACACAGGCCCCTCGGTGGCGGCAGCAGCAGCCCTAACTTCTCCCGCCCGCCTCTGGGGTCCGCGCTTTCAGCCGCGGCTTGCGCCCGTCTCTGGATTCCGCGCTTTCAGCCGCGGCTCGCGCCCGTCTCTGGGGTTCGCGCTTTTAGCCGCGGCTCGCGCCCGTCTCTGGAGTTCCTTTAAGCAGCGTTCTTAAACCCCTCTCCTCACGCCCCAGGAAACAAAGAGGGAAGGAAAAGTCTCCTGCCTCTTCTGCAGGTGCAGGGTTTTCCCCGGAATCCCTCCCGGCTAGCTGTGGTGCACTAACCCCTTCAGGCTGTGTTCAAGCCGCCAACCCCAGTCCTCTCCCTGCGCTCCGGCCTCAGCTCGCAGCCCCGCCCGCCCCGGCGGGTGAGCAGACAAGCCTCTCGAGCTGGTGAGTGCCGGTCGGCACCGATCCTCTGTGCGGGAATCTCCCCGCTTTGCCCTCCGCACCCGTTGCTGTGCACTCCTCCGCAGCTTCGAAGCTCCCCCCTCCGCCTCCCGCAGTCTCCGCCCGCGAAGGGGCTTCCTAGAGTGTGGAAACTTTTCCTCCTTCACAGCTCCCTCCCACTGGTGCAGGTGCCATCCCTATTCTTTTGTCTCTGTTTTTTCTTTTGCCCTACCCAGGTACATGGGGAGTTTCTTGCCTTTTGGGAGGTCTGAGGTCTTCTGCCAGCCTTCAGTAGGTGTTCTGTAGGAGTTGTTCCACGTGTAGATGTATTTCTGGTGTATCTGTGGGGAGGAAGGTGATCTCCGCGTCTTACTCTTCCGCCATCTT